>NC_134856.1:68812307-69179807 GCF_049852395.1 Peromyscus maniculatus bairdii | reverse complement strand
GCTGGCCCTCCCCCACAGCCTCCTGCATCCCACTTCCCATGCTTAGGCCCATCTACCTCATCCTGAAGCCACACTCCAGGTGCTGGTCATTGCCTCCTGCGATCGGCCCACCTACAGTGCCTAGGAATTTTGCCTGCACAGCCTCCTGTAGCATTTGGAAACCCAGCTTCCCCTGCTTAGGCCCATCTCTGCTGCTTAAATTCTTCTGGTACCAGCCCTACAGAAGAAAGCAGGCCTCTCAGACCTAGTACTAAGTACTTTCCTGAACACTGTTAAACACCTCCACTGGAGGAAGACAATGAAAGAAAAGAAGGAATTCAACCAACAAACTACTACAAATGCACAAGTCCCAGAATAGAAACAAAAACAAAAACCAAGATGACATGACTCCCCCACAATTATATCCCATAATAATGGAACCTAATGAAAGTGACCAGGAAAAACTTCCAAAGAATTCAGAATTACAATCATGTTCAAATAACTCATAGAAGACATGAATGTATTCCAAGAGAGCTAAAAACAATGAGATGAATGAAGTAAGGAGGTCAATCTAAGATGTGAAAACAGAACTCAATGGAAACAGAATTGCTGAAGAAAAGCCAAACTAAAATGATGCTGGAAATGTAAAGCTCAACAAGCCAAATGTAAATCTCAGTGGAAAGCCTTACCAATGGAATGGACCATGGGAAAACAGAGTCTGGGCTTGGAGGACAAGGCAGAGGAAATGGAAGGTCAATTGAGAAATTCTAAAATAAATATGAAGAGAACATGGGACACCCTGTAAAGATCTAGCCTGTAGATTATGAGAATAAAAGGACACTACCACACTGAAGGCATAGAATATATTTTCAATAAAATCATAGAAAAGCCTGGGTATTGTAGCGTGCAATATTGAATGCCAGCCCTCAGGAGGCTGAGGGAAGGGGATGTTTGTGAACTCGATGTCAGCCTGGTCTACCCAGGGAGTTCTAGGCCAGTTAGTGCTACATAGTGAGATTTAGCCTCAAAAACAAAACAAAACAAAAATCATAGAAGAAAATTTCTCCAGCCTAGAGAAAGAAATACCCACCCAAGTACCAGAGGCCTATAGGACTCCAAATAGACAGAGCCAGAAAAGAAACTCCCCACAACATATTATAAAGGGATCAAAATCATTATGCCCAGCCAAACTATATAATTAAAATTAATGGAGAAATAAGATATTTCCATGATAAAAACAGATTAATTTATGACCACTAAACCAGCTCTGCAGAGATTATTGAAAGAATACTTTAGTCTGAGAAAAGAATAAACACACCCAGGAGGTCACAGGTATTAAATAACTCCAAAATAGTTACTTAAGAGAAGTCTAAGAAAACATAAAAACAACAATATGTGAGTAATTAATATAATAATAATATACCTCTCAGTGGTAACTCTTAATATTAATGATCTCAATTCCCCCAACAAACAGACACAGACTATCAGACTGGATTAAAAAACGGGACCAATCTTTTTGCTGCTTCCAAGAAACAAACTTCATCATTAATGATAGACACCATCTTACAATAAAAGAATGGAAAAAGGTATCCCAAGCAAATATAACTAATAAATAGGAATAGCAATTCTAATGTGTAATGAAAGAGACTTCAAACTAAAACTAGCCAGAAGGGATAAGGAAGGTCCCTTCATATTCCTTAAAAGAGGAATACACCAAGAGGATACTCCAGTTCTAAACATAAGTATACCAAACATGAATGCACTCAATTTCATAAAAGAAATACTACTAGATTCACAGATTAACTTCATCACAGTGATAGTGGAGGACTTTAACATCTTACTCCCACCAATAAACAGGACATCCGGACAAAAGCTAAGGAGAGAAACATTAGAATTAAATAATATCATAAGTCAAATAGATCCAATAGATACCTACAGAACAGTCCACCTAAACACTTAAAGAGTACATATCCTAGCCGGGCGGTGGTGGCGCACGCCTTTAATCCCAGCACTCGGGAGGCAGAGGCAGGCGGATCTCTGTGAGTTGGAGGCCAGCCTGGGCTACCAAGTGAGTTCCAGGGAAGGCGCAAAGCTACGCAGAGAAACCCTGTCTCGAAAAACAAACAAACAAACAAACAAACAAAAAAAAGAGTACATATCCTTCTTAGAAGCCCATGAAACTTTTTCAAAAACTGATCACATATTAGGACACAAAACAAGTCTCAACAATATATGCATAAGCACCACAAATGCAGTTGTTACTCATGGTGGTCAAAAGAGAACATCGATGGTTGTGAGCCACCATGTGGGTGTTGGGAGCCAAAAATTATAATTATAGGAAAAGTGTAATAACATCCTGATTCTACCTGAGCAAAGCTGGTTATCAACAGTAAGAGAAACTACAGAAAGTACACAAACTGTGGAAACTAAGCAACACACTACTGAATGGTGACTGGGTTAAGTAAAAAACTAAAATGGAAAATTTTAAATTCCTAGAATTGACTGAAAATGAAAACATAACATACTAAAATCTATGCGACAGCATGAAAACAGTCCCTAAGAGGAAGGTTTATTATATAAGTGCCTATCACAAAAAAACTTGAGAGGGCTGGAAAGATGGTTCAGTGGGTAAGAGTACTTGTTGATCTTGCAGAGTACTCAAGTTCAGTCCCCAGCACTACATGATGATTCCTAACCATAACTAACTCTAGTTCTAGGGGATCAGATGGGCTCTTCCGACCTCCATGGGTATCATGCATGGATGTGGTGCAATACATGAATGCACATAAACATTCATAAACAGAAAAAAAGTAAGTCTTGAAAAAAAATTCAATTTGAGAGATCTCTAACTAACAACTTAATGATGCACTTGAAAAACAAGAACAACACCCAAAAAACAGTGAACAAGAGAGGATAAAATAAGGGTAAAATTAAGGAAATAAAAAAAATACCGAGTCAAAGAGTTGGTTCTTGGAAAAACTTAGCAAGACTGACAAATCACTAGTGCAGTAGTTCTCAACCTGTGGGTCACAACCCCTTTGGGGAGGTCAAAGCACCCTTTCATAGAGATCACCTAAGACCATCAGAAAACACAGATATTTACATTATGATTCATAACAATAGCAAAATTACTACAGTTATGAGGTAGCAATGAAAATAATTTTACAGTTTGGGGGTCACCACAACATGAGGAACTGTATAAAGGGTTGCAGCATTAGGAAGGCTAAAAACCACTGTGCTATGGATATCGCTCTGTATAAATAAATTGTATAAATAAATAAAATGTATAAATTGGCCAGTAGCCAGGCAGGAAGTATAGGCAGGACAAGCAGAGAAGAGAATTCTGGGAAGTGGAAGGCTGAGGCAGGGAGACACTGCCAGCTGCCATGATGAGAAGCAGACGTTAAGATACTGGTAAGCCACAAGCCACATGGCAACTTATAGATTAATAGAAATGGGTTGATTTAAGATATAAGAACAGTTAGCAAGAAGTCTGCCACGACCATACAGTTTATAAGAAATATAAGTCTCTGTGTATTTACTTGGTTGGGTCTGAGTGGCTGCAGGACTGGCAGATGAGAGAGATCTATCCTGACCGTGGGCCAGGCAGGACTCGAAAAAACTTCAGCTACACCACTGTTCTAGTGAAATTAACAAACAAAAAGGACTGAGAGGAGAAAATTTTGAATCAATAAAATTGGAGATGAAAAGGAGAGAAAATTAACAGACACTAAGGAAATTCAGAGAATCATAGGCATACTTCAAATTTTTATACTTCACTAAACTGGCAAATCTAAAAGAAATGGATAAATTTCTATATGCATATGATCCACCAAAGTTAAACTATGATGAAATAAATACTTTAAACAGACCAAACAATAATGAGATAGAATTAGTAACATAAAACCCCCCTAACTAGGGGCTAGAGAGATAACGCAACAGAAAAGAGCACTTACAATGCTTACCCAAATGGCAGCTCACAACTGCCTGTAACTCCAATTTCAGGGGATCAAAAACATACATGCAAGAAAAACACACATACACATAAACTAAAATAAATAAATCTTTTTAAAATTTCCCAACTAGAAAGGCCTAGGACAAAGTGGATTCAGTGCAGAATTTACCAAACCTTCAAAGAACTAATACCAATATTCTTCCAATTTTTGTATAAAGGAAAAAAACATTTCCTTTCAACACACTGGGTTTTTTTGTTTTGTTCTGTTTTGCTTTGCTTTGCTTTGTTTTTCGAGACAGGGTTTCTCTGTGTGACAGCTCTGGCTGTCCTGGAACTCTCTCTGTAGACCAGGCTGGCCTTGAACTCAGAGATCCACCTGCCTCTTCCTCCAAAGTGCTGGGATTAAAGGCATGTACCACCACTGCCCAGCTCAACACATTGTTTTTATAAAGTCAGTACTGCCCTGATAACAAAAACGAGACAAGTAACAGCAACAACAACAAAATTATAAGATTATAGGCCATTATTACTGTTAAATGTAAATGCAAAATTTTTCAATGAAATACTTGCAAATCAAATTCAAAAACAGTTAAAAGTATCATCTAAAGCCAGGCAGCAGTGGTATAGACCTTTAATCACAGCACTCCCAAGGCAGAGGCAGACAGATCTCTGTAAGGTCAAGGCAAGCCTGCTCTACAGATTGAGTTCCAGGAAAGCCAAGGGTGCACAGAGAAAGATTGTCTCAACAAAACAAAAACAAATCAAAAAGTATCATCCACTAAAATCAAGTTATCTTCATCCCATAGATACAGGGATGGTTCAACATACATAAATCAATAATCGTAATTCCCTACATAAAGAAACTCAAAGATCATCTCATTAGATGCAGAAAAGGGCTTTGATAAAATCCAGTATCCCTTCATGATAAAAGAACTAAAGAATCTGGGCATAGAGGAGACATATCTCAATCAAGGAACAATAACCCCACATCATGAAAATGCTAAATAAATAAATAAACTAAGTATTACCACTAAAATCAGGAATAAGACAAGAATATACCCTTTCTCCATTCCTCTTTGACATAGTTGATGAAGTCTTCTAACTAGAGCAATAAGAAAAAAGAGGGAGGTATGAGGAAACAAATAGAAAACAAGAAATCAAAGTACCTTTATCTCAGAATATATAATTCTATACATAAAAGACCCTCAAAAATCTACCAGAAAACTTCAACAGCTGATAGAGTGTTAAGTAGCAGAATACAAATTTAACATACAAAAATCAGTAGCCTTCCTACATACCAAATGACAAACATATTGAGAAGGAAACAATCCCATTTACAGCAGCCTCAAAAACAAAACTTGAAATATATCTAACCAAAGAAATGAAAGATCTGCACAATGAAAATTCAATAATGAAGAAAGAAATTGAAGAAGATCTAGAAGGAGAGACCATCCATGCTACTGGATTGGTAAGATTAATGTAAAAATGACCATTCTACTTAAAGCAATCTATAGATTCAAATTTGATCCCCATCAAAACTTCAATAAAATTCTTCACAGATATTGAAAAATGAATCTCAAAATTCACATGGAAACATAAAAGACCGAGACTAGCTAATGCAATCCTGAACAATAAAAATACTGCTTAAGTATCAACAGCCCTGATTTCAATAGTTGAAAGTAATAAAAACAGCATGGTATTGTCATTAAAACAGACACACTGGTCAATATAATAAACCTGAAGAACCAAAGATAAGCCCACATTCCTACAGTCACCTGATTTTCAACGAAGAGGACAAAATACATGTTGGAGAAAAGAGAGTATCTTCAATAAGTGGTGACATTCAAATATATGGAAGAATAAAAGTAGATCCTTATCTCTCACCCTGCACAAAGCTCAACTCCAAATGAATCAAGGACTTCAATGTAAGACTCTAAATCTGAGGAGAAAGTAGGGAATATGTTTCAATTTACAGGCACAGGAAAGGGCTTTCTGAACAGGATTATACAACCATTAACCAAAAAGTGACAAATGGGATGTTATGAAACCAAAAAGCTTCTGTACAGCAAAAAAGTCATCATTCCAGCGACAAAGATGCCTCCAGAATGGGAAAAAAATCTTTACCACCTAGACATCTAACAGAGGGTTAGTGTCTAGAATATACAAAGAATGCAAATAATAAACAAACAAACAAGAAAATAAACCCAACTTAAAAGGGAGCATGAAACTAAACAGGAAAAAAAATCTCAAAAGAGGAAATATACAGAGCTGATATATGTTTTTTTTTTTTTTTTTTTTTTTTTTGTTTTTCGAGACAGGGTTTCTCTGTGTAGCTTTGCACCTTTCCTGGAACTCACTTGGTAGCCCAGGCTGGCCTCGAACTCACAAAGATCCGCCTGCCTCTGCCTCCCGAGTGCTGGGATTAAAGGCGTGCGCCACCACCGCCCGGCTGATATATGTATTTTTAAACATTCAACATCTTTAGCCATCAGAGACACACAAATTAAAACCACTTTGAGATTTCACCTTACCCTAGTTAAAATGACTTTGATTTTTTAAATGCCAGCAAATGCTGGTATGTATGTGAAGAAGGTGACACACATTCACTGCTGGTGGGAATATAAAATGTATAGTGTTTCCACTGTACAAAGCAGTGTGAGGTCCCCGAGAAAGCCAGAAATCGGTGTACCATATGATCCAGCTTTAGCTCCTGGGCATATTCCCAAAGGACTCTATATCCTTCTACAGAGACACCTGCTCATCAGTATTTACTGTTCCTATATTCACAAAAGCCAGGAAGGGAAAAGTGCCTAGATGTCCATGAAGTAATAGATAATGGAAAGGTGATACATGTACACAATAGAATATTATTCAGCTGCAAAGAAAAATGAAATTATGAAATTCACAAGTAAATGGATGGATTTTAAAATAATAATTTTAAGTGAGGTAACATGAACCCAGAAAGACAAATGCCACATGTTCTCTCTCATTCATGAATGCTACCTGTGAATTTTGAGATAAATCCTATTGAAATTAAAATACCCATAAAAATAAAAAACTAGTAAGGTGCCACAGAGGGTCGGCTTAACGTGAAGAGGACTAGAAGACAGGTATGTGGTATGAGGGAAAGGAAATAATAAGAACAGAAAGGGTTGCCGGGCAGAGGTGGCGCACGCCTTTAATCCCAGCACCTGGGAGGCAGAGGCAGGCGGATCTCTGTGAGTTCGAGGCCAGCCTGGGCTACAGAGCCGAGATCCAGGATACACACCAAAACTACACAGAAAAACCCTGTTTCGGGGGGCAGGGGGAGGGTTAACTGGGGCAAGGACTAGGAAGGCAGGATAGAGAAGTACGGAGAGGGATAACTAACACTAAAGACCTTTGAAAAAGTCATATAGAAACTGCTACTAGAGAAGTTTCCTAAAATATTATAGACACATATAAAAAGAGTTTAAGTGATGTTACCTGATAACGGGGGCAATGCCCCTCCCAGATACCACAGACTATCAAATAGAAAGTGCAGTGCTAAGTATGGGTTACCACTTTTGGAGCTGTTGGTCAGTGTAGTCCCATAGAGTGTCCCCCAAACATTATAGGCTGTTGCCATTGCTCTTGGTTACTCTCCAGAACTTGATGGCAAGATCCTACTGTCAAAGATCACACACACTTGAGTCCCTGAACAAGGAGAAACCAAGCCGGTTCCAACCTACAAGCTTCATCTCTTACTGGCTAGGTTCCATGGTGCATATTGCCAGGAGAGAAAAGTAATCAACAGTCTCACCCAGCTGTGAACACTGGGTGCTACAAGACCTCTTGTCCTGACAAGGGGGGCTCACTTGGTGCAATAATGTGGCAAGGATGGCATGGGAGCAATCATGCACTTGCTGGCTGGATTGAAAGCCTGCTCTACAAGATGGAACTCACACCCTAGTACTATTAACTGGGGGTAAGGACAACAACAACAAAACTCACATGGCTCCCCGCCCTTCTCAATTTATTAGTATTGTTCTTATAGTGATTATATGTCCTGCAACTGAATATTTGTCCCTCTTCAAAGTAAGGTATATACACAAGACACAGAAAGAACAAGGATAACATTTTAAGAACATTTATCTGCTCCCAAAGCTCAAAACGGATAAGTAAAAAGTAGTATTTCACTTCAGATGAAGAGATAAATTCAGTTTTAAGCAGGCTAATATTAAATCCATTTAAAGATGAATGTTTAAAAAAGAATTAAGAGTTGGAGTTTTGTATTAGAGTTCATGAAGAAAATGCATACTTGAATAATATCAAGAGAGGAATCAATAGACATATGTAATTACTTATGGCATGCAAAGAATTCTAAAGAAGCTTTGGAAACACTGAATTAGTAAACTAGGCTCAGCAGCATATCCCTGTAATCCCAGCATTAAAGAGGCGGATGCAGGAGGATTGCAGGTTTAAAGCCAGCCTGGACTGCATAAGGGAAATCATGTCTCAAAAGTAAACCAATCAAATAAAAAACAAAAACACTAAAAAAACAAAACAAAACCAACAACACTTATAAGACAATAAAGTGCATTTGAATTCTAATATGCAGATAGAAACAGAGAAATCTCTTATATACGTCAAAATTCTAAGGCTATTGGTATTTTTGGTGTTTGTTCCCTTTGTGTTTGTGAGACAGGATCTTACTATGCAGTTGAGGAAGGCCTCAAACCTTCAATTCTTCTACCTCAGCCTCCTGAGTATTGGATTATAGACATGTACCACTGTTTACAATCTGAAACAAAATTTTTAGACCAGTCTATTTTATGTATGAATGTTTTGTCTGAATTTATGTATGTGCATCACATGCATGCTGGTCACCTACAGGTGAGAAGGAACTAGATCCCCTTGGAATTGGAGTTACAGATGGCTTTTTTGCCATCATGTGAGTGCTGGAAACTGAAGCTCTGAAAGAACAAGCACTATGTATATGCAATTTAATTTTATAATGTCTAAGTAAAAGTTAACAGATATGCAAGCATGCTATGATTTGAGAAATCTTCCTAAGTGCAATGGAAAAAAGTAGTTAAGAGAAAATAAAGACAAGTGATTGAGGCGAGGGGAGAGCAGCAAGCACTTTTAACTGCTGAACCATCTCTCTGGCTGCCCTAAAACAATTTTTATAACCAAAATTTTCACAGGAATGCAAACTATTTTTTAATTAACTCACTCTTCTATTCATTAACTATTTTCTGGGTACTTGCTCTGGGTTTCACAGGCCAGTGCTCAGAGATTAAGCAGAAAGTATCCAAGGCCTGCCTTCCCAAGTCAGAAAGGAGAAAAATGATTGGGGAAACAAATATTGTGAAAAGAGCTTAAGTCTTCAACGAAAAATCAAAGCATGGAATTAGAAAGTGGTGTAACAGAGGAGCATGGAAAGATGTGCTCTAGTGGGAAGGGGAGAAGACATTGGCACAGGCACAGTTTCACAGGGGAGGGACCATCAGCATAAATGAAGAGAAGGCAAAAGTCAGAGAGAACTAAGAATGTACACATCTCATTCCAAAAACCAAACGGGCATCTTTTCAAAAACAAGTTAAAAACATAAAGGTGGTACTTATTATACTTTATAGTTTGAGGCTCTTCTTCTGAGGCTTTAAAAACATAGAATTCAACTCACAGCAGATAAGAATTTACCTTTTTATCCAGATCCCCTGAAGAATAATCTTCTTCTATAGGATGCCTGAAGCATAGGTTATGCTGATGCCACCACATCCACTGAGAACCCACTACAGACAGTAGTTAGTCTAAAGAAACAGTGTAGGTGATGCGATTGATAGCCTCACTTGGCTTTGGAATTTTAAAAAAAAAGTTCTAATAATGACACTTATACTGGGGAAACCTCACAGTGTTGTAGCACAGCATGCGATCAGCACCTAGTAAACCAGCTCCAGTGCGTAGCTAGGTTCCCTCACGGTGGGGTTTGTGATGTCACAATAGAGCTAAGAATGTCACAGACATGGCCTGCATTCAGGACAGCTAATAAAGGATTAAAGAGATGTGAATTCACAATATAGCAGACCACTGGCTCTGTCTCCTCTGCTGGCTAAGAGATCAAATCTCAGAGTTATCTAGATTAACATCAAAGACTAGAATGAAAATTCCCTTCAGTGATCTAAGAAACTTGTTGAAAACTATCTCCATTTCTGTTTCTTGTGGGAAAATAGTGTTTAAAGAATATCTCAAATATTTAGAGGCTGAAACAGAAAAACAGAACATTGTAAATTGAACACTTGAGGCCAGTCATGGTGGCGCACACATTTAATTCCCACACCTGGGAGGAAGAGGCAGGTGGATCTCTGTGAGTTCTAGGCCAGCCTGGTCTACAGAGTGAGTTTCAGGACAGCTAGGGCTATACAGACAGAACCTGTCTTGAAAACAAAAACAAAAACAAAACAGTAATAACAAAGACATACAATAGAATATTTTATACAGCCTTAAAAAGAAGAAACATCTCAAGCTACATGGATGAACCTAGAGGAAATCATGACAAATGAAAGAAGCCAGTCACAAAAAAGATAAATTCTAGACAATTCTCTGCCCAGGAGGTAGCTAGTTAAATTTCATGGAAACAAAAAGTAGAGTAGAATGGTTATAGGAACCAAGAGGAAAAGAAACGAACTATTTATGGGTACAGTTTCAGGTTTCAACTGTTTACTACAAATGGCTAAAACTAGGCTGGAGAGATGGCTCCGTGGGCAAAAATTCTTGCTGTGCAAGAATGAGAACATGAGTATGGACCTCTAGTACCTACATAAAAATCCAGGTGTGGCCCTGGAACTACATGTAACCAATGCAATCCTCTGGACGCCACATAAGTGAACACAGGTAAGCATATACCTCCCCAACACACACACATACACACACACACACACACACACACACACACACATGTTTAAACAAAATAATAAATGGTTACAAATACCTGGGCATGGCAGTTCATGCTCTAATCCTAGCACCTAGGAGACTAAAGCAGGAGGATTATCATTTGTTCCAGAGTATGTAAATATAGCTAAAATTATTTAGATATGTAGTATTTTTTATTTTTAGCATTCTGATTTCTGGAAAGAATTTCTTCTTGGGTTAAGATAGACCCTCTGTGGTGATATTTTATTTGTGTACCCCAATAAAGCTTATTTGGGGATCAGAGGAAAAAGCCGACCACTATATTAAACATAGAAGTCAGGTAATGGTAGCACATGCCTTTAATCCTAGCATTCGGGAGACTGAGATTCATCTGGATCTCTGTGAGTTCAAGGCGGCCACACTGGGAACAGAGCCAGGCATGGTGGCACACGCCTTTAATTCCCAGCACTAGCTAACCATAGAGGTCTGGAGGTCTGTACGGAAAGTGATGTAACTGGGTGGAGAGAGGTGTAAGAGGCAGGGCACAGAAAGATATGGGTGGGAGTATACAAGAGGCAGCTTTCTCTTCAGCTGAGGCTTTCCTAGCAGTAAGAACATGGCTGGCCTCTAGCATCCTCCTCTCTCTGTTCTCTCATTCCTTAGTTATAATTCTAATTTTCCTTGGGTATGATAAAAGATAAATTAGATATGAAACTTTAGACTCACAAATATAGGATAGATATAATATTTTCTTTAATTTCCCCAAGTACAAATAGACTAGATATTGTAACTGTAATTCTTGCTTGATAACTGTTTGTTATATATAACTTTACTACATTAAAACTAAAACCTTCCTTTTTGATTAGATAAAAAAAAAAAGGCGAAGTGCTGGGGGATGTCTTTCTGTATGCTGTGAATATATGTTGTTCCCATTGGTTAGTAAATAAGCTGCTTTGGCCTATGGCAAGGCAGCTTAGAGGCATGCAGGAAATCCAAGGAGAGAGACAGGAAGGAGAAAGGCAGAGTCTAGGGAGGCACAGGGACCAGCAGGAGAAGCAAGATGTGAAAGTACTGGTAAGCCATGGCCACATGGTAACTTACTGATAGATAAAAATGGGTTAAATTATAAAAGCTAGCTAGCAAGAAGCCTGCCATAGGCCACACAGTCTGTAAATAATATTAAGCCTCTGAGTGATTACCGTATAAACGGCTGTGGGACTGAGGGGCCAGGCAGGACTGGAGGAACTCGGGAGCAGAGAAAACTTCTAGCTATGATCCTCTAATTTACTAACAAGGGTTTTTTTCAGGGTTGAGTGGGCTGTTAATCTTATATATCAGAACATATACTTAATAGCTTCAATAAATAAATAAGTAACAAAATGAACTCTGGGGGAGGGCATATGGAGGTCAGAGGACAACCTGTGGGAGTCTGCTCTCTTCTTCTACCTGTGGGTCTTCAAGGTTGAACTCACATTACCAGTCTTGACCTTAAGTACCTCTTCCTATCTTGCTATCTTTCTGGCATCTTTTTTTTCTTGAGGACAGACTCTCAGCTGCAGTTCAGGCTGACTTTGAAGTTACTAAGTAGCAGAGCCTGGTCTTAGAAGTCCTAATCCTCCTATCTCCAACTCCAAGTACTAGGAATTATAGGCATAGAGCACTACACATAGCTGCCCTGTAGTTTGACCTTTGAACAGAGATGAAAATGGTGCCACACATAAGAGGAAAGTTATAAAGCAGACAAATATAAAACTGCAGCCTTTGCCTGGTGGGCTCCTTCCCTCCACTAGTCAGTACAGAGCCTTAAGGCAAAGACCAAGGTCAACAGTTTCCAGATTTTTAAAACTATGATCTTCAGAGTACCTGATTAGCAGAAGTTCTGGAAAAGTCAGAGGTGCCACAGCTACTAACATCGTATGATGTCACACAAAAAAAACCAAACCCACCAAGTATTTTGGTCACAACTTTTATCCCACAAGGTTTAATGATTTGGACACATAAACAGGAAAATAAACAATCTTCATACAAAGCTGAACTTAAGTCTAAATACCATCCTCAAATTTAATTTTATTGGGCTATCAGGAACCATTGAGAATAATCAGCCACTTTGGACACATATAATAGGATTAAATACATTTCAGTGTGACTTTTTAAGTTATATATATATATATATATATATATATATATATATATATATATATATAACTTAAAATATATATAAAACTGTGTGATGACAGCAAATATTCAGGCATGAATAGCTTTAGATACAGGAACCTAAATGATTAATCCTACTTATAAGATTTTAGCTAAGAATAGTATAGTATAACTATAGAATAGTATAACTCTTCAAACTATCAAGATCCATACAAAGCACAGATGACAGTTATTAGTTAACTAAAATAATTCAGGAATTACCTCACACTACTTTTTCATTTCTTCACATTTCTAGATATGAAAGATAAAAGCTAAAATTTATTTTGTCTTTTGAGACGAGGTCTTGCTACATAGTCTAGGCTGGCCTGGAAGTTTTGATCCTCCTGTTCCAGCTTCCCATGAGCTGGGATTATAGGCCTGTACTACCACATCAGGCTCCATGGTTCTGGTTTTTTTTTTTTTTTTTTTCAGAATCCACTGAGAAATTTTATTTATATGTGTCTTCGTTATGGTGTTTATTGCTGTGAAAAGACACCATGACCAAGACAACTCTTGAGAAGAAAACATTTCTTTGGGGTGGCTCACTTACAGTTTCAGAGGTTCAGTCCATTATCATGATGGGGAACATGGCAGCGAGCATGGGGGCATGGCGGCAGACATGGTGCTGGAGTTCAGAGTGCTCTATCTTATAGGCAACAGGAAGTCAAATGACTGTCATGCTGAATGAAACCTAAGAAAAAAGACCTCAAAGCCCACCCCCACAGTGACATGCTTCCTCTAGCAAGACCACACCTACGCCAATAAGGCCACACCTCCTAATAGTTCCCTTTGGGGGCCGTTTTCTTTCAAACCACCACAATATATGTTTTATAGCCCTAAAAATCAATCCTGGGATTCTCCCACATATGTATTTTTGTCTTGCTTTTTCAAGGTTCATAACACCTGCTGAGGTTGTCATACAATAAAACCAAGCTGACTAGATGGAAGTGGCTTATTCTGCCATTTTTCTAACTCTTAGAGTGGCATATCAAGTCTGGAGCTAATCACTACATTGTTTAATCTGCCTGGGAGAGTCATAATAATGCAGCTCTATGATCACTGGTAATTCCAAATTTGCCAATGTAGCCATGCTTCATCATCACATTTAGAAACGAGTCAATCACTTTGGAACACAGTCTAGTAAGGATGCTACTAGAACAGCCAGGACATTTATATGTATCATTATGGCGGCACAGAAAGATGGCAGAAAGGACTCCCTGGTTTATTTGTGATCACATACTTCAAACACAGAAAGTAAGAATACAGCAAAATCCATAAGCTTGCTATCTGGAGTTTTAAAATATCAAGTATGTGATACTTGCTGTTTTAAAAGAATCATCATAAACCATCAAGGAATTTCCAGTTCCTTGATTCAGACATTTCCTAAGTCTCTATCCTCCTTTCTATTCTCATTTCTACTCTCCATCT
This sequence comes from Peromyscus maniculatus bairdii, assembly GCF_049852395.1. Taxonomy (NCBI): domain Eukaryota; kingdom Metazoa; phylum Chordata; class Mammalia; order Rodentia; family Cricetidae; genus Peromyscus; species Peromyscus maniculatus. Next base: position 69,165,379 of record NC_134856.1, on the reverse strand, counting down.
TAAGGGATCTATATTTTCAATTTCCCTCTCTTTTCTTCTTATTTATTCTCTAAACCTACTACAATCTGGTTTCTGGGCTACTGAGATGGCTCAGCAGGTAATGGAGCCTGCTGCCAAACCCAACAATTGGACTTTGATTCCCAAAAGGAGAAAGCCGACTTCTTCAAGTTGTCCTCTACCCTTCACATGCACACACATGGACATACAAGTGCATGCATGAGTGTGCACACACTCAATATATATAATTGAACATGTGTATAAATGTATGTGTGATGAAATTAATTATGATGTAAAACACTAGCTTCTAACCACTGGATTAAATTCCCAAACTGCATAAATCACAAGTGCTTTGGAGGCAGCTTAGTGGTGACCTATTTAGCCATTTGTGACTGAGGCTTACACAGCTGAAGGTCCCTTCGAACTACACATTTATTATCAACCTAAAATGAAGGGACCTAGTGTACCGACTGCCTCTGGAGAAATGACATGAGCAAAAGTCAGTGAGTCAGTACCTGAAGGGAAGAAAGCAGAGACAAAATGAAGGCTTGTGACTTCAGCAATAAATGGCAGAATTTGAGACCAGGAATTACAGTTTAAAAACAAAACAAAACAAAGACACCCCAAGTGGAAAAAATAGGCTTTGTATTTTATTATACTCTCACGGACAAAGATAACAAAGGATATGCACAAAATATCAAAAATATCTCTGGATGTTAAAAGACAGACGGTTTTATGATACTCTTTTTCCATTTGCTTACTAATTTCCTGTAAATTATTTATGTATCACTTATTTGTGTGTATTTGTGGAGGTACTAAGTGCCATGGCACACATATGGAGGGACATTAAGAGGACAACCTTTGGGAATTGGTTCTCTCCTTCTACCATGTGAATCCTAGGAATCAAACTCAGGTCATCAGGCTTGGTAACAGGTACCTTTACCTGCTAAGTCAGCTTTCTAGCCTTATGTGTGCCAGCACAGGCACACACTAAATAAACAAATATTTTATTTAAGATTCTGGGGGACTGGAGATAGCTCAGAAATTCAAAGTGTTTGCTGCTTTTGCAGAGGTCCAAAGTTTGGTTCCCAGCACTCACACTGGGCAGCTCACGATTGCCTGCAACTCCAGTTCCAGAGGACCCAATCATAACTTCTGGACTTCATTGGTACTTGCAGATACATGTGCATGCATGCACACACACTAATTTTGTTTTTTAATTTTGAAAAATTGTAGGTTTTTTTTTTTTTTTTTTTTTTTTTTGAGACAGGGTTTCTCTGTGTAACAGTTCTAGCTGTCCTGGAACTCTTTTTGTAGACCAGGCTGGCCTCAAACTCCCAGAGATCTGCCTGGCTCTGCCTCCCAAGTGCTGGGATTAAAGGCGTGCGCCACCACTAACTGGCAAAGATTTATTTATGCATTTTATGCATACAAGTGCTCTATTTGTGTGTATGCCTGCATGGCAGAAAGGCATCAGATCCCACTATGGATGGCTGTAAGCTACCATGTGGGGGCTGGGAATTGAACTCAGGACCTCTGGAAGAGCACCCAGTGCTTTTAACTGCTGAGCCATCTCTCCAGCCCCAAATATACTTTATTTTTATTTTATGTGCACATTTATCTGTGAGGGTGTCAGATCCTGTGGAACTGGAGTTATAGACAGTTGTAAGCTGCCATGCGGGTGTTGGGAAATGAACCTAGGTCCTCTGGAAGGGTAGCTAGTACTCTTAACCACCGAGCCATCTCTCCAGCCCTGTAGTAGTTCTTATATCCCACATTACCATGGCTCCACCAGAATCCTAATAATGACCTGCCTATTGGCTCACTGACTTTCAACCCCATCTCCACTGGGCTACTACTATTCTAAACACAGTGGTCATCTAAAACTATTTCAAGCATATTTAGAATACAGGATACTTGAAAGTCTCAACAATCGACAACCTTCTGCTTCCTTTCTTCCTCTGACCAGTTCTACTTCCCAGACTACAGTAGACTCCCGCAAACTCTTGCTTAGCTATAGTTTCCCATATGCCGACTTTGTGCTTTTGCACATTCTTTCCTCTACTCAGAATACACTTCCCTCTCTCCACATCGACCTAAAACACTACTAGCCCTTGTACCTACCTCAAATGAAAAACCACATAAAGAGCACCTAGGCAGCTGACTACTCCTTCTGCTATATGCTTATTCTTTCTGTATTGTATACAGTAAGATTTAATACCACTTCATGTGTACTGGAATTATTGGAATATGTATAAAACCTCATTACTCATGGTGATTTGAAAAAAAATGTCCCCTTAGGCTCACGTATTGAACACTTACCCAATGGTGGTGGCACTATTTGAGTAGGTTCAGGAGGTGGCCTTGTTGTAGGAAGTGAACTTCTAAAGGCAGGCTCTGAGAGTTTAAAGGTTTCTGCCATTCCCTGTTCACTTTCTTTGCTTTGTGCTTTGCTCAAGGTGTGAACTCTCAGTATCTTGCTCTACTCAACACTTCTGCCACTGCTGCCATGCCTCCACTCTGCCGTCATGGACACCTATCCCCCTGGAACCATAAGCCCCAAACAAACACTTTCTTCCTACTTCTTGAGACCAAGCTGCCTTGGTCATGGTGTTTGAACACAGCAACAGAAAATTAACTAATATACCACTCCAAAGCTCTATTTAAATCCAGAAGCTACAAATCTGTGTGTCTAGAACTATGCCAAGATTCAGTAGGTATTCTTTTAAACATTTATTAATTTTCCCAAGTATCTGACAAACCAATAAATTCATAAATGTACTTGTCATCTTATCTATTTATATAGGTATCTCAGGAGCTGACCAATGGGCATTAAGTGTTATTAGCACTCTCTGAATGAAGCCATTTCAAAGTTCCAGACCTAACTGAAGATGTGGTAGCTCATGCTTAGAATCCCAACACTTAGGGATTAAGGCAGAAGCACTACATTGAGTTTGAGGCCAGCCTGTACTAACTATATTCTTAGTTATAGGTCAGCTTGGAATATAGAATGAGAGCCTCTCTTTTCTAACAGAGGTAACAATGCCCTACTAGACATCATACACTACAAATAAAAGCCCCTGTGGTGGGTTGAACAAGAATGGTCTCCATAGACTCATAAACTTGAATTTTGGTTCCCAGTTGGTGGACTGTTAAGGAAGGTGTTATAACATGGTCCATGAATGAAGCTGTGTGAGATTTCTGAGACCTCATGAGAAAACTCCAAGTAAACAGTCTTGAAATTTCTGTTCCTCCATAACATTGGTTGTTCTTGGAATATGCTTTCATGACCCTCCTAAGTTTAGTAGGTAGGGGTGAGTTCACTTGAGATTACTCATTATAACTGGCTGTTATTTGTTCATATACCTCTACAGAAAAATGTTTTTGCCACATGCAACTTGTCCTAGTGATTGTATACTTTACTCAGTTGACTCTTATAAATTCTCAGAGTATAAATTGTTTGATGCTCTGAATAAAGTTGGCTATTGCATAAGACTTTAATCTGCCTCATTTTTAGGCCCTGCTATCTCAGGGCAACACCGCCAACTAGAGCATTAAACAAGTGGCACCACGAATCAGGGGCCTGAGGTCAGCTATGAGATAAAAGAGTGAGGACCCTCAGAGAAGGTGGTGAGTGAGCATGGTGGGCAGAGACCAGGGAAGGCTTTGCCTGATGTCAAGCCTGTGCATCATTTCTTAAAGAAAGGAGGAGCACAGGTATCAAAATCACAACTACTAGATTGCTTGCAGTATGTTTATGATTATGATCCCTGGTTTCCAGAAGGGACCTCAGATGAAGAAATAGAGGACCGAGTCTGAAAGAATATTGAAGAGGCAACAATAACAAGGGGAAAGATACCTGTTCAATTTTGGGTCACTTGGACATTAATCTGGACTGCTATCAAGATACTTAAGGAAGATAAGGAGGACATTAATCATGAGGAAACGATGGCTAATTCCTTGAATGAACATAAACTGAACGATCAAACATTAAAATTGGCAAAAGAGGCAAAGAGAGATTTTCCCTCTTTAGGCTTGAAAGTAAAAACAGTGCTACTAACAACTATGCTAGGGAAGGTGATGGTCCCCTCCCTTTCTTGCCTGAATAAGACCCTGAAGCATGGGGTGAGGAATGTGATAATCTAACTAATCTTGAATTCGCTCCACTTTTAATAAGGACTTAGAGCCTGTGAAAAGGCTAACCTTACAATGTAGGCAAGCTGGGCACAGCAGGAGAATGGAATTTGTTTACCAGTTCTTCCCCAGTCTCAGGAGCTGCGTTTGGTATATTCAATGCAATGTCAGCAAAATCAAAATGTTTACCTAATTATGCACTAACAGATCTGTACAAAACTCGAGAAGAACAGGCAGCATTGGACAGTCCTTGCATATTATCTGAGAAAAGCCCTACAGCTATTTGAGTTCAGACTAAAAGAAACATTCATGTCAGTGTGGCTCCTGCACTGCCTTTAAACTGGGTTATTTTCCCCACTATTGTCTCCTACAGGCATTAGCACAAGACTATCAACCTTTGGGATGGATTTATTTACACCAGAAGGGCCACAAAAAACTAACTGCTTACCTTATTCTTCTTGCTCAATTAGTAAATCAGGGGAGGAACTGATGTCCACAATTATATGGATTTGATCCTTTCTGTCTTATATTACCCTTAATTATCAATAGGTTTAGCTTTGTTGTTGTTGTTGTTTTTTGTTTGTTTGTTTTTTGAGACAGGGTTTCTCTGTGTAGTTTTGGTGCCTTTCCTGGAACTCACTCTGTAGCCCAGGCAGGCCTCGAACTCACAAAGATCCACCTGCCTCTGTTTCCCAAGTGTTGGGATTAAAGGCGTGCGCCTGCACCAGCGCCGCCACCGCCGCCACCCACCCCCCCACCCCCGGCAACAATCAGTTTTTAAGAGGGTTGCAGAACTCTATGGCTTTTCAAATTTCATTTGCATATTACTATGGAAAGATAGGAAATCAATATCCAGCTGGCAAACTATGGGATTTTCTCATACGAACTGAATTTGTGATAACAAAAATTGTTCAATCTTCTGCCATTCCATAGGCAGATACTTATTTTATTGATGGTTCATCTAATGGTATAGGAAGAACTCGTGGTCCAGGTAGTCATCAATCTATTCATATTTTCTTTTCATCAGCCCAACAGGTGGAACTGGCTCTTTTGATTTATCTATTATGGTTAATTCCTAAGCCCTTAAATATAGTTTCAGATTCTGCTTATGTTGTAGGATTATTTCCAGCAATGGACTCATGGTTTTATTGCAGAAGAAAATAAGCAAGATGATATATAAACTTGTCCTATTTTTACATCTTCAGAAGAAAACTGGGAAGGGGTATGCATCTGTCATTGCAGACGGATCCACTTAAGGATTATGGATCCCTCTTCAGCTCCTCTGGACCCAGGCAATTAAGTCAGAAAGACAGCAGAAGTCACTAGAAAGATAGCAAACAGTCAACTGAAGGGCAAAGGAAATTTGGACCGTATTATCAGAAATCAAGTCTGCCAACCTGGGTCCAAGTGCACCAAGGGAGAAATTATTTTACTAATGACTCTGTGTTTATGACTGGACCTTGAAACTGTAACAAACTCATTCATCTAGAAAAGAGACTGTGTTTAATTTTTCCTTGGATTTATATCACTTCCTATTTGCATAGGACATTATAAAAATTGTATTTCTATTAGAAGGCACATATGTACTTATGTTTTGCCAAATACTAGAACTAATAATTATATGGGTCTCTTTTCAATCTATTTTCTAGATTTTTCTGATCAATTAAATAATGTAACTGGACATAGTTTGGATCTCTGTTTTTGGTGGCACAGTATTACACTCAATGTTTTCACTGTTCAAATAATATAGTTTGTTTGCTTACAGGATACTCATGCATCAAATGACAATTAGATTTATCTACAACACTTCAAATCAAAACCACCAGATATCCTGCTATTAAAAAATTTTTAAAAAGGGGAACATAGTCCATGAATGATGCTGTGGGAGGTTTCTGAGCTTGTGAGAAAACTCCAAGTAAACAAGTCAAGAGTCTTGTGATTTCTGTTCCTCCAAAACATAGGTTGTTCTTGGAATCTGATTTCGTGACCCTTCCAGGTGTAATAGGTAGGAGTGAGTTCACTTCAGATTATTTATTACAACTTGCTATTGTTGGTTCATATGCCTCTATGGGAAAATATGTTTTTGCCACATGCAGCTTGTCCTTGAGATTGCATACTTTACTCAGGTGACTCTTCCTAACCATCAGAATCTAAATTATCTGATGCTCTGAATAAAGTTGGCTATTGCATGAGACCTTAATCTGCCTCATTTTTAGGCCCCACTATCCCAGGTTCACTCTGCAAACTAGACCAGTAAGCAGGAAGGATTAGGAGGTGTGGTCTTGTTGGAGGAGGTGTGTCACTGGGAGTAGGTTTTGAGGTTTCAAAAGTCCATGCCAGGCCAGTCTTGTTCTCTGTCTACAGATCAGGATACAAAACACTCAGCTACAGCTTCAACACCATGCCTGCCAGCCTGCCACCATGCTTCTTGCCAGATGTTCATGGACTAACCCTCTAAAACTGTAAGCAAACTCCCAATTAATTTCAATAAGTTTCCTTGGTCATGGTGTCTCTTCACAGCAATAGAACAATAATGAAGATAACCCCAAACTAAGAATGGATTATCTCTTTTTGAGTTATTGATTGGTAAGGTACAATAGACCCCCACATATTATGGGTTACTACTGCTAATGTTATCAGTTACCCTCTGAAACTTGACAGTAAGACTCTATTGCTAAAAATGCACATACCAGAGTCATAGAACATAGATATTATCAATCTAGTAGTGACCTGAAAGTTTTATCCCTACTGGCTAGCTTCCATAATGCAGCAAGGTGCTATTCATGCTACTAGAGGAGAAAAATAGTCCTCAGCCATAGCCACTTGTGAACCATGCAAGCTAAAATAATGATTGCACTGACAAGATATGTCCACTGGTACAATAGTGTCATAAACATCATAGAATCAACCAGCCACTTTCTGGTTAGATTTAAGGTCTGCTGAATAAGTTGAAAGCCATACCTATAACCTTTGTCAGGCCAAGAGCCTATGGCTAATAGATCATAGTACCTAGGAAGAACCTAGTACCATTATACTGTTAAATGGACATGGTATTAAACTGACTCCTAATGACTTATCATTATAGTCATAAATTAATAGATCTCTCAATCCTGATCAGAGAAGCTGATCTGTTTGCAATACATGGAAATCAATATAGAGACCCACAACTGGTCAAGGTACAGAGGACTTTAATCTCAGCACTCAGGAGGCAGAGGCAAGTGGATCTCTGTATGTTCAAGCCAGCTTGGTCTACATGGTGGGTTCCAGGCCAGCCAGGATTACACAGTGAGATCCTGTCTCAAAAAGAAAAAATAATAATTTTAAAAAGTGGACACGGGGCGGGGCGGGGGGGAGGTTGGGGATTTAGCTCAGTGGTAGAGCGCTTGCCTAGCAAGTGCAAGGCCCTGGGTTCGGTCCTCAGCTCCAAAAAAAATCGGGGGGAGGGGGGGACGGGACATAATGTTGGGAAGATATGGAATGGAGATGGAACTGGAGGAGTTGGAAGAGGGGTGAATATGATCAAAATATGGTGTACAAATTCTCAAAGAACTAATAAAATTCATAACCTGACTGATAGGAAAATAAAGATCAAACTAAATACACAATGGGTAAATAGAAAATTCCCACCAACATTATAACTATGATATTAGAACTGTATATATTTGGAATTAGCAAACCAGTCAAGTAATAACTTGGAATTTACATGCTACAAAGGAGTCTTTCTCTTTCCTTCCTATAGTGCTGGGAGCAGTGGGGGTCAGGGTACTATCAAACATGTGTTACAATGCAAAAATATCTTATCAAAGTCAAATAAATAAATATGGGCTGTTTAAGATAAGTGAAAAAATATTCACACAATTCTTATTTCTATTTATTTTAACTTTCATCAGTGCCTGCCTATGGCCTACCTGAGCTAGAGTAGGAACAGAAATTTGGCCAGTCTGCATATGAGCAGAGCTGCGCTCTGCCACAGAATGTGTTACACTTCGATCCTGCTGTGATTCAACTGTTTCCATGGTCATTTGCCTAAAAGACAAAAAGAAAAATACATTACAGCAATAATTGAAGGATCTAGAAACACGGGCTACTGCTTCTACCTAGCTTTCTGATGTTCACTTCTGGCAGCTATCTATACTACCCTTTTCTTTCTTTCTTTCTTTTTAGATTCCATCTTATACCTCTCAGAATGGCTAAGATCAAAAACACAAGTGACAGCTCATGCTGGTGAGAACGTAGAGCAAGGGGAATACCCCTCCAGTGCAAACTTGTATATCCACTATGGAATTCAATATGATGGTTACTCAGAAAATTGGGAATCAATCTACCTCAATATCCAGCTATACTACTCCTGGGCATATACCCAAAGGACACTGCTGTGGAATAATCCTTCTGTATACTGTGTGAATATATGTCACTATCATTGGTTTAATAAACAAGCTGACTGGCCAATAGCTTCACAGGATAAAATTAGGTGGGAAAGCCAAACTGAGAATGATGGGATGAGGAAGGGCAGATAGGAGTCACCAGCCAGCCAGAGAACAAATCGGACACACAAAATGGAAGAGGTAAAAGCCATGAGTCCCGGGGCAGCACACAGGTTAATAGAAACCGGTTAAGCTGTAAGAGCTAGTTAGTAACAAGCCTGAGCTATTGGTAGAGCACCTGTAATTAATATAAGCCTTAGTGTGTTCATTTGAAAGTGGCTGTGGAACAGGAAAACTCCACCTACAAATGGCACACAACATCCAGGGCCACGTACATCCACATAAAGCTTTTTAAAAAGGTTCTAAAAGCACAGAAACTGAGCCAGATGTGACTTCCTAGTCTTGGGTCTCTCACACCTGCTGTGGTACAGAGACACCTGTCCTGGCTACTGCCAGCACACCATGAGCTGTGCTGACACATGTGCAGACACATGGTGGGGTTCCTATAGTCTCTCACATGGACCGCAGTATAGAGAGGTGTCCCAGCCGCAAGCTGCATGGGGGCTTTAGGGATTTTGCTCATGCAGACAGACAAGGTTACAGATACACAGTAAAAACAAATTCAGATGGAAAAAAAACTCTAAATGGGTTTAAAAATACACATATACTTAAGAAAAGAGAAAGTCCTTAAAAAAGAATAGAAAAAAAGGAATAAAAAAACGATGTAAATATGGGAAATACACAGAGTATTTTTCTGTGTATATATTTCTCTCTGTATATATTTCTGGCTCCTATGTGTTATTGTGTTGTCTTTGAATTTTTTAGCTAAGAGACACTGCATTATGAAAACTGCTAGGGTCAACCAACCTATATATTTTTAAAATACCTTGACTTCAAAATTTAAATCAAAAAGTAGGTTGTTTTGCCGGGTGGTGGTGGCACACGCCTTTAATCCCAGCACATGGGAGGCAGAGCCAGGCGGATCTCTGTGAGTTTGAGGCCAGCCTGGTCTACAAAGTGAGATCCAGGACAGTCACCAAAACTACACAGAGAAACCCTGTCTCAGAAGAAAAAAAAAAAAAAGTTGGTTGCTTTACAGGAGAGGTTATGCTTTTATTTCCACAGGAGAACTGTGGGTTCATTCCAGGTTAAAAATAATCAGGTTTGATCAGAGGAGACCCCCTGAAATCCTGGCTACAGACATAAAAAAATAAGTAAATAAACCTAGAAGAACTGTAAAACACATGATGTATATTTTTACCTGCTCAAACATAAAACAAAAAATCATCTTTGGCTAGCTTGTGTACAACACACAATTTATACTTGTATTAATACAAAAATGTATGTTACCTTTAACAGTTTATATATTTTTCAGAACAAGAAGACCAAACGCTAATAAAATTGGATGACCTAGATGATCCAATATCTTAGAGCACCTCTGTTACAATTTCCTCCAAGTTCTCTACATCCAGAACAGCTTCAAGGTTGCTGGCTGAGATGATCCAGCTGCACAGACTACTCCAGCCAAGACTTAACCATTATACTAAATTTTCTCAGGGTCCAAAGATTACCAGTGCCTCAAACAATAGGAAGTAGTCTAGAGAACAATGCCCACATTCCCCAAAACAGGGGCTATGGATATTTATTATCATCTAAGGGGGTTGGTTACAAGTCATTACTGGTAATGGTCAGGGAAAAAGCTAAACAAAAGAGATTAGATTCAGGGATCTCAGCCTGAAAAGAAAAAAGGGGGATACAGAAATGATGGGATAAAAGGGTAAATTATTAAATCTACTTTAATCCAAAAAGAAAACTATTAGTCTTAAATATTTTACATTGGTATGGATTTTGGTTTATTGATACAAATTTAAAGTTAATTTTGTTATACTGTATGTATATTTCTACTCTTGTTTAAAGTATTATGTTTATGCAGCTCTTTTAAAAATGTAATGTATAATTAAGAAATACAGATTAATAGTCAAACTTATAGTCATGTTAGGCATGCTTTCAAGGTCATACAGATTTATTTATTTTTTTGTTTTTTTGAGATAGGGTTTCTCTCTTTGTAGTTTTGGTGCCTGTCCTGGATCTCGCTCTGTAGACCAGGCTGGCCTGGAACTCACAGAGATCCGCCTTGCTCTGCCTCCCATGTGCTGGGATTAAAGGCGTGTGCCACCACCGCCTGGCTACAAATATATTTAGATATACAGATGGTGTTCAAACACTTCAAATACCTATAAAATATGACATTTAATATGTTTAATAACCTATGGATTTTCATGACAGTGAGACACATCTGGTCCTGGCAGTACCAATCTACTTCAGAGAAGATGAGGGGCATCAAAGAAAGTCCATATGGAGTTTGTTTTATTTATGGCAAAAGCTAGCCACTTGGGGAAAAAAAAAAACTACCCTTGCCTCAATTGCTGACAACATACGGTCCAAACTGGATCAGCAGGATGCAAGAAAGGCGATTGTCAAACTTCTCCAAGACAAGGTAGGACAGTCCTTCAAACTTTCCTGCTTCACAGGAAAGTCTGTCAGATATGCTAGGCCTGTAGTCCAGAATTGGATGCCCCAGCTTTACAGAGGAACTTTGGGTGACCAGACAGCCTGATGTCCCTGTCATTAGGTATTATTTCATCCTTTGGAGTCTTTGATAGAGTTAAAAATCAAATAGTTAAACTTATAGTTTTCTTTAATTATGATAGAAAGCAAATTAGGTATAAAATTTTAGACTCACTAAGATAAAATAGATAATATTTTCTCTAATTTTGCTAAATAAAAGACTAGACATTGTTGGTATAATTCTTAATAACTGTTTCTGTTGTATATAACTTTGCTATGTTAAAGTTAAAAATCTCCCTTTTTAATTAGACAAAAGGGGGGAAATGCTGTGGAATAATCCTTCTGTACATTGTGTGAATATATGTTGCTATAATTGGTTAATAAACAAGCTGACTGGCCAATAGCTGAACAGGATAAAGTTATGTGGGAAAGCCAAAATGAGAATGATGTGATGAGGAAGAGCAGAGTCAGAGGAGTCACCAGTCAGATGGAAAATAGAGAATGAGTCAGACACACAAAATGGGATAGAGGTAAAAGTCATGAGTATCAGGGCAGCACACAAATTAATAGAAATGGGTTAAGTTGTAAAAGCTAGTTAGTAACAAGCCTGAGCTATTAGCAGAGCATTTGTAATTAATATAAGCCTCAGTGTATTAATTTGAGAGTGGCTATGGGACAGGAAAACTCTGCCTACAGGACACTCTATCCAATTACAAGGACACTTGCTTAACTATGTTCATAGTGGTTTTATTCATAATAGCCAGAAACTAGAAACAACCTAGATGTTCCTCAACTAAAGAATGGATAAAAAACAATGTGGTACATTTACACAATGGAGTTAAAACTCCATTAACTCAGCAGTTAAAAATAATGACGCCGGGCGGTGGTGGCGCACGCCTTTAATCCCAGCACTCAGGAGGCAGAGCCAGGCGGACCTCTGTGAGTTCGAGGCCAGCCTGGTCTACAAAGCAAGTTCCAGGAAAGGCGCAAAGCTACACAGAGAGACCCTGTCTCGAAAAAGCAAAGCAAAACAAACAAACAAACAAACAAAAATGACATCATGAAATTTGCAGGCAAATGCATGGAACTAGAAAAAAATTATCGTGAGCGAGGCAACCCAGACTCAGAAAAACAAACATAGTATATACTCACTTCTAAGTAGACATTAGCTGTTAAGAAAATGATAATCATGCTATAATCCATAGACCCCCCCAAAAGGCTAAGTAATCAGGAAGGCTCTAGGGGAACACATGGACCTCCCTGGGAAGGGGAAATAACATAGATTTTTCAGGTGGCCTAGGGGCAGGTGGGGATGAGAACAGGATGCATCAGGAGAGAAAGGGAAGGACGGAGGGAGAGAGTATGGGAAGAGACAACTGGAATGGGTGGGCATTTAGGGGGTGATGTGGAAACCTAGTGCAGTGGAAACTTCCTATGAGGGTAACCTATGAGGGTGACCCTAGTGAGACTCCTAATAATGGAAGATATGGAGCCTGAACCAACCATCTTCTGTAACCAGGCAAGGTTTCCAGTGGTGGGACTGGGGCACCAACCCAGCCAACAAAACCTTTGACCCACAGTCTTGCCTGGACCCACACCACAGTCTTGCCTGCAGGATGTGCTGGGGCAATAGTGATTCAAAGTTTGTGGGAGTGGCCAACTAAAGACTGGTTTATCTTGAGGCCCAACCCACTGAGAGAGAGCCCATGCCTGACATTGCCTAGATAGCCAGGAATTGGAAGCTGAATAGTCCATCGACATAGAGTAAAACCAAACACTATTGTCATTTAAAAAAAAAAGGCAATGAAATAATTCCTAACAATATTCTACTATACTTATAGGTCACCTAGCCCAATCATCATTAGAGAGGTTTCTTCTGTCAGCTGATGAAAGCAGATGCAGAGACTACAGCCAAACACTGGGCAGAACTTGGGAACCCCACAGAAGAGGGGGAGGAAGGATTTTAAGAGGGGGGGGGAAGGATTGTAGGAGCCAGAGAGGCCAAGGAAACCAGGAGAAGATGGCTCTTAGAATCAACTAAGCAGGGTTCATAGGGGCTCACAGAGAAGAGCACTAATCATAGAGCCTGCATTGGTCTGTGTGAGGCCCTCTGCATACATGCTGTGGTTATTTAGCTTGGGTTTTTTGTGGGACTCCTGACAGTGGGAGTGGGGGTGTTTATGACTTTTTTGCCTGCACTAGGGAGCCTTTTCCTTCTACTGGATTGCCTCAACCAGCCCTGAGATGAGGGTTTGTGCCTAGTCTTACTGCATCCTGTTATGCCATGTTCTGTTCATCTCTTCTGAAGGGAAATGGAGAAGTAGTGAATCTAGTGGGATGGGTATGAACAGGAAGGGAAGGCTGCAGTCAGGATGTATTATATGAGAGAAGAATAAGTAAAAAGAAAAAGGGGGTAACAAAATAAGTTCAGTAATGGAGTCTTAATTCTCTGCTCAGTAAACACAAAGGGAGCTAAGGAAGTACTGTAATGTATTCTATGGGAATTGGCTGTTTAGTGTCTGCTGCCAAGCCTGATGACTTGAGTTCAATCCCTGGGACCCTTGTGGTAGACTAAGAAACCTGACACAAAGAAGCAGTCGTCTGACCTACACACACACACACACACACACACACACACACACACACACACACCCCAAACATAATTTTTTAAGACTTAAAATAATTACTAATCATCTTCTTGATAAGTGTTCTGTTTAGTATGAATGAATAATAACTTTAGATGAAATATTACAGGCAAGGTTCAGCGTCAGTAATTCTAAGGACCTAATATACCTGCTTTCTACTGTGATATGATGTGAAAGATTTCCTTCCCCATTGTCTACACTGTGTTAGAATCATGTACCTGGCTCTGTTGGCAATAAGCAGTTTCTGAAGGTAAGTCTCCCAGAAAAGTAGAGTAAGTAAGAAATGAGTACCTTCCTCCAGCTTCCGAGTTATTGATTTACTCATTCATTCATCCAATTTGCAGTTCTGGAATGGGGAGCCCAGGGTTGTATACATGCTAGGCAGTGCTCTACCACTGAGCTACATCCTCAGACTGCTGTGGATATCACTCTGTATAAATAAAATGCTGATTGGCCAGTAGCCAGGCAGCAAGTATAGGCGGGACTAACAGAGAAGAGAATTCTAGGAAGTGGAAGGCTGAAGCAGAGAAATGAGAAATGCTGCCAGCCTCCGTGATGAGAAGCAACATGTTAAGATACCAGTAAGCCACGAGCTATGTGGCAACTTATAGATTAATAGAAATGGGTTGATTTAAGATATAAGAACAGTTAGCAAGAAGCCTGCCACAGCCATACAGTTTGTAAGCAATATAAGTCTCTGTGTGTTTACTTGGTTAGGTCTGAGCAGCTGTGGGACTGGTGGGTGAGAGAGATATGTCCTGACTGTGGGCCAGGCAGGAAAATTATAGCTACAACAGACCCTCAGTTATTAAGAGAAAAGTCATTTCTCAAGTAATAACTTACTTTTGTTATGTTTTCACTTCTGAACTCATGTTAATGGTTTCTATATGGTATCTTTCTACAAGGTACATCATATTACAAGAAGCTTTATTCTATTAAGAGAGAAACATAAGGACTGGAGAGATGGCTCAAAGGTTAAGAGCACTGGCTGCTCTTCCAGAGGTCCTGAGTTCAATTCCCAGCAACCCCATGGTAGCTCACAACCATCAATAATGAGATCTGGTGCCTTCTTCTGTATACATAATAAATAAATCTTAAAAAAAAATTGTTTAAAAAGAGAGAAACATAAAAGCCAGATGTAGTGGTTTGAATGGGTAATGTCCCCCATAGACTCAAATATTTAAACACTTGGTTCCTGGCTGGTGGAGCTGTTAGGGAGGTTATGAAACCTCTAGGAAGTAGAGCCTTGCTATAGAAAGAGGATATATACCCTCTATCCACTTCCAGTTTGTTCTCTGCTTCCTGTAGGTGAAGAAATATGTGATCTCTCGGGCTGGAGAGATGGTTCAGCTGTTAAAGGCTAGACTCACAACCCAAACTTCCAGATGTGATCTCTCCGCTTTCTTCTCTAGCTGCCTGCTGCTGTGCCCATCCCCACACCCCCAATTATGGACTCTAACCCTCCAGAATCTCAAGCCAGAATAACCTGTCTTCCTAAAGCAGTTTTTGGTTATGGTGTTTTATCACAGCAACATAAAGTAACAAATATACCAGGCAAAGTATCAAATGCCTCTAATTCACAGTAGGATCAAAAGTTCAAGACCAGCTTCAACTACATAGTGACTTTGAGACGAGCCTAGATGGACTGAAAGACAGCCAATCTAAATATACTGCCCCAATAAGAGAGAAATAAAATGTAGACAAAATAAAGCTAAATTAAAATAGTAATGTATTTATCAACTGTTTTTACCAGACTAAGTTATTACCAGATTCTACAAATCCTTTATCTAGGTCTTTCACTTTTTTTGGTTTTTCAATAGCCATTGCCTGAATCCAAGGCTTCTGCTCTCACGTTTGTCTACTGTAGTCTATACTACAAGGTCATTTTCATACTTAAATATCTGATCATGACAATTTGAGAGTAATTATATCAAAATAAAAACCTATAGTCTACTATGAAAAATGTCCTTCCTTTAACAGTTCCAATATTTTATCTCTTTTCTTATTGCCTTTCATCAACAGTATCTGCTGTGTGTGTGGAAGGTGTTGGGGGGGAGTGTTAGTTTTGAGATGGGATCTTACTATGTAGGCCAGGCAGGCCTTGAACTTGTAAGTCTAGCCTCCCAAGTGTAGGGATCACAGTCCTACCACAAAGCCAAGGACAAGGAACTTCTTCTTCTTCTTTTTTTTTTTTTTTTTTTTTTTTTGTTTTTTGAGACAGGGTTTCTCTGTGTAGCTTTGTGACTTTCCTGGAACTCACTCTGTAGACTAGGCTGGCCTCGAACTCACAGAGATCCACCTGGCTCTGCCTCCTGAGTGCTGGGATTAAAGGCGTGCGCCACCACCGCCCGGCAGAACTTCTTAAACTATATGAAGTATGATATATATGAAATGCTTTGAGAACACAGGCAGAAATTATGACATCTGCTGAGGATGGGCCCACACAAGCACCATATTCAATGCTATATAGGCAAGAATAAGAATGAGAAAAAGGAAAAACATTTTAAATAAGTGCTATCATGGGCACCCAGGAAACAATTCTTAAAAGTTAGGATCAAAGAAGAGAAAAGAAAGCACAGCCCAAAAATTCTAACCAAAAAATAAGACAGTTTTAAAACTATAATTAACTAGTAAACTTGTAGTCTGGGGTCTTTCCAATTTATAAAAACAGAATGGTAAACAACTAAATTGCCCTTGAGATATTTTTCATCTGTTCTTAAGATATAATACAATTGGAAGAAAAAAAACTCTAATTTTTTTTTTTTAGATCGCAGCCCAAACTGATCTCAAACTTGTTATGTAGCCCAAAATGACCGTGAACCCCTCATCCTCTTATCCATACAGCTGGAATGCTGGGACTTACAGCCCACACCACCATGCCCACTTCATCTGCTGCTGAGGCTAGAACTTGGGGCTTTGTGCTACTAGGATAGCACTCCCATCAACCAAGCTGCATCTCCAGGCCAAAGTGTGCTCCTATTTTCAAGTAGCTTTACCAGAAAAGGCACAGAAAAATTACTTTCTTGTTAGAGATAGATGTAACTGATGAAACAGTGTTTTCTGAGGATAACTAAAAGAAAACTTGAAGATTTGATTTGTAAAACACTCTGGAGATTCTCACCTCCGTTTCAAAGTATAATAGCAAGGGAGAAAACTTCCGACTACAAGATGCCTCAAATTCTGAGAACTCTTCTACTTCTATAATTCCCCTCAGCCATGCACATCCAGACGGGCGGGCATGTCTATTTTGAGCTGAAGATGTCATCAAAACTCAGCAAAAGCCAAATGTGAACACCCATTTCAGCTTCAACCCCTGCTCTGCAGAGTACATTCTAAAACCTGAAGGCCTTAGCTGGATGGCTGAGTGATAGGAGTACATACAGTCACAACATAAATGCATGCACGCATGCAGCCCTCCCAAAGAATAGGAAAACATATCCACCTACCTTACATTTGTCCTCATATACTTTTTCCTGCCACATTTGCTCATTATTATTACATGTGTAACCAATGCTTTGCTCCTTCCCTGTTTTCTTCTTTATTTATCCTGCAGTAAAATTACAATGTTGAATTAGGTCACAATATTTTATTTTTAAAAAATTAAATTCTCAAAACTAAGCCAGAAAAAGGTATTTATTTATTTATTTATTTATCTATCTCTATCTCTCTCTCTCTCTCTCTCTCTCTCTCTCTCCCTCCCTCCCTCCCTCCCTCCCTCCCTTCCTTCCTTTCTCTTCTTTTTACTTATTTTATTTATTTTTTAAGACAGCGTTTTGCCAGGTGGTGGTGACGCACGCCTTTAATCCCAGCACTTGGGAGGCAGAGGCAGGCGGATCTCTGTGAGTTCGAGGCCAGCCTGGGCTACCAAGTGAGTTCCAGGAAAGGCGCAAAGCTACACAGAGAAACCCTGTCTTGAAAAAACAAAAACAAAAACAAAAACAAAAAAAAAGACAGCGTTTTACTTTTTGTAGCCCTGGCTGGCCTGTATCAAACTCACAGAGATCTAGCCGCCTCTGCTTCTCAAGTGCTGGGATTAGAGGTGTGCACCCCTATACTTGGTAAGTAGTCGAGTTTCTTTAAAACTAAAAAACAGAATTAAAGGCTGAAAAGGACTCTGTATTCTTCAGAATTATCAATTTATGTCAGATATGGTGGCACATATCTTTAATCTTAGCATTTGAGAAGCAGAGGTAGGCAGAACTGTATGAGTTCCAGACCACCCAGAGTTACATAGTGAGACCATCTAAGAAAACAAACCACCACAAAACAAAACAAAACAAAACAAAACAAAAAAAACAACAAAAAAAAAACCCTTATCAATTTATTCTTCAGTGTTCTTTTCTTCCTAGAAGGAAGAGTCCTAAGACTTACAATGGCTGTTTCTCAGATTTGAACCACTGGATTTAATACAGTGCTACCTAACCCAACACACAGTACAGCACACTCAGCTATCCACTACTTACAAAGGCAAAGACAGCTTTGTAAACTTAATGATTTTACCATTTTCTCTCTTTTTTAGAGATTTATTTTCATTATTTTTTAATTTTTAAGTGTGTGTGTCCATCCCCACTTGCGAGTATAGATGCCTGCAGAGGCCAGAAGTGTCAGATCCCTGGATGTGGTGCGGAACTTGAACTAGGGTCCTCCAAAGAGTACTATGTGTTCTTAACTGCTGGAACCATCTCTCCAGACTGAATTTATCGTTTTCTTAAATTTCACTCCATTACATCAAATTTTTCAGCCACTTTTACCTTAAATTCAAAGTTGAGTTTTTGTCCAAGAATTTTATTTTCTCTTGAGAAGCAGTCTCACTAGTCCGCCCTGGCTGGCCTTTAACCCACAGAGATCCTCCTACCTCTGCATCTGAATGCTAGGACTAAAGGTGGGTTCCAGCAGGCCCAGCTTGCATTCCAAACTACCAATTCATCTAAAAAACTTCCTTTCAGTCCACTTTAAAAGGCTGGTATGGATACTCAGGGTTACACAGAGAAACCCTGTCTTGAAAAAAATCAAAGAAAGCCAGGCAGTGGTGGCGCACGCCTTTAATACCAGCACTTGGGAGGCAGAGCCAGGCGGATCTCTGTGAGTTTGAGGTCAGCCTGGTCTACAGAGTGAGTTCCAGGAAAGGCACAAAACTACAGAGAAACCCTGTCTCGAAAAACAAAAAAAAAAAAAAAAAAAAAAGAAAGAAAGAAAAAGAAGGGGGAGAGGGAGGGAGGGAAAGGAAAAGAAAAGAAAAAAAAAAAACTCAGGTGGTGGTGGCACATGCCTTTAATCCCAGACAGATCTGAGTTCGAGACTACTACAGAGAGATTTCCAGGATAGCCAGGGCTACACAAAGAAACCCTATCTAGGAAACAAACAAACAAACAAAGAGGCTGGTACCTAAGTAATTAAAATATTTTTAGAGGCATGTAAGAAGGCTCATCTGGTAAAGCTACTTGCTGCCAAGCCTCATGGCCTAAATTCAATCCCTGGAACCCATGCAAAGATAGAAGAGAACAGACTCCCACTGACCTCCACATATGCCCTGTCTCAGGCATCCACAGATGCAAACATGCACGTACACACACGTCACACATGTACATACATACATTCACACACACACACACACACACACACACACACACACACACACACACACACACAACTGTGAAAAAAAAAAGGCTAGGCAGTGGTGGCCCACACCTTTAATCCCAGGCATAGGCAGGTGGATCTCTGTGAGTCAAGCCTGGGACTGTAACACAGAGAAACCTTGTCTCAAAACATTTTTAAAGGGGGTGGGGGTGGGGGGGGTGGGGGAAACCTCGAAAACGGTGAAATGATTAAGAGCACTTGTACTCTTCCAAAGACCCAGTTTGTTTCCTGCCTATTGGGTGGCTCACAATTGCCTGTTACTCCAGCTCCAAGGGATTTATCCAGTGCTCTCCTCTGGTCTTTACCATCAGCTGCACACATATGTACACACTCACACAGAGACACATAAATAAAACTAATTTTTTTTTAGACAAGGTTTCACTATGCAACTCTAGCTGGCCTGCAACTCACAGAGTTGATCAAAATGGCCTGACACTCACAGAGATCTGCCTGCCTCTGCTTCCTAAGTACTGAAATTAAAGGGGTACACTCAGCATAATAAATCTTTTTTTTTTTAATTTTACCATTTTTTACTTCTCAACAATTGACATTGTAGAATGAGGCAAAACTGGTAAAGAAAAGACCAAAGTGTAGAAGATTTCATCTCAGAGCTGGAAAGAATGCCAGAAACGTAGGGCTTAGCTGCCAGAACTCCCCCCCAACTGGGCCTCTTTTTGAAACTGCAGACAACAGGCAGGCTTGCCACCCTTTGGGATACACCTGTAATCCCAGCACTCATGAGGCTGAAGCTGGGGTATCAGGAGTTCAAGGTCATCCCTGGCTACACAGGGAGTTCAAGGCCAGCTTGAACTACAAGATACTTTGCATTAAAAAGACTGAAGGGAGCCACTGGAGAGATGGCTCATCAGTTAAGAACACTTGCTCTCCCAAAGGACCCAGATTTGTTTCTCAGCATCTACACAGTGGCTAACAATTGTAACTCCAGTTCCAGAGAAGCCAATGCCCTCTTCTGAACCTCCCAGGCACTGCATGCACATGGCACACAGCCATACCTGCAGGCAAACCACCTATACATATAAACCAAAAATAAGTGAATCTTTAAAAAAAAAAATCAAAGACTGACAAGAGGGCTTAAATGATAAGGCATACAGAACCTGGAAACAACCTAGATGCCCATCAACGGAAGAATGGATGGAAAAAATGTGGTACATATACACAATGGAGTACTACTCAGCAGAGAAAAACAATGAAAGCATGAAATTTGCAGGCAAATGGATGGCACTAGAAAAAATCATCCTGAGTGAGGTAACCCAAACCCAGAAAGACAGTCATGGTATGTACTCGCTCATAAGTGGATTCTAGATATAAAATAAAGAACAATCAGACTACAACCCATAGAACCATGGAGGTTATATATATAGCATGGAGGTCCCTAGGACGACTGTGGCTTATAATAAATTTCGGTTTTACTCAATTATTGAAAAAAAATAGCCAAATGAATGGAAACACATGAACTATGAACCAAAGGCTGAGGGGCCCCCAGCTGGATCAGGCCCTCTGAATAGGTGAGACATTTGATTGGCTTGATCAGTTTGGGAGGCAACTAGGCAGTGGGACCAAGTCCTGTGCTCATTGCATGAGTTGGCTGTTTGAAACCTGGAGCTTATGCAGGGACACTTGGCTCAGTCTGGGAGGAAGGGACTGAACCTGCCTGGACTGAGTCTACCAGGTTGATCGCAGTCCTTGGGGGAGGCTTTGCCCTGGAGGAGGTGGGAATGGGGGGTGGGCTGGGGGTAAGGGGAGGGGGTGGGAGGGGGGAGAATAGGGGAACCTGTGGCTGATATGTAGAACTGAATGGTATTGTAAAATTAAAAAAAATGATAAGGCATATATATATATATAGTGGTTGGACTTCAAATCCCTAAAATCCATGTAAAGGGAGGAGAGAACCAACTTGGACAATGTTGTCCTCTAATCTAAAAACATGGCATACAACCCCCCAACACACACAATAATCATTATCATCATCATCATCATAAAGTTTTAATTTAAAAAGATAGGGTACCATTCCTTGAAATTAACCCTTACTGTTAGTTATATAATGCTAACATTTCATAAGGAATTATTTTATCCTCTTTAAAAGTCCTATAACCAAGAGAAAGGATAAGGATCATTGGTTCATTAAATACCAATCAGCATCTGTTATATGTCATGCTTGTATGCAAATTCCTGGAGACACTCTACTCTCCAAGAGCCTGCAGTCTAAAGGGGGAACAGATATATAAACAAAGAATAATGATAATAATATCTGAGCAATAATGATCATAAGACAATAGAGTAGAAAATAACTGATAATTTCTGTATTTCACTATACAATATTTTAATTCAGTGAATAATATCTTTTTATATTTTTAGATGTATTATTATTTTCTATGAATGAGGATGTGAACAAGTGGAATCAGTTCTCTCCTTTCACTGTGAGATTCAGAGATTGAACTCAGATCATCAGGCGTGTACAGCAAGCCCATTTACCCACCAAACCATTCTGCCCATCCTGATAACTAATATATTCTGTAGCTCTTGTATGTTGTTGAAACAAAGTCTCACTGTGTAGACCTTGCTGACCTGAAGCTTGCTATGTAGACCAGCTGGACTTGAATTTACAGAGATCCACCTGCCTCCAGTATGCTGCCATTAAAGATACGTGCCACCATGCCCAGCCTGAAAAACTTACAAATGTTTCTAAAGTAAGGGGAGGAGTAAAAATCTCTGCACTTGGGAGGTAGAGACAAGCAGACCTCTGTGAGCTCAAGGATACTCTGGTTTAATTGCAAGTGCCAGGCCAGCTAAGACTACACTGTGAGACTGATTCTCAAAAACGTGACAAAGTAAAAGGAAAAAAATGAGGAAAAGATATTCGGTGAAACTCAGGAATAGCCACCCATTTCTTCCTAGTGGCAGCCAGCACTGAAGGGACCAGCTTCCTGGCATCCCAAGCATGTCAAAAGAGCAGCCTCAATAACAAACTAGATTCTGGCACAGAATTTTCAGAGAAATGATGCGGTCCACCCTCTCTCTAAGATGCTGTCTCTGGTTGGCTGCCAACTTGCCAAATCTGTAAGATGTTTTTAGGCTCAATGATCCTCAATGTCTCTTCAGCATTTCCCACTTCCCTTAAAGTCTAACCTTCCTGAAGTCTTTGTAACACTACTTTCTGCTTTTTCTTCCAAATTATTTAGCCCTTTGTTCCGTCTTGATTTTTGTTTTGAAACACCATCTTGGGCCTTGACTGATGGCTTGGTGGCTAAGAGCACCAGTTGCTCTTCCAGAAAGCCAGGATTCTATTCCCAGCACCCACATGGTAGTTCACAGCCATCCATAACTCCAGTCCCAGAGGATCTGAAGCATGCACATAACACAAACAAAACACCTATACACAAAACAAACACTTGAAACAGGCTCTCACTCAAGCCTAGCCTAGTTTCAAACTCATGATGATCCTCCTACTTCAGCTTTCCAACTGCCTCTGGGCTCAGACATGAGCCTGTATAAATCACACCTGCTGATCCACTCTTAAAAATCTAGCATTCTAGCTGGGTGTGGTGGTGCATGTCTTTAATTCTAACACTGGGAAGGCAGTGAGTTCAATGCTAGCCTGGTCTAAGTAGCAAGTTCCAGGCAAGCCTGGGCTATTTGTGAGGCTCTGTCTGAAATCAAACGAAAAAGGTTAGATTTCCCCAGGCCTCCAGGAACAACAAATGCTCTACACACTCCCTAGGCCATTTCATCTTTATTTGATGAGTCTCAAATTTCACTTCAAGCTACACTTCTTCTCAACATCTGTCTCCAAGAAGCTGCCAGGTGTCTCTTAGTGACTGGCTCACAGGTCTTAAACACAACGCTCAAAGCTGAAGCAGACCTCCCTCCTCATCCCACAGATGTCTCCTTTCTGTAGTCCCATCTCGCCAGCTGACAGAACGACCGGCTCAGGCAGTCTTGCAGTCCTCTCCCTTCACACCATACCTTTGCCTCCAGTTCCCGAGGCACCCATGTGGCTGGCCAGTTCAGTACTGTGACGGACGAGTTGATGGGGTACAAAGTGAATGACCTTCTGCCCCTTAGGAGCTGTGTGAACTCAGACACTTACCTATGTTCCTTCTCTCCAGCCACACCACTGAGCCTGAGATGTCCCGCTGTTCTTGGAATGAGGGATAGAACCACTATCCTCTCCCAATAGTGCTGTCTCCTAAGGTCTTCATCCCTTCAACCTTGTTCACCCTGCCCGTGCTTTTAGGTAGCACCCGTCCTTTTCTGGCATGAGGAAGTAAGTCTTTCCCTCCTCCACCTCACTCAGACCTCTCAACTTCCCGTAATCCGCTTCACTTGGTCACAGCACGGTTTGAAATGCTGTTTCCTCACCTGGAATCATGCATAGTTCCCTTCACCTAAGGACAAATATCCAAAGCACACTGACTTTAGGGATTTGTGTGGGGACTTAAAGCTCATTAGAAGGGCACTGAGAGGTTAATGAATACAACCCCATCATTTACGGCCCCTAGGCTCAGAAGGACTTTGTGAGGAGTTGTTGAAGCAGAGTTCCCAGTTTATTTCAATGTCAACAGTGCATAATTTGAAATTTTTAATTTTTTTTATATGTGATTGTGCATGTAGTACTAGGGCCTAATACATGTTAGGCAATTATTCTACCACTAAACTACACCCCTAGGTGGGGAATTGTGTCTGGGTTTTTTTGTTTGTTTTGTTTTTTGGTATTTCATGCAGTTCAGACTGCCCTCAAACTGGCAGTAACCCTCCAGCCTGAGTTTCCTGAATGCTGGTCATAAGCATTTGGGAAAAAATAGGAAAATAACAGTTTATATTAAGTATAAAAATTTAGTTCAAAAATTAGTTTTCCTTTTCCTAGATCTGGATTTCTGTGCACATTTGGTAGGGAAATCATGGACCATAACCACGGAAACTTATCATATAAGTCTTGATTACAGAAACAGCATCTGGCATTTATCACGCCTATCACCAATGTGTTGCTTTGTTTTCACTCCATGGCATAAAAGCTTCAATTAATTACAATGCTCTATCAGCACCCATTAACATCCATGAAGATCGCAGAAAAAACTGTACTAAATTTATATTTGAAACATTATAAACATGTACTGTGCTTTGGTTAACTGAATTAATTTTACAATATAACTTTCTACAAAATAATAGCTATCTATATATATAAAGAAACTTCTAACAAAGCACATAACCCAAAACCCAGCACTCAGAAGAAAACTGAGTTTAAGGCTAGCCTAGAGCTACATAGTAAAATTCTACCTCCAAAAAAAAAAAAAAAAAGAAAAAGAAAAAAAGAGGTTTGTAGATGACTTTACAATATAAGAACTAACTTAGTCAGTTTCCATTATCAAAATGCCAATTAGGCGATGTTCTCCATTCCTTCTATAAAACCTACTACCGCAGTTCTCTAGCCAGCAAAAGGTGTGGCAGCAATGTTTGCTTAACTAGTGAGCTGTGTTTATCATCAAACCTCATTAAGCTAGACACATTTGTTGCAGTTTTAGACTGTGTTAAACAGTATATTAGATGATCAAATCATTTAAAAAGAGAGCTAGCTATACCTCGGAAAACTAAGCTACATGTTTTGAAAATAACTTTTCCCTTTAAAAACTATACTTTTGGAGGCTAGAGAGATAGCTCAACAGTTTTGAGCAACTTGCTTTTCTTCCAGCGAGCCCAAGTTCAAAATCCACCAGGGGCTCACAACCATCTGTAACTCCAGCTCTAGCCTCCTCTGACGCCTGCTCTCACACTCATACACCCACATGAAGATCCATATACATACACATAATCAACAATGACTTTTTAAATTCTGCTTTGGGAGTGTATACTATAGTTAGACAAATAGAAGACACTGGAAGGAGCATGATTTTAAAACTAAGAGTACTATAGAGAGCAAACGTAAAACAGCCAAAGTTTTAGGGTTTGATTCCTTGTTAAATACCAAAAGTAGAATCTTTAAATATTGTACTGCTGAGATAGTGTTTGCAAGAAAGTGTTGAAAGAAAAAGAATTCAAAACTATAATTATCATAACCAAAAGACTGGATATGAGACAGTGCAGAGCAGTAAGAACACCTGGCATTCTCTATCACTCTGTACCGAATTCACACGCAGACACACACACACACACAGAGACACACACAGACACACACAGAGACATACACACACAGAGACACACACGGGGGTGGGGGTGTAAGCACATGTTGGCAAAACACCCATACACATAAAATAAAATTATAAAAATAAAATAATATGAATATGGGAAAATAGATACTTAAATTAGCCAGTATTTAGAGAGAAGAATTTAAACAATTATTATACTTACCTAGCTTGGTTCTAGCTTGTATTTCTGAACAAAATACCTAAGGGGCTGGGGAGATGACTCAGTGGTTAAAAGTACTTGTTGCTCTTGCAAAGGACCTGGATTCCATTCCCAGCACTCACACGGTGGCTAACAACCATCTATAACTCTAGTTTCAGGGGATCAGACAACTTCTTCTGACCTCTGTGGGTAACAGGCATGCATGTAGTACATAGACATACATGTAAGCAAAACACCCATACACATAAAATAAAAATCTTTTTTAAAATTTAAGTAATACCTAAGCAATGAAACATGACTAACCAAATGTAATCAATCCCTTTGGCGACTTTAAGAATGCAGGATCTACCCAGCCTTGAGAGGTAGAAGCAGGAGGACTGATAGTTCAAGGTCACCCTCAGCTACACAGGAAGGTTGAATATAGCCTGGGCAACATGAGACTTTGCCTCAAAATAAAAAATAAATAAAAGCATACTAGGCTAGAGAGATAGCTCAGAGGGTAAGAATGCTTGCTCTATAAGAATGTAGACCTGAAGACCTCAGTTCAAATTCCAAGCACCCACCTAAAGAGTTAGGCATGACTGTGCAAGCCATTAACCCCAACATTTGGAAGCAGAGATAGGAATGCCAAGAGCTCCCTGGCCACCCAGCTTGGCTCAAATGGAAAGCTTCCAGCTCAATGAGAGATCCTGTCTAAAGGCAATACAGCAAAAAGCAATAGACAGCACTCTGTGTCTTGCTCTGGCCTCTGCAATGCACATACACTGAGTACACTGCACACTCATGTGAACAGCACATACACACACACACACACACACACACACACACACACACACACACACCATAAAAATAAATAAGTATCCAGAGCATCTGTAAGTAGTAGTATACATGATAAAGGTGTCCTAACTCCAAAGCTGGAGGCTTTCATCCTATCAAACTAAGCTGAGACTACAGCTTAGTGGTAGGGTGTTTGCCTAGTACATGCAAGGCCCAGGGTTTGATATTTGTTATTCATCGTTGATGAAAGGGGATTCTAAGAACATTTGTGGTGGTTTGAATGAGAATGGCCTCCATAGGCTCTAATATTTGAATACTTGGCCTATGGTTGGTGGAACTATTTGGAAAGGATTAGAACAGTAGTTCTCAACGTTCCTAATGCTGCAACCTTTTTTTTAATACAGTCCCTCATGTTGTGGTGATACCCAACCATAAAATTATCTTCATTACTACTTCATAATTGTAAGTTTGCTACTGTTATGAATTGAAAATATCTGATATGCAGGATACCTGATATGTGACCCCTATGAAAGGGTCATTCAACAGTCCCCAAAGGGGTCATGACCCACAGGTTGAAAACCACTGGATCAGGAGGTGTGGCTTTGTTGAACCAGGTGTGTCACTGGGGACAAGCTTTGATGTTGCAAAAGCCCACATCATTCCCAATTAGCTCTCTCTTCCTCTCTTCTCTCTTCTCTCTCCTCTCCCCTCCCCCAACCCCTGCCTAATGCTTGTGGATCAGATCCAGGTCCTCAGCTACCACTACAGCACTATGTCTGTCTGCCTGCCTGCCTGCCTGCCTGCCTGCTGCCTGCTGCCATGCCCCCCACCATGATGGTCAAGGGCTCTAACCCTCTGGAACCATGAGTCCAATTAAATACTTTCCTTTATAAACATGACTTGGTATGGTGTTTTGCCATGGCAATAGGAAAGTAACTAAGACAACATTTCCAAGCAAAATAAAACTGTATTATCAAAGAGAAATAAATTGAGACAATATTCTATTCTGAGCTGCAAAAGGATCTCAAGGTGAAGAACAGCCTGTCTCAACAAAACAAAGACAAATCCCTACTAAAATTACCCGAGATTTTCTTCCTTGTCCTTGAACAGCATTAGAAAACAAGAGCAAAGAAATCTTTTAGTCTTAAACATACCACTCCTTACTTACTATACAGTTGTCATGGTAGAAAAACACAGTTTAAAAACTTCATATTGCTGGGTGATGGTGGCACACGCCTTTAACCCCAGCACTCAGGAGGCAGAGCCAGGGGACTCTCTGAGTTTGAGGCCAGCCTGGTCGTCAGAGTGAGTTCCAGGACAGCCAGGGCTACACAGAGAAACTGTGTCAAAAAACCAAAACAAACAACTTCGTGAATTCTTTTTCTTTGTGGGAGGTGGTACAGGTGATTAAAAAGAAGGAACGCTCCAATGCTAGGCAGTGTTTACACCCCTGAACTAAAGGAAATTATTAATATAACCACGTAAAGTGTTCATCTATGCCCGCCCACTGTGTTACAGGTGAGACATTTCCCTATCATCTCTATGTTTCAGTTCCTACACTGATAATATTGAAACCACATTCAATGTTAGTATTTCTTCTCAAAGTTGTCTTTTGGTCAGGTCTGGTGGCACACACCTATAATCCCAGCACTTGGGGAAGCTGAGGCAGGATGACAAATTCAAGGACATCCTGGGACACATAGTGAGATCCTGTCTCAAAACAAAAATTGTTTCCATATATGAAACTCATCAGTTCAATAAAGTAAAAATACACTTTGAAATTTCAGCTATTTCAGGTTTATTTCCCCATCAACCAATGGTTCTGACACTGTTCTAAAAGTTAAAACCTCTCTCTCATTGGCAAGAGTTCACACTGTTGAGTTTCATTTTTACAAAGTCTACCTAAACGGAACTGGAGAACCGGCTCAGCTATTAAGAACACTTCTTTTTCTTCCAGAGGACCTAAGTTCAGTTCCCAGCACCCACACCAGGCGGTTCACAATCACTGTTAACTCCAGCTCCAAGTGATGATCACACACACTTTTCTGGCCTCAGAGAACACCCAAATATACACAGCATATTCTTTCTCTCTCACCTTCAAAATTAATTTTTTTTTTTAAAAAAAAAAAAGTATTTAAAGAAGACTATCTAAATGGGACAGGACATTTGAGAGCATCCCAGTAGACTACCTACCTTCAGCAATAACCTGGCTCAATTGTATGACCCAATATTTACTCAGATGATAATGTTATGAAAAAGAAAATAAGAAATGTTTATATTAGTAAAGATTTGGTCAGGATTCCTATATATGTTAATTTTTTGATAATATACTATATTCTAAGCAAGACTGTGCAAGCATGCAGTTATTTACCTCTGTAGGAAACCAAAATACAACCTATCCTCTATGATGTTGGAGCATGTTAAATTTTCTCAGTACAAGCCAGGTGGTGGTGGCGCATGCCTTTGATCCTAGCACTCAGGAGGCAGAGGGAGGTGGATCTCTGTGAGTTCCAGGACAGACAGCCAGGACTGTTATACAGAGAAACCTTGTCTCGAGAGAAAAAAAAAAAATATATATATATATATAAATAAAAAATTTTCAGTAGAGGGAATTTCATTAACTTTTGGGCACAATGTAAAAGCAAAAAGACTAAAAGTTCCTCTGTTTATACATTTAAAAATTTATTCATATCTTACAGATGTAACTTCACTGTAACAATTTCACACTTCCAAAATTATTACACATGAAGCACTGTCACTTGGGAAAACACTAGTTACAGTGATCTATTTACAATTTCACCAAGATAGTTCAGTGTCATTTCCGTATTTAATACGCCAATTACAATTCACAGATGAAGGATTAAAACCTCTCTAAAGTTTGTTTGGTTAAAACTGACACAGTATGGTGCATTCCTAAAACCCCAGCACTCGGCAGGAGGATCATTAGTTCAAAGTTACAATTCACAGGTGAAGGATTAAAACCTCTCTAAAGTTTGTTTGGTTAAACTGACACAGTATGGTGTATTCTTAAAACCCCAGCGCTCGGCAGGAGGATCATTAGTTCAAAGTCAGTCATTACATAACCAGTTCAAGGAACTGGGCTACTTGAGACCCTCTCTCAAAATTAAGTGTCGGATAAATAATCACATTTATTGGCCAAAACACGTTGTCGGAACACATTGTTCCTTTGAGAAGGAGTCTCAAGTTCAGAGATTCAAAGAACAGGTATCTTCCGAAGGGAAACCAGCTTGATGTGGCGACCCGAGTGAAAGAAAACATAAATTATTCTAACTAATGTGACGCTGGGTGAGGGCAGTCGGGTGGGCCCCGCTTCACACTGCACGGGAAAGCAGGCAGTCACCTAAGCCAGCCCGATAAAGGGGGGGCTCTCTCTAGCTTGACTTTGGGGCGCCGGCGAGCAGACAGCGGCGGCTTTCCCGGGGAGGGTGCTGGGACCGTAAGCGCCTGCCCCGCAAAGCTGGCGGTTGGAGACACGTGTGACAGGCGACAGGGGGAAGAACCGCGCTGGAGACGTCTCCCCTACTCCGCGGGTCTGGGGAGTCAGGGGTCGGCGCTCCTGAACAAGTCAGAAGAGACCGCAGGGACCTCCCCCAGCCCTCAACTGCGACTCGGGGTGCCGCTGTCCCCACCCCGGCTCTGCGGTGTGTGGGGGAACCAGATGGCTCGATCGTGGGTACGTGATTCCTCTATCTACACCGCGCACGCAGGGCTGGGGCGAGCAGGACCGACGCCCTCGGGGCGCCCTTTTCCCCGTCGGCCCTGTGGAGCCGGAGCGGCCGCCCGGCTGTCCCGCCGGGTACCCAAGACTGAAGCGCGGCCGAGGGCGAGCGCGGCCGGCCCCGCTGCACGCTCGGGAGTTTTCGTGAGCTCTCGGTGGCGGGCCGCGAGGGAGCGGGCGAGCCGGCGAGCGGGCGGCGGCGGCGGTGCGGGCAGGCAGGCCGGGCGGAAGGCCGCGTCCCGAGCAGCCGCCGCCCGCCGCGGGCTGTGTGATGCGAGGCTGGCGCGCCACTTACCCGCCGCGAAGGGTTTACGTAGCGGACCTCGTCACTGATTACGGACGGGGAGGAGGTGGGGACGCAGAGCCTTGACGGCCGCCGCCCAGGCAACCCGGCGGCGGCGGCGGCCCCACGTCGCGCCCACGTCAGCTCTGATGCGGTTGTCGCGGCCCCTCCGCCGACGCGAACAGAAAGCAGCGCGCAAGCAGCCGGCCGGACGGTGGCCTCGAGCCCCGCCCTCCCCTCCCCCACGCCGACCGCCTCCCTCCCTAAGGGGCCGCGGGGCCGAGGAGGGGGGAAAAAAAAAAGTTGCAGGCTCGAACTCTGCCCCCTGCCGGCCGCCAGCGGGATGGCAGCGCGGACGATCCAACAATTAAATAGAACGGGACGGGCGCGGGGGGTGGGGGTGGAGAGGACCGCCGGGGGCGGGGCCTATTGTGGGCGGGGTTAGCGTTTGGGGGGCGGGGCTACTGGAAGAGCGAGTCTGGTGGGGCGGAAGACAAGGAGGGGGCTAAGAGGTGGGGGGCAGGAAACCGGAAGCAGCGTCCTCTGCGCGTGCGCCCTAAATCGCCTTACTCTCCCAGCTACTTCCACGACGGCGCCGTCGGCGGCGGCGGCGAGCAGCGCTCCATCCTTTTCCCCCTAAATGTCTTCTGGGATGACTCCAGTCCTTGGCCTCAGCCCCCGAGTGTGGGGGTTCGGTCCCTGCCGGAGACGCGTACTGGGCACTAAGGCCTTCTGGGCACCTCGGCCTCAAGAGCGCCCCCCCTTGGCGGTGTCCATGGTTCTGGAAAACGCCGCTAGGCCTGGGGTGTACTCGGGCGCGGTTCTTATTCCTAACCTGCTGCTGTCTCCTGGGAGAACTTGTTTGCTACAGTGTCTCAAAAAAAATAGCTCCAGACCTTAGGCAGAGGCGTGGCAGAACAAAGTAAGGCCTTTGGTAAAAGGCAGGGTTTTTTTTAGTGCCTGTTATAACGGAGAGTTTTGGTTTCATTGAGATGGAAACCGTGAGATATTGCATAAGGCCTGGAAAGCAGTCACCTGTTGTGATTAACGCCTTTCTCTTTGTAGCCTTTCCTGGACATTCACTCTGTAAGGGCGTGCGCCACCACCAACCAGCTCAATTAACCTTTCCAATACCTCATCTTACACTACCCCCTCAGGATGGTCTGGTCCTCTGAAGACAGGACTTGCTGTCTTTTTTTTTTTTTTTTTTTTTTGGTTTTCCGAGACAGGGTTTCTCTGCGTAGCTTTGCGCCTTTCCTGGAGCTAACTTGGTAGCCCAGGCTGGCTCTGCCTCCCGAGTGCTGGGATTAAAGGCGTGCGCCACCACCGCCTGGCTAGGACTTGCTTCTTAAAACTAAATCACTAGCCGGGCAACGGTGGTGCATGCTTTCAATCCCAGCACTCAGGAGGCAGAGCCAGGTGAATCTCTGTGAGTTGGAGGCCAGACTGATCTGCAGAGTGAGATCCAGAACAGGCACCAAAACTACACAGAGAAACCCTGTCTCGAAGAAAAAAACAAAACAAAAATCAAACAAACAAAAAACTATACGATCCTAAACAAATAAACTGAACCAACACTCAAGACTGACCATCTGGAAATCTTTAGAAAAGTTGTGAATGAAATGCCTAGAACAAGGTAGCACAAGTGCAAAAGGGATGTTTTGTATATGACAAAAAGTACTTGTAGAGCAGGGGATGTAGCTCGGGGTCACAGCACTTGTCTAGGATGCCAAGCTCAAGAGAGCGCTCAGGAAGCAGGGTCAGGGCGGATCTCTGAGACCAGCATGGTCTACAGAGCAAGTTCCAGAACAGCCAGGACTACACTGAGAAACCCTGACTCAAAAAACCAAAAACAATAACAACAAAAACCCAAATCAGTGTCTGATGTGTAGGGGTTGGGGTAGGAGGAGGCACAGTGACAAAATCCTCCTATTCACCAAATTTTGGGCAACCTGAACTACTTCAGCTGTAATGCACACAAAAAAGGTCAGAATAAAACCGGATCAGTTGCAGGGCATGGTAGTTCGCGCTTTTAATCCCAGCACTTGGAAGCAGAGGCAGGCAGATCTCTGTGAGTTCAAGGCCAGCTTGGTCTACAGACTGGCTAGTTCCAAGACAGCTAGGGCTACACAAAGAAACCCTGGCCAAAAAAAAAAAAAAAAAGTAAATATAAAAATATTGCGTGTATTTATTTTGTGACCCGTGCACATGGAGGACAGTTTGCACACATCGGCTCTCTACCTTCCACCGTGTGGGGCCCCGGATTCAAATTTGTGTCATGAGGCTAGGAGGCAAGTGCCTTTACCTACTGAGGCATCTCACCAGCCAAGTTTGGTGGCTTAAACATATTAGTGAACAAAAATTTCTACAAAGAAGCTGTGTTTGGCTGTGAACAAAGGACTCCTGGAAGGAGTCTGGGACTGCAGAGACTGGTGGACTGATTAGAATTTCAGTACTGTGGAGAGGTTAGAATGTTGTGGGTTAAAAAGCTAATTACTTTATCTTGGGCTGGTTTGACCCTCTGGAGCAGCCGTTCCTTGCTGCACTCTGTATCTGAACACCTCATGATAAATAAAAACCTCTTAGAAGCTATCAACATAGAACTAATACCTTATGATAATAAATAAAATCACCTCTTAGTCTTAGAAGCTATTAACAGAACACTAGCTTCCACCAATCTAAGAGTACCTTGAGCCTATAAAATAGCTGCCTCATCTCAATATATCTGCCTCTCTGGTGTGCCCACCCAGGTATTTTACACTTGTCTTGATTTATGACATTCTTTGTTTTATAAAACAATAAAAATTTAATGAAACTGCTTTCACATTGTAACATGGAATTTGGGGTAACCTAAATCTGTGTTTCCTGGGCCATGGTCACTCAAAATACCTCCAAAATAAACTTGAGAGCAGTGGATTTTACATTGACATACATACATTTATTTATTTGTTTGTTTGTTTTCATATGTTTGTGTGTGTGCCTAAGTGTATGTATGTACAGCATGTGTGTACAGGAGCCCTTGGAGATCAGAAGAGGCATCAGAGTTCCTGCAGCTGGAGTTATAGACAGTTTTGAGCTGCCATGTGGGTGGTAAGAGCCCAACCTGGGTCCTCTGTAAGAAGAGTAAGTATTACCTCTCCAGCACCTCCTCTTCATTTCTACACATCAGTCAAAAATGGGCATCAGAATTAATGAAGAATTTATTGCCAAGACTAGTTTCCAGACCTGGGGCGATACCTTGACCTGTGTGTCAAAATTCCCAAGCAAGGACAGATAAATCTACTCTTTGTTTTTGTTTTTGTTTTCTGAAGCAAGGTCTTGTGTAACTTAATGACCTTATGACCTTAAATTCACTCTGTAGCCAAGGCTGACCTTGAAATCCTGATCCTCCTGCTCCAGCATCCTAAATACTAGGACTATAGGTGACCATAGTTACACCTCTTTTAAGATGTGCAGATCAGTTTGAAAAGCTGTAATTCCTCTGTAGCACTATAGCTAAACCTTTACCTCTTGTTGACCCATAGAAATGTCTTACATTTTCCAACTCTTGTAGCCTTTATTCTCTCCATTTTCACACTAATTGGGGGGTGTCTCCTTATCAAAATTTTATCCTTTAAGGCAGCTAAATATCACTTCTTTTACTGGTGCTCTTTAGAAATTCTCTTATGTCAGGGGCTAGATGTGGTGGCTCCCCTCTATAATCCCAGCAAGGAGGAGATGAGGCTGGAGGATCATATGCTCACAGACAGCCTACAAAACACAAGATTGTTTGCAGCAAAAACCAAACCAAAACACTAAAGTTGTTTGCAGTCATTAAGCTAATTTAAAAAAAAAACAGTACCAGGGGTGGAGATAAAAGCTTTGGCCTTATGCTTGCTAACTAGCTGTTTACTCAACCCCTGAGCTACATCACCAAGCTTTAATTTTAAATCATAAATATAGAATGAAAGTTGACATTCAGATCTCTTTTTGTGTGTTTTTACTTGGCAACAAATTCAGCTGGCTGATGGGTTTTGAGTTTCCCACACAGACCTGCTTTGTAGCTGCTATCAAGAGGAGAAAGCTGAAGATGAACTGCAGCAGGTTCTTTTGAACCATCAACCAGCTCCCAAATCATGACACAGAGACTTATTACTGGTTATGAATGCTCAGCTTTATCTTAGGCTTGTCCCACTGGCTCTTATAACTTAAATCAACCTGTTTCTCTTCATCTGCTTTTCACCTTTCTTTTCTTCTATATGTCCTACTTTCTGGCTTCTCTTGTCTGGCTGGCTGGTGTCTGCCTGACTGACTGGCCCTGGGTGTCTCCCTCTCTTTCCCTCTAGTTCTCTCTTCTCTCTCATTCTCTCAAGCCTAGAGTCCTCCTACTTATTCTCTCTGCCCACCAGCTCCGCCTAGGCCTCCACTGCCTAGCTATTGGCCATTCAGCATTTTATTAGACCATCAATGGCCTTAGGCAGGCAAGGTAAAACAAATGTAACACATCTTTACATAATTAAACAAATGCAACATAAACAAATGTAACACATCTTTGACTAGTTAAACAAATGCATTTGTTTATAAATGTAACACAAAGCTACACAGAGAAACCCTGTCTTGAGGGAAAAAAAAAACCCTAAATGTAACAATTCTTTGCCTAGTTAAACAAGTGCAGCATAAATAAATGTAACACGTCTTTACATAGTTAAAGTAATATTCCACGCAAACTGACTTCTGCCGGGAGGTGCAGTATTAGGTAGGATTAGAATAGAAATCTGATTTTGTTCTCTGAAAAAAAAATGGTAGAATGATGTCAGTTAAATTAGTATTTCTTTTTTTTATTTGTTTATTTGGTTGGTTTGAGGTTTTTTGAACCAGAATTCCATGTAGCTTAGACTGGCCTCCATTCACTATGTAAATGAGGCTACTCTTGAACTCATTAAATTCTCCTACCCAAAGCTCCCAAATGCTGGGATTAGTAATATGTGCTGCCACACCCAGGATGAAATGCTTTTAAAGTTTGGGAATTTTCCCCCCATCATTGTTCTTTTGAATCAGTGTCTTGTGTAGCCCAGACTGGCCTCACGTTCACTATGTACCTGAGGATGAATTTGAACTTTTGGTCCTCCTACCTCTGCCTGGCCAGTGCTAAGAATATAAGTATGCACCACCATGCCAAGCTAGTGCTTTAGTTTTTGTTGACAGGGCCTTCAAAGACTGAAACTTTTACAAATGATCCTCCCATGTCAGCCCCATGAGTTATTACCATTGTTGTGCACTTAAAGTCTTTGGTGGTAGTGGTGGTGGTGGTGGTGATGGTGGTGATGGTGGTGGTGGTGGTGGCGGCGGCGGCGACGACACTGGGGATTCAACTCAGAACCTCTCAAATGCTAAACTGGGGCTCTACCATCAAGTTGCATCCCTCATTCCACATCTTCTGGTTTTATAGGATTTATTAGGTTGAATATGATAATAAAGAAAATTTATTTTACGTATGAGTTTGGCCTGTGTGATACCCCCAGAAGCCAGAAGATGGCGTCAGATCCTTTGGAATTGGAGTTACAGATGGTTGGAAGCAGCCGTGCCGAAGAAGCCAGCCTGTCTGCAAAAGCAAGTGGTCCTAATCCCTGAGCTATCTCTGTAACTCTTTGTTTTGTTTTGATACTTTTATTAGTCATTTGGAAATTCACTGTGCTTTGTTTTTGAGGCAGACACTGAGTAGGCCAGGCTGTCTGTGACCTAGAATTCCTGTTACCTCTGCCTTCCAAGTAAGTATTGAAACTGTAAGT
The DNA here is from genome assembly GCF_049852395.1 of Peromyscus maniculatus bairdii. Lineage (NCBI taxonomy): Eukaryota > Metazoa > Chordata > Mammalia > Rodentia > Cricetidae > Peromyscus > Peromyscus maniculatus. The sequence goes on along the minus strand of NC_134856.1, from coordinate 69,129,047 downwards.
TAGGGCCACCACACAGCTTGGTTATAAAAAACAGCCAACCGCGGGCGTTGGTGGCACACGCCTTTAATCCCAGCACTCGGGAGGCAGAGCCAGGCGGATCTCTGTGAGTTCGAGGCCAGCCCGGGCTACCAAGTGAGCTCCAGGAAAGGCGCAAAGCTACACAGAGAAACCCTGTCTCAAAAAAACAAAACAAACAAACAAACAAACAAACAAAAAAACAGCCAACCATAGGGGAAGTTAAGAGCACTCTGTTCTTGCAGAGGACCCACGTTTGACGTCTCCTGACGACAATTAGGCTAGGCACTGGTCCATGAGTGTAGCACAATGTTATTAGTAATCATCTCATTGAATTTTTCCCCTCAGTCATGTTTGATTCTACCCTCGGTCTCTGGGCTGTCCAGCCTCTGGTTCCTGGCCATCCAGGCAGTGTTAGGCATGGGGTCCCTCTGGTGGCCTGGGCCCCAAGTTGCACCTGTCAGTGGTTGGCCACTCCACAAGTTCTGTGCCACCATTACCCCAGCACATCGTGGAGACAGGACAGATTGCAGGTCAAAGGTTTTGTGGCTGGCTTGGCGTCCCAGTCCCACTGCTGAAAGCTTTGCCTGGTTATAGAAGATGGCCAGTTCAGGCTTCATTCCCCCATTAGTAGAAGTCTTTGATAGGGTCATTCTCAAAGATTCCAAAGATTCCAGGGAGTTTCTACTGCACTAGGTTTCCACATCATCTCCTAAATGCCCCCTGTCATCTCTCCTAGTAACCCCCCCCCCACCTGCCTGATCCTTCCCTTTCCCATCCTCATCCACCCCCAGCCCGATCAGAAAATCTATTGTATTCCCCGTTCCCAGGCTCCTTGTGTCCTCATTTGAGCCTTCCTTGTTACTTACTGGCTAAACCTATTTTAAGACAAAAATAACTGAGCTGATTAAAAAAAAAAAGGCCCACTGAAGATGGACCTGAGCTCTACTTCCTCCAAGGAGGAGGACATAGGTGGAAATATCCTTTCTATTTCCCTATTAAAAGATCATATGGCTGGGTGTACTGGCGCACACCTTTAATCCTAACACTTGGGAGTCAGAGGCAGGCAGATCTCTGAGTTCAAAGCCAGCCTGATGTACATGGTGAGTTCCAGGATGGTCAGAATTATATAGAGAAGCCCTGTCCCAACAACAACAGAAGAACATCATGTAACGAACATTCAATGGTGCTTTGTGCCAACACTGTGTGTTGACTGTGAAGGTGGCAGCCAGAGAACTGCCATTGTTCGAGAAAAGAAACTGGGGCCAGCAAGATGGCAAAGATGCCTGCCACCTAGCCTGAGGAACTAAATTCCATCCCTGAGACATACATGGCCGAAGGAGAGAACCAACTCCCGCAAAGAAATGTGTGAGCGCCAGTGGGAAACAAAGTAACAAGGAGGAAAAAAGGAAGGGGGAGGGGAGGGCAAGAGCCAGCAAAAGCACATTTTTCACACTAATTGTTAGTGCTGCTGAGGTGCCTCAGTGGGTAAAGGCACATACTGCCAAATCTGGTGACCTGACTTTGATTCCTGAGGGAAGACAGAGGATGGAGGCTCTTGAGATTGAAACACTCATAAATTTTACAAGATTCACAAAGCTCACCAAATTATGAGACTCGTGGAACCCCTCCTCAAGGTTATATAAACGGTAAACAATTGTGGGATGGACCCAGAGAGAATATCCTGTGTCTCTACCTGTAGGTAGTACAGGGAGCTCCAAGCTTTCATGAGTTCTCACAGAGGCTGGGGTGGGCTTTTTAATGATGCACCTGCCTTTGCGTCAGCCATGTTCCCATAAGTAATCCCTGACATGTAGTCTTGTAAATAACCCAAATAAACTCACTGGTTCACCGAGCTAGTACTGGGTGAGATGATTTCTTAGGTCTGCTATCGGTGCCCTCTCTGGGGTGAAGAGATGTTTGCTCATCTCTTGTATAATATTATAGGGACCAGCCTTAATATTATACATCCCAGGGGCTCAGGAGAGAGAACTACTAACGGCGAGAACTATTTTCAGGAAATAGAATCTTAGCACACTGAGCTCTATAGTCCACTTGCTTTAATTCCTCTGGCATAACATCCTTTATACACAGCTTCAGTTCTGTTTTCATGTCTAGCTCCTTTCTTGCCTGATTTCTCTATATTTATCTACTGTCCCCTCTAGGTTCTTTCTTAATTCCTTCATCTAGTTCTGTCCCTTCTAGGTTCTCATCTATCTAGTTCTTTCCCCTATCAGCTCCTCTCCCATCTCCTTCTCTCTCATCTGGCTCTTCCTCATCTTGTTCTTCCCCATCTGGCTCTTCTTCATCTTCCATCTCGTATCTCTAGTCCTCTCTTCTAGCCCTTCAATCTAGTTCTTCCCTATCTCAGTTTGTTCCTCTCAAGTTCTTACCCATCTAGTTCTTCCATTCTCTTTTCTCTCCTCCGTCCTGTGCCCTGGAAGTCCCAGTATATAAAGGGAGGGTCCGAGAAGTCCCGGTATATAAAGGGAGGGTCCGAGCTGAATTGTGTAAAGCTATTACTTAACGTCCACCTCTCCTAGGTGGTGTCTTCTTGTGGAATTTACCTTAAGTCAGGAGACTTGCCTGTGGGCTGTTATCATTGTTAGTCCTCGGAAGTTGGGTGCCCCCCGGGTGGTGTCTCCTTGTAGAATTTAAGTCAGGAGACTTGCATGTGGGCTGTTATCATTGTTATCCTCGGAAGTTGGGCGCCCACCTTGATGGTGTTTCCTGTAGTCCTTGAAAGTGGCTAAGGGAGATAATCTGATTCCAGAGAAAGCCTTTCCTGAGGCTGTTCTCCAAATACCTGGAATGTGTATGTCCAGAGAATGATCAGTCCACACTGTTAGCCCTTCTTAGGGAAAAGTCAATTGGGAAAACTATGAAGGCACACATGATTTTCATAACAGAAGACAGCTGATATATAACAAGCCAAGTAACACCAAAAGCTTTTTGGGATTTGGCTTCCTCTGGAGGAATTCCCTGATCCCTCCAGGTAGTGACTTTGCCATAACCAGCTGAGTTCTTATGATATATTCCTGCAGCCTGCAGCACTCATCTCCCCAGGAAAAGTCACACAACATAATTGGTACCCAAATCAAGACTGACAGAAGCAAAGATAAGCTGGGGAGACTCATTTGTGTGACCCATGCAGTGGATGATAAGACAAGCAACAGCAGCTGATCCGTTTGAGGGTAGAGAGCATTCGTGAGGCAATCACAATATGACTACCTTTCTCTGTGCCACAGGGGATGGTTTGTCTCTTTCCTATAGCCATGATGGTTGGTAAAGTATGCACCCTAGGCCAGCCTGTCTGAGTACAGAGCATCCTTTGGGAGAATCCCAGCGTAGCTGCTGCCTTTCTCTACATGGTATGGAGTGGCATGCCTCCTCAATGAACAGGCATGACCCCAAGTCATCCAAGAGAGTAGATGCTGTGGGATGCCTTTCTGTACATTGTTAATATGTGCGGCTCCCATTGGCTGATAAATAAAGCTGCATTGGCCTATGGCAGGGCAGCATGGAGCCAGGTGGGAAAATCAAAGAGAGATAATGAAAGGAAAAAGGAAAGGCAGGGGAGACATCATCCCACCATCCAGGGAGCGGCATGTAATGGCACACAGGTAAATCCATGGAACATGAGGTGACATATAGATTAGTCATGGGCTGAGTTTAGTTATAAGAGCTAGCTGGCGAGACGCTTGAGCCATAGGCCATGGCCATACAGTTTGTAATTAATGTAAGCCTCCGTATGTTTCCTTGGGTCTGAGTGACTATGGGACTGGATGGGACACAGGAAAATCACCAGCTACAAGTAGGGAGTACACTGCATCCTTGATGGTACATATGGGACACGGCTCTAAGGAGGCTGTGGTGTGAGCCATGTTGCTTTTGCTGTGGGTGGTGAGACATGCAGCTGAGGTTCAGCTGTCTTCCCAGAGACGACTTGCCCCTATGAGGAAAAAAATTACAATGAAGTCTAAAACACACAGATGTTATCCTCCGAACTAACTTCAGATTTGGCAAGAAAGAAATTTTAAAAACAGAATGAGATGGAGCTGCTGGCCTGCTGTTTTTTGTTTGTTTGTTTTGTTTTGTTTTTTTGTTTTTTGTTTTTTTTTTCAGCTGGAGGATGCAAGAATAAAGAGAGTATTAATTTGATCTGTGAGCCCTTCTCAGGGTTCAAAAACTTGGAACCCCTGGAGAAAATTGAATAGTGAGGAAGAATAAAGTGAGGCAAAAGTGTACTCCTCAGGTTGGATTTCAGCACTGCATGCAGTTTAGGAAACTGTGATAATTAGGGTTACTCTGCAACAGAGCTGTGTGAATTGGGGAGGGGAGCTGTTTTTTAAGGAAGCATCTCTTACAGCCTGCCTTGTGATGCTATGGGACGTGGGTGTGGATGGGATCAGCCCCAGTTCTGTGTGACAGAGAAACTGAGTAATATGCTACTCATCCCTCCTTAAAACAAAACGTACCTAATCTCAGGCAATGTGAGAGAAATCGTCCCTGATGGACTTGCTAATATGAGTCATTAGGCACACTTGGTTATTGCAGGCTGAGGTACCATGACTATGAGGCACTGGAGGGCAATAGAACAGGTATTACTGAGGAAAATGGGCGCTCAAGAGGCAATGTGTGAGGCCTTTCACAGTGGACTTTGTTCACGGGAGACTTAAGAAAAAACCATGGGGACAGGAATGGTGGCGCACGCCTTTAATCCCAGCATTCAGGAGGCAGAGGCAGGTGGATCTCTGTGAGTTCAAGGCCAGCCTGGTCTACAAAGCAAGTTCCAGGTCAGCCAGGGCTGTTAGACATAGAAACCCTGTCTTGAAAAAAAAAAAAAAAAACATAAAAAAATAAAAGAAAGGAGAAAAAGAAAAAGATTGGCGTCAGCAAGATTGGGCAGTGTGTTAAGGCACTTGCTGCCAAGCTTCATTACCTGAGTTCCATCTCTTGGACTTACGTAGTGGAAGGAGAGAGCCAACACTTAAGTTGTCCCCTGACTTCCACATACATGCCATGTCATGAGCATTTTACACATGAAAAACAGAGAAGTTTAATTTAAAAAGGGACGGATTAGCCGGGCGGTAGTGGCACATGCCTTTAATCCCACTACTCGGGAGGCAGAGGCAGTTGGATCTCTGTAAGTTTGAGGCTAGCCTGGTCTTCAGAGTGAGTTCCAGGACAGCCAGAACCATTTCACAGAGAAACCCTGTCTCAAAAAACAAAACAAAACAAAACAAACAAACAAAAAAAAAAAAAAAAAGGTGTGTGTGTGGATTGATCAGGTACCTCAGGATGTGGGTGGGACTTGAATAGCTTGCTGAGCTCCACATTAGGGCATGGTCTTCAGGAGACAGAAAAGGCCCTGCCAGACCTGAATGGCTTTACTAGCATGGAAATTGTGCTCATAAAATGCTTAAGCAATCAAAAGGGGTGAGAGCAGGACAAAGCAGACACAGGGTTCTGGCGGGGTCACTGGAATGCAAATAGGACAAGACTTGTATTGAGGCAAAATTTCTAGGGAGAAACATAACAGAAAGGCAAACGTTGTGCTTTGAAACTTTTTGTTTTTGTTTTTAATCCTGAGCAAAACCACAAATGATAAAACAGCTCATATAAAAAGAGTAATTTGCTGGGTGGGGGTGGCGCATGCCTTTCATCCCAGCACTCAGGAGGCAGAGCCAGGCGGATCTCTGTGAGTTCGAGGCCAGCCTGGGCTATAGAGCGAGATCCAGGAAAGGCGTCACAGCTACACAGAGAAACCCTGATTTAAAAAAAGGGGGGGGGGCTGGAGAGATGGCTCAGCGGTTAAGAGCACTGACTGCTCTTCCAGAGGTCCTGAGTTCAGTTCCCAGCAACCACATGGTGGCTCATAACCGTCTGTAACGAGATCTGGTGCCCTCTTCTGGTCATACATGCTGTATACAAAATTTAAAAAAAAAAGTTTTTTGTTTTGTTTTTGTTTGTTTGTTTGAGACAGGGCTTCTCTGTGTAGCCCTTGGTATCTTGGAACTCTCTCAGTAGACCAGGCTGGCACTGAACTCAGAGATCCGCCTGCCTCTGCCTCCCGAGCGCTGAGATTAAAGGTGTGTACCACCACTGCACGGCTAAACTTGTGTGTGTGTGGGCAGTCATCCTGCCCGCTCCAACCCCCTATCCCAGAGGATGCGTATGCATTTCTCCCTTGTAAGAAAACATTTAGGGCTAGAGGCAGGGGACATAGAGCAGTTTAATAAGACAGCTCAACAGGTAAAGACTTACTGACGCAAGCCTAAAGACCAGAGTTCGATTCCAGGGACCAACGTGGTGAAGGACAGAATCAACACCTGCAAGTTGTCCTCTGGCCTTCACATGTGCATCTCAGCATGGGCATACCCAAACACATACATAAATAAATTAACAAAAATAAAGTACGTGTACTGAGGTTAGATATTGTTCACCCTGCCCACAGTCTTTTAAGCCTCTAAGAGAGAACAGTAGAAAGGCAAAGGCCATGTATAAGCCCAGAGCCCACCGGAACAGCGGGCTCTATCAGAGGTATAGCAGGCTGGAGTGTGGCCTTGCTCCGCCATGGGTTCTGAATAGGACAAGGCAGCACAAGCGGACCTTTGCTGAGGCCCAGATGGAGACTATCAGAAGTGGAGAGGTGTGTAACTGCACTGTGGGAGCAACAGCACCCCAGAATGGGCTGGACAGCTGTCTGAAAATGATTGTAGATTATGGAGGGCTAGATGGGGCCGTGCCTCCTTCTCCTTCTCCTTCTCCTTCTCCTTCTCCTTCTCCTTCTCCTTCTCCTCCTCCTCCTCCTCCTTCTTCTTCTTCTTTCCTCTGTTCTATTTCTTTCTTTTTTTTGTATTTTATTTTCCTTTTATTTTATTTTACAATACCATTCAGTTCTACATATCAGCCATGGGTTCCCCTGTTCTCCCCCCTCCCACCCCCTCCCCTTACCCCCAGCCCACCTCCCATTCCCACCTCCTCCAGGGCAAAGCCTCCCCTGAGGACTGCGATCAACCTGGTAGACTCAGTCCAGGCAGGTCCAGTCCCCTCCTCCCAGACTGAGCCAAGTGTCCCTGCATAAGCCCCAGGTTCCGAACAGCCAACTCATGCAATGAGCACAGGACTCGGGGCCGTGTCTTCTATACACAACGTTTCCCCTTTGAGGAGACCACTGCTACAACGGGTTGGATCTTTTCACTGTATTGGACCTTGCTGACGTTTCTTTTTTAGTACTCCCTTAGCTGCTCAGGACCAACTGGCACTAATTTGACATCAATGATGGTAGGTGTTGGCATTCAGGCATGCCTGGCCCGCCCCTTGGGGACCTGACAGGGATGCATCATCCCTGAGCTCATGCGCTCCCAATATGCAGCCAGTACTTTGGCCTGCTGAGGGTCCTTGCAACATCATGCGCTCGTTGCTTTGCCTGTGCACATGCGCTGAGCCCACTTTAAAAGGGGCTTCCCTCTCTTCCTCTTCTTCTCTTCTCAGCCCTGGCCTGCTTTCTCTCTTTTTCTCTCCCTCTTCTTCCTTCTCTCTCCCTCCTCTTGTCTCCAAAGGCACACTCTGCGTCTCTTCCTTCCTCTCCCCCCCCCAGTAAATTCTCCACTCGAGTTCTGTCCTGTGGCATGATTTTTTTGGGGGGCCCCTTGGCTCCAACTCGCCAAGGTTGCCTTCAGCCGTTTCTAAATTACAACAGTAGGTCTTATAAAATGTTGTTCAGGTAGAAGCTCTCTTGGGTCCCCTGGAGCTGCTCAAGACGGTGCCTACAGGGTATTTAAGTTTGGGTCCCTAGACTTGCCATGTGATCCCCCCCCCCCAAGGGGCTTGAGAGTCACCCGAGTGTGCTTTGCTCAGATTAAACCTGGTCCTTTACTTTTTAGTTTGGCTTGATTTGGCTTACAGCGGAGAGACTCAATACCGGGTGTGGAAACCTTTCAGCTGTCTTCTGTAATGTAGGGCTGAGGATAGAGCTCAGCGGGTAGAATGCTCACTTACCATGTGGGAGAACCCGAGGTCAATCCCCAGCACTGTGTAAATTTCAGTGCTCAATGCGGGTGATGGTTTGAACAAGAACGGCCCCCATAGGCTCGTATATTTGAATGCCTAGTCACCAGGGAGTGGAAGGAACTCTTTGATAGGTTTAGGAGGATTCAGAGGTGTGGCCTTGTTGGAGGAAGTGTGTCACTGAGGGTGGGCTTTGAGGTTTCAAAAGCCCAGGTCACTCGGGAGGCAGAGCCAGGCGGATCTCTGTGAGTTCGAGGCCAGCCTGGGCTACCAAGTGAGTCCCAGGAAAGGCGCAAAGCTACACAGAGAAACCCTGTCTCGAAAAAACAAAAAACAAAAAACAACAACAACAACAACAAAAAAGCCCAGGTCATGCGTAGTCTTTCTTCCTGCTGTCTGTGGATCAGGATGTAGAATTCTCAGCTACTTCTCCAGCACCATGTCTGCCTGTGTGTTGCCATGCTCCTCACCATGATGATGATGGAGTAAGCTTCCGAAACTAAGTAAGCCCTCAATTAAATGCTTTCTTTTATAAGAGTTCTCTGTCAAAGAGTCTCTATGTGGTGTATATTCAAGTCATCTTTGATGTACACCAGTAATTCCAGCACCTGGGAGGTGGAGGAAGGAGAATTACAAGTTCAAGGCCAGTCAAATCTACCTAATGATTTTGAGGCCTGCCTGGGATGTGTGAGTTGCTTTCTCACAAAACAAAAAACCTGGAGGAAGGCTGGGCGGTGGTTGCACACGCCTTTAATCCCAGCACTCGGGAGGCAGAGGCAGGCGGATCTCTGTGAGTTCCAGGCCAGCCTGGTCTCCAAAGTGAGTTCCAGGAAAGGCGCAAAGCTACACAGAGAAACCCTGTCTCGAAGAAAAAAAAAAAAACCTGGAGGAAAGCCTGAGATGGCTCAGCAGGCGGTAAAGATACTTGCTACAAAGCCTGAAGACATGAGTGCAATCCACAAAAGAGAACTTACCTCGGCAAGTCGTCTTCTGCTCTCCATACATGTGCTGTGGCATGTACACACATGTACACACACACACACACACACACACACACAAATAAATAAATAAATACAAACTTTCATTTTTTTTTTTTTTGGTTTTTTGAGACAGGGTTTCTCTGTGTAGCTTTGCGTCTTTCCTGGAACTCACTTGGTAGCGTAGGCTGGCCTCGAACTCACAGAGATCTACCTGCCTCTGCCTCCCGAGTGCTGGGATTAAAGGTGTGCGCCACCACCGCCCAGCTCAAATAGAGATGGCTCAGCCGTTAAAGGCTAGGCTCACAACCAAATTTTCAAATTTTTAAAAAGTGTATGATATAGTGATAACCCTTGAGTATGTTAAAGATTTTAAAAATCTTATAGAACAGTAAAAGAAAAAATCACACCCAGGATCCATGAAGTTGTTTGAAGAAACTCCAAATACCAAAGTGAATTATCTCTCCATAGGTTGTTGGACAGGAAGACCCTTAAGGCTGACAAGCCATTGAACTATTGCCATTCCTGTTGGCTGCATGTCATAACTAGATGATAAGACCCTATTGCTGAAGACATCATATGCTTTGACTACAGGACAGGGAAAAATTCAGACTGGGACTAAGCTGAAGATCCCCCTCTTACTGCTGGCTTTTGTGGTGCCTGGAGGTGCCATGTAAGCTGCTGGAGGAGAAATGTCACTAGTCCTGCTCTGTTACGGACTGTTCATGCTACACTACAAACATACTAGGCAAAGTGTACCTACTGATGCAATATTGGTACAACTGTTACGGGTGCAACATGCTGCATTCCAGGTGGATTTAGAGCCTATTGTACAGGCGGGAACTCTCGTCTGGTACCGAAGCCAAGCAAAAGGCAGGGACTTCCTTGGTACCAGTGGCAAAGCAACTGTTGTTGTTTTGCTAAATGAACGTGATGTGCCTGCCGACTTGCTTTCTAACTATTTGTGTTAATATCATTAAATAGTGCTGCTACCAGCCTCAGTCATGGAAGGAAACTTCCTTTTGCAGTGAGTGGTATATACTACAGGGGTTCACTACTGCTCAAGCTGCTGAAAATAAGTGACTGTTGCTTTGGCATAGTGCCCAATGCTCAGCCATACATGGAAGAAAAGAATCAGAGATCGGTGCTACTCTCTCCAAGGCTCAGCATCCCTGTGGAAGAGGGGTTAGAAAGAATATAAGGCCAGCAGAAGTGTTGTGTAGCTGTATTCTCCTAATGGAAACATGTATTCCTAGAGCCTGGAAGGAGGCTCACAAGTTGGGAGGCTCATAAAACTGTGTAACTCAGAAACTCAGAAAGTTACAAGGCTCACAAGTCCCTCTCCCGAGGTCATATAAGCAATAAACAATTGTTGGGAAAGAGAATCTTCCATAGAACCTGCCTGCATTGGACAGGAAACTCCAAGGAAACAAATTTTAGTGAATTATCACCACACTGGTATGGCGTGTCTAGGTAACCCAGTAAGCTCATGGGTAGAATCATTCATTTGATCTGCTGTTCATGCCCTGTCTATGGGGAATAGATTTTTGTTCAGGAAAAGTCTAACAACAGAGAAAAGCCATGCATTATTTGTCATTTAATTTAACAAGGGGATCTCCAGTTCCCTCCATTTTCTCACATGTCTAGGTTAGGGATACTATCGCTGCAATGAGACACCATGGCCAAAAGCAGTTTGGGGAGGACAGGGTTTCTTTGGCTTACATGGCCTGCTCAGCCTGCTTTCTTCTAGTACCCAGAACCACCAGCTCTGGGTTGACACCACCCATGATGGGCTGAGCCCTCCCACATCTATCACTAATTACAAAAATGCCCTACAGTTGTGCCTATAGCCCGCTCTTATGGAGGCATTTTCTCCAATGAGGTTTCCTTTCAGATGACTTCATCTTGTGTCAAGTTGACATAAAACTAGCCGGCATGCTATAAATAACATCATTTTGTTCTTCTTTACAGCTGAATAAAGCTCCATTGTGTACCTATTTACCACATTTTCTTATCCATTCATCTGCTAATGGGTGTCTGGGCTGGTTACATGTCTAGGCTATTCTGGGCCATTCTGCAGTAAATATGGATGCAACAAAGCTTCATGGAAACATTCAGACCATACTGAGTTCAGATTGGCCAGCTCAGACCCCTTTGCTTCTCTCTGGATCTACCAGGAGCAGGGGCTGGAGTCTAGTGTTGGAGACATCCTGCAGGACAAATGATGGCTGACGGAGGAAAAGCAGGGGGATGCTGGAGACAGATCACCATCCTAAAAGCACTTAAAACAAGATGTGCCTCTTCCGCACGCTCTACGCTGCACCGGGGAAGCACAGTCCAACACTTCTGTAGATAGTGTGGCCATGGCAGAGGATGGTTCCAAGCAATGTGCGCAGGAGAAAGTTTACAAAACATTTGGGAAGTTAGGTAACGGTTAAAGCAAGACATAGAACTACTCTCATCAAAGAAAGTTGAACTCACAGACTGGAGTTGGTCTGAATATAAAATAAGCTTAACAAAAAGCTTCAGAAGAAAGTAGAATTTTGGAAAATTCAAATGGAAACAGCATTATTTGTGAAATGGATGTGGAGTGTGAAAGATATTACCACATTTAATGAAATAATTCACTGGTCAGTGGTGGCACATGTCTTTAATCCCAGCACTCAGGAGGCAGAGGCAGGTAGATCTCTGTGAGTTTGAGGCCAGCCTGGTCTATAGAGCGAGTTCCAGCACAGCAAAGGCTACACGAAGAAACCCTGTCTCAGAAAGAGACAGAGAAGAGACAGAGAGAGACAGAGAGACAGAGACAGAGATCACAGAACAGTAGAACAGGGTGGGGTGTATGTGACCCAAAGCAGTAAGTACAGGTAGACAGTTCAACAAAACCCAGGAGACTGAGTCAGACCTCTAGGCCCAGGGCTGAAATGAGAAGGAGTTCAGAGAAGGTCAGGGTGTCCTTGGCAGTGAAAAGCCCTCAGGAATGAGATCATGCAGCTGTTGAGAATATAAAGTGATAGTCCAAACTGAGTCAGGAACCAGGAATTCCATATGCAAGCCCCTGAGAATAAGATTCACCATGCAGCCAGAGTTCACAGCTTGTCTTGGAGGAAATGTTTACACAGCAAGGTGAAAGGAGAGAACCGACTCCCCAAAGCTGTCTCCTCTACTACTATTAACACACACACACTAATAATAATAATAATAGTAATAATAAACAATAACAATAATACATTTCTAAAAATTAAAGAAGCAATGACTTTAGTAATAGTAAAAGTTTAAAAGTAGGAACAAGGTTTGTCTTGTTTTGAGACTGGGTTTCACTCTGTAGCCTAGGCTAGCCTCAAACCCATGCAATCCTTCTGTCTCAACCTTCTGAATGCTTGAATTATAGATGTGAGCCATTATGACAGCTTTTTTTTTTTTTTTTTTTTTTTTTTTTTTTGGTTTTTTGAGACAGGGTTTCTCTGTGTAGCTTTGCGCCTTTCCTGGAGCTCACTTGGTAGCCCAGGCTGGCCTCGAACTCACAGAGATCCGCCTGGCTCTGCCTCCCAAGTGCTGGGATTAAAGGCATGTGCCACCAACGCCCGGCTAACAGCTTTTTTTTTTTTAAAGACAGGGTCTCACTACATAGCCCTGTCAAACCAGAAAATTACTCTGTTGACCAGGTTAGCCTGGAATTCAGAGATACACTTGTGTCTGCTTCCTGAGTGCTGGAATTAAGTCTGTGTGCCACCAGGTCTGGTCTGGCCTCACTCTCTTTTTCTTTGTGTGTGCATGAGTACCCTCAAAGGCCAAAGAGGCTGTTGAATCTCCCAGAGCTGGAGGTGCAGGCAGCTGTGAGAGTCCCCCTCGGACTGAAGGAAGCTGAGCTGCAGGAAAAAATAAAATAAAAGACTCTCAGAGGAGAAAAGCTGCAAAGAAGACTCTGAGCCCAGGCCAGCTGCCTGGAAGAAGCAGAACCCCTCCGAGCTGCCTGGAGGAGGTTTAGACCAGTTGGAAAGGACACTCTCCAACCTGTAGAGCTGACTGCAGGCTGTGCAGAGTGCTCCAGCTGTTTCAGCTCTGTGAGCTGTCAGCCATGCTGGGGTGGACTTTGCTGATGCAGCTGTCTTGAGTCCTCTCTGCTCCTGTAAGCGACCCCTCCCCCATAAGAAACCCAGGAAAACTCACTGGATTCACCAAGCTGGACTTTGGTGGTATCATCACTTTGTTCTGTCGTGGGTTCCTTATCTGGGGTTAGTAGGCATCTGTGTTGTCTCCCAAGGAAAAGTTTTATCACTCAACAGGGTGCAGGAATGTTCTAGAAAGTGGAAGCCTTGGCGAAGAATATTTTTGGATCTCGGGTCTTCAGTCTTATTGAGTCTATTTTATTCACATACCAAAAGCCACCTGGCAGGTTTTGGAAGGTGCATTTCCTTGAAAGTATTGTGTCTAAGTATATGGATTTTATTGTTGTTTTTTTTTTAATAGAGCAAATATGTTTCATTGTATACCTTTCATTGTGACTTCGTAGTATGATTAGGAGTGGAAGTTTGTGCTGTTTTGCATACTGCATTAGAATTTTTAAAGTTTCTATGTGTGTGTTTTGAGACAGAGTCTCATGTAGCCCAGGCTGGCTTCCAACTCCCTAAGTAGCTGAAGATGACCTAGGACTTCTGCGATTCCTGCCTACACCTTCCAAGTGCTCTCATTGCCGACTGGTGCCATCACACACCGGTTTGTGAGGATTAAATTTGGGGCTTTGTGCATGCAGGGCAAGTACTCTTCAGAGTTAGGACAGCCAGAGTTCTCCTGCCCTCACACGGCATTTCTAGGAAGACAGATTTAGATACATACTCCTGGTTTCTGGCAAGACAGATTCAAATACATGCTATTAAGATTTATTTTAATTTTATTTTGTTGTACTTAATTAATATTTAATTATTTAATACAACAAAATAAAATCAAGAAAAAACCTGAATCTTAGATATAGCTCAGTGATAGAGCCTTACTTTTTTTTTTTTTTTTTTGAAAACAGTTTTTTTTCTCTCAAAGGAGGCTAGCCTGCCAAGGGCCAATAGTCCATAAATCATAAATCTCTCCTACCTTGCAAAAATCTTTTTTTTTTTTTTTTGGTTTTTCGAGACAGGGTTTCTCTGTGTAGCTTTGTGCCTTTCCTGGAACTCGCTTTGGAGACCAGGCTGGCCTTGAACTCACAGAGATCCGCCTGCCTCTGCCTCCCAAGTGCTAGGATTAAAGGCGTGTGCCACCACCGCCCGGCTGCAAAAATCTTTTATGTAATTTTTTATTTCTCCCACTTGATGAAAATGTGTGTTTACATAAAGGCCTTTCTACATTCCCAGAACTTGATGACCCCGAGCAGTTGACCTCTTACACCTCTCCTTCATTTCCTGTTCTCCAATTATAAATTAGCCAATCATATCAGATCGTGAGATAAAGTTTCCATTCATGGGATGAAGCACAAGTCACCACCTACGTTAGAATGAAAACGGAGTGAGCACCCTGCATTGGTGTGCTCGTCTGGAGTCTGCTTTGGGTTGCACCAAGCCCTATTCACAAAGTAGCCTTGCCAAGTTCGTGCCCCGGTGCTCTGGTCTTCCTTTGTGCAGCACCAAGAATCTGCTTTTCTAACACCTAGCATGAGAGAGATCTCAGGTTCCAACTCCAGTAAAAGGAGGTAGAGTGGGGCTAAGAGCTTAGTCTCAGCACTGGCTGGAGCTCAGAAATACTCAGTTAATAGAAGAAAGGAGATACTGAGGGACAGAGAGTAGAGGGCTGGACAGATGGCTGTAGGCCCTGGCTTGCACACAGTGCACTAACATACGTGTAGGCACAACACCCATGCACATAAAACAAAAATATATACAAAACAGAAAAATAAATCTTTTAAAAAGCAAAAACCATGTGGTGGTGTGCTTCTTGAATCCCAGCACTCGGGAGTCAGAGGAAAGCAAAGTCATATCCTCTTGCCTGCACCCCCCAAATGCTGGGGTTACAATTATAAACCCTAATAGTGACTTGCTTGGTGGCTTATACCTGTGATTCTTAGTTTTTTGTTTGTTTGTTTAAATCACTGTGTAGCTCTGGCTGGATTTGAACTCATGAAGATCTGTCTGCCTTTTCTTCCTAGGTTAGCCCCCCCTTCTTTCTTTTTGTTATGAGACAGAACTCAATGTGTTGCAGAATATTATTTGAAGGTGTGTTATGTTTGTTTCTGCTCTGGAACATTTGTTTAATGATGCAAAGATGTGTTGCATTCCTTTATATTACAATTGTTTAACTCTGTGAAGCTGTGTTACTGTGCCTGTCTAAAACACCTGATGGTCTAATAAAGAGCTGAACAGCCAATAGTGAGGCAGGAGAAAGGATAGGTGGGGCTGGCAGGCAGAGAGAATAAATAGAAGGAGAAATCTGGGAGGAAAAGAAGAAGAAGGAGGAGCAAGAGACCAGGAGAGAAGGATGCTATGGGCCATCCAGCCATCCAGCCAGCCGCGGAGTAAGAGTGAGAGTAAGATATACATGAGTAAGAAAGTTAAAAAGCCCAGAGGCAAATGTAGATGGGATAATTTAAGAAAAGCTAGCTAGAAGCAAGCCAAGCTAAGGCTGGGCATTTATAAGTAATAGTAAGACTCCATGTGTGATTTATTTGGGAGCTGGGTGGTGGGACCCCCAAAAGAGCAAAAACAAATAACAACAATCCTCTCTCAAGACTGACTCAGAACTCAGATGTAGCCAAAGGTGACCTTGAATGCCTGATTTTCCTGCCGTGAGGGTTTCACTCTGTAGCCTTGGCTGGTCTGGAATTCAGAGGTCCCCATGCGCCTCAGTTACCCCAGTTCTGGGATTGAAGGCCTGTGCCATCATGCTTGCTTTGGTGGTTTGAAAAAAAAATGGCCCCCAAAGGGATTGGCACTATTAGGAGGTGTGGCCTTGTTGGAGTAGGCATGGTCTTGTTGGACGAAGTGTGTCACTGTGGAGGCAGGCTTTGAGGTCTCAGATGTGTTCAAGCCACACCAGTGAGACAGACCACTTCCTGTTGCCTGCAAGATGTAGGACTCTCAGCTACTTCTGCAGCACCATGTCTGCCTGCATGCCGCCCTGACCCACCATGATGACGATGGACTGAACCTCTGAACTGTAAGTGGGCCACCCCAATTAAATGTTTTCCTTTATAAGACTTACCATGGTCATGGTGTCTCTTCACAGCAGTAGAAATCCTAACCAAGACATCTGCTTTTGTTTGTTTTGTTTGGGACTTCTGTATGTTTGAGATAGGATCCTCATGGAGCCCTGGGTGGCCTGGAATTCATTAGGTAGGAACTTAAACTTAGAGATCTTCCTGCATCTGCCTCTGTTGTGCTGGGATCAAAACCTTGTGCCACCACACCAGCTCAATCCCATGCTAAGCCATGTGCATGCTAAACTTGAAGTTTAAACAGGGAAATTGGTCCGATAATTGATCACCCCCTACTCCTGCTTTCTTTCTTTCTTTCTTTCTTTCTTTCTTTCTTTCTTTCTTTCTTTCTTTCTTTCTTTCTTTCTTTCTTTCTTTCTCTTTTTCTTTTTTTGGTTTTTCGAGACAGAGTTTCTCTGTGTAGCTTTGCACCTTCCCTGGAACTCACTTGGTAGTCCAGGCTGGTCTCGAACTTACAGAAATCTGCCTGCTTCTGCCTCCCGAGTGCTGGGATTAAAGGCTTGTGCCACCACCGCCCGGCTTTTTTCTTTCTCTTTAAAAAAATGTTTACAAATCAGGGCTTCTCTGTGTAGCCCTGACTGTCCTGGAACTTCTTTTATAGACCAGTTGGCCTTAAACTCAGAGATCTGCCCGCCTCTGCCTCCCAAATTAAAGGCATGTGCTACCACACCTGGTTTGGATAGTAGTTTTCTTGCCCTCACACCCTATTATTTTAATGATTTGCCCTATGTCCCCAGCTTAAGGAGTTTAATATTGATGTCATACCAATGAATTAAAAGGTAGAATGTTTTGTTTTTTAGATTTATTTATTTTGTGCTGTATTAGTGTTTTGCCTGCATGTATTCTGTGTACCACTTGCATGCCTGGTGCGTGTAGAGTTAAGAAGTCATCAGATCCCTAGGACTGGAGCTACTGACAATTGTGAGATGCCATGTGGGTGCTGGGAACTAAACCCAGGTCTCTCTGCAAGAGCAGCAAATACTTTCAACAATGAGCCACACACTTCTAGTCTCTCTTTCAGCCATCAGCTCCTCCTGCTCAGGACCAAAAGAGACTTCATCCCTTGACTTGGATCTGCAATATTGGTATGGTAATTAAGCCCCTTTTAAATTTAAGTGCCCCGCAGGGCCCCCTTCCCAGGGACAGTTGTAGTACAGGCCTTTAATCCCAACACTCAAGATGTAGAGGTAGGCTGATATCTGAGTTCAAGGCCAGCCTGGTCTACAGAGTGAGTTTCAGGACAGCCAAGGCTATCCTGAAACCCTGTCTCAAAACACGCACACGCACATGCACACACACACACACACCAAAAGACAGACAGACACACACACACAAAGACACACACACACACAAAGACAGACACACACATATACACACATACACACACACACACACACAGAGAGAGAGAGAGAGAGAGAGAGAGAGAGAGAGAGAGAGAGAGAGAGAGAGAGTTTTCTTTTTTTCTTATAAAATTATTTTACAATGATAGAACTATATAATTCTGGTGGGTGGGGGGACATGATCAAATTCAGGTCATCAGGCTTGGAGCAATTGCCTTTACCAACTGAACTACTTCATAGGCCCACTGCAATCTTTTATGGCATTAGTCATTTGTTAAATATGGTCCTTAGCTGGGCAGTGGTGGCACATGCCTTTAATCCTAGCATTTAGGAGGCAAAAGCAGGTGTATCTCTGAGTTTGAGGCCAGCCTGGTCTTCAGTGAAAGTTCCAGGACAGGCAAGGCTACACAGAGAAACCCTGTCTTGAAAAAAAAAAAAATAGAAAAAATATTAGTAATGGTCCATTATGTTGTTTATTTGCAGCACTGAGGATCAAACCCAGAGCCGCCTATATACACTAAACTTTTGAGTATTGGGTTTATGTAATTTGTGTTAGAGAAATTATTTGTAAATTTCAAAGTTATAGTAACATTAGTTTCTTCTTCTTCTTCTTCTTCTTCTTCTTCTTCTTCTTCTTCTTCTTCTTCTTCTTCTTCTTCTTCTTCTTCTTCTTCTTCTTCTTCTTCTTCTTCTTCTTTTCTGAGACAGATCCATCTGCCTCTGCCTCCTGAGTACTGGGACTAAAGGCGTGCACCACCACACCTACCACTCCACTAGTTTGTTTATTTCAAGTAAAAA
The DNA here is from genome assembly GCF_049852395.1 of Peromyscus maniculatus bairdii. Lineage (NCBI taxonomy): Eukaryota > Metazoa > Chordata > Mammalia > Rodentia > Cricetidae > Peromyscus > Peromyscus maniculatus. Next base: position 69,110,709 of record NC_134856.1, on the reverse strand, counting down.
GTATGTTCCATGTTAAAAAAAAAAAAAAAAAAACTATGTCAGTAGCCATCCTACTTTGCTTTGCCCAAAAGGTCATGGGTCTTGGCTGGAGAGATGGCTCAGGGGGTTAAGAGCAGTGGCTGCTCTTCCAGAGGTCCTGGGTTCAATTCCCAGCAACCACATGGGTGGCTCAAAACTATCTGTAATGAGATCTGGTGCCCTCTTCTGGCCTGCAGGCATACATGCAGGCAGAACACAGTCAGTATTCATAATGAATAAATCTAAAAAAAAAGAAAGAATGATAATTCAATTATGTTGGGTGCTTTAATCCCAGCACTCAGAAGGCAGAGCCAGGTGGATCTCTATGAGTTCAAGAGTAAGATCGTGCCTATAGAGAGACCCTGTCTTGAAAACAAAACAAAACAAAAAGGTCACGGGTCTTTCTCATTTCATATAGAACACCAGAAAACAAGGGTCAAAGTTTAAATGACATGTTAATGTATATAATGGAGTTTTTTTTTTGTCTGAATCTGTCAAATGTTAATGGACTAGACATTGTTAATGTAATTCTTGATTGTATATATTGTATATACTTATTTATTTATTTTTTGGTTTTTCGAGACAGGATTTCTCTGTGTAGCTTGGCACCTTTCCTGGAACTCACTCTGTAGACCAGGCTGGCCTTGAACTCACAGAGATCTGCCTGCCTCTGCCTCCTGAGTGCTGGGATTAAAGGCATGTGCCACCACCGCTCATTAAACTCTTTTTTTTTTTTTTTTTTAAATTTTCCAGAGCTGAGGACTGAACCCAGGGCCTTGTGCTTGCTAGGCAAGCGCTCTACCACTGAGCTAAATCCCCAACCCCCTTATTTTTTTTTATTTTAAACAAAAAAAAAGGGGAAATGTGATTGATATATTGTGCACCCCAATAAACTTATCTGGGGGTCAGAGAACAGAATACCCACTATATTAAACGTAGAGGTTAGGGTGTGGTAGCACATGTCTTTAATCCTAGCATTCCAGAGGCAGAGATCCATCTGGATCTCAGTGAGTTCAAGGTCACACTGGAAACAACCAGGCATGATGACACACACCTTTAATTCTACACACACAAGGGATGGCAAGAAGCAGAAAGGTATATAAAGCATGAGGGCCAGGAACTAGAGGCTTTTTAACAGCTCTTCTGCTGAGATCCATTCTGGGTGAGGACTCGGGCTTCCAGTTTAAGGAAACAGGATAGGCTAAGAAGTTGGAAAGGTAAGGTGGCTGTGTCTTGTTTTGTTTCTCTGATCTTTCAGAATTTACCCCAATACCTAGCTCCCAAGTTTATTTGTTTGTTTTGAGACAGGGTTTCTTCGTGTAGTTTTGGTGCCTGTCCTGGATCTCACTTTGTAGACCAGGCTGGCCTCAAACTCAGATCTGCCTGGCTCTGCCATCCGCCTGGCTCTGCCTCGTAAGTGCTGGGATCAAAGACGTGAGCCACTGCTCCCAGGCCCGAGTTTTTTTATTTTTTTTATTTTTTATTAATAAGACCTTTTAAAATTTATTTGACAATGACAACTTTTTTGTTTGTTTTGTTTTTCGAGACAGGGTTTCTCTGTGTAGTTATGGTGCCTTTCCTGGATCTCGCTCTATAGACCAGGCTGGCTCGAACTCACAGAGATCCGCCTGGCTTTGCCTCCTGAGTGCTGGAATTAAAGGCCTGTACTACCACGCCTGGCAAGGATAGGATTTTAAATGAACTTTAAAGGCGTGGCACAGATTGGAAGAGGTTGGAGAGAAAAAGTTTATTCAAAGGTAGAAATGGAGATAGCTCTACCACATCCCCAGCCACTGATATCTTCGCTATGGGAAAGGCAATTAATAACCAAGGTGAAGTTCACCCTCTTCTCCCCCTTCCCCACCCCCACACTGTATTTCAAAGGGGGAGTTGAGCTATCACGGTTGTAAAGAGATATTTAGGTCTTTGACTTTGTTTGAAGGTAAAAACAAGAGCCAGGAGTGGTGGCTTAGTGGGGAGGCTGAGACAGGGAGATTGCTAGTTCAATGCCAGCTCAGGCTGTAAAAGGAGTGCCAGGCCTGCAAGAGTCACTTAGCCAGACCCAGTCTCAAAAACACAAAATCACATACAAAAATCACATACAAATAAAACAAAGAGGACGCCCGCCCCCCCCGCGCGCCCCCATTGTGATTTGGGTAGCAACGTTCCCCAAATTTGGTGGGCACTGCATCCCTTGAGCTCAGGGAAGTGCGATCGCCTCATTGACAAGGGTGCTGGGCGATGAATTACTTTGACAATTGATTACAAGGGCTTCGCGATTCTCGAAGCGTGGCTCCCTGCGCTTGCCGTAACCTGGACTGGACCATTGCATCCTGCGGGTGTGTGTGAGTGCAAGAGGCTGAGAGAGCAGAGCGGAGGGCGTGTGTCGGGCAAAGCCCGGAGCCCTGGAGGACGACTGGCTCCCCGCGCCCGCCACCTGCCCGTCCTCCTCCCCTGGCTCTATCCCGACCCGCGGCAGCGGCCTGGTCTGTACGGCTCCCTCGGCAGCAGGTGAGTGGCAGCGCCTTGCTCCGGGCACCCCCGTGGCTCCGGGGTGGTGGCGGTGGCCGGCCGGGGAGGCGGCCTCGGCGCACAGTAATGGCAGCGCTGTGAGCCGGGGAACGCGAGCTGACAGCCGCCGCCGCCCACCCTCAGAGCCGGGGGCTTCGTCCTTCACGCCTGCGGGTTGCCTCCCTCCCCGGGCCCCCGTCCTCTCCTTGCTTCCGCAGAAGGTAACCCCGCTAGAAGCTGGGGAGCCGGGCTGCGGGCGCAGGGAAACTTCCTTTCCCGGTGAATGGGTGGCGGGGATGGGGCGGAGGGACGGAGTTAGGGGCGACCTGGCGGAGGGGAGCGGGCTGGGAGCTGGAGGCCCGGCAAGATGGTGTCCTGTGAGTGACCTCGGCTCCCCAGACTGCTGACCCTTAAGCCAGGCAACCCCTGGACCGGATCCCGGGCCTCCCCGATCTGCTGCCGGCCGCCCCTCCCTCGGCCTCATTTTCCTCCTAAGGAGGGAAGGTGAGAGTGTGCTCTCGGGCTTATTTACGTGCGCGCGCGGAGACCAAAGTCTCTGTTGAAGAGGGTGGCATCAATCTCATACATCCTAGCCGCGAGTATTTCACTTTTGTTTCCGCAGACGGTGAAGATTGATAGCTTTGGGGAGGAGTATTGTACGTGCATGCTACACCTCCTGCCTCAACACTTAGGGGCTGGTGAAATAAGAGCCTTAGACACTCTGCAGCACTTGTTTACATACTAGAGTCTAGACCCTTTCCTACCATTGCGTGCATGCAAGAAGAACATCTTTGAATTTCTATTGTTATTATGTTACCCCCGTCCTCCTTGGTTACTATTACTGGATGGATGGCAGTACCCTCCAAGTTTCAATTTGAAGATAAGATGTAAATTACTAAGTTGGAGCTGTAGCTCAGTGCTTCCACACTTGTCTTGCAGACAAGAAGCTCTGGGTTCAACTCCAGCACTCCCTTCTGCAAAAAAGAAAAAAAAAGAAAAAGAAAAAAAAGAAGAAAGAAAGTGTGTGTGTATTTTCTTACCCACTTCAATGGAAAATATCCTTGCCCTAGAACTTACCTCAAACCCACATTCACACACAGTTTGGGAGATCACTTTATTCTCTTTTTTCATTTCATATATCATTCCATGATATAAAAGTGATTTTTTTTTTCCCCGAGACAGAATTTCTCTGTGTAGTTTTGGTGTCTGTCCTGTATCTCGCTCTGTATGTAGACCAGGCTGGCCTTGAACTCCCATAGATGTGCTGGCATTAAAGGCGTGTTTCCTGTATCTCGCCCTGTATGTAGACCAGGCTGGCCTTGAACTCCCATAGGTGTGCTGGCATTAAAGGCGTGTGCCACTAACGTCCAGCCATAAAAGTGATAGAATTAGCTAAGCTTTGGCTTTTTTGTCCATATTCAGTATGTGAAAGTCCCTTCCCAAAGAGTCACAGATGAATTAACAGTAGCGCACAGTTTTGTTTGTATTTTTACTTTCCTCTCTCCCCCATGCTTTTAATGAGTTGTGGGACTGTTTGCTGTTTTGGGGGGAGGGGTTGTTTTTTGTTTGCTTGCTTACTTTGTTTTTTGATCCAGGGTCTCTCTATAGTGCAGCTCTGGCTGTATAGGACTCAACTATGTAGACCAGCGTGGCCTCTCCTGCCTCTGCCTCCCCAGTGCTGGGATTAAAAGCATGTAGCACCGCACCCAGTTTTCTCTTGAGGGTCTTGTTGTATAGCCCTGACTGGTCTGGAACTCACTGTGTAGCTCAGCTGACCTCACATTCTGGGGGTCCTACCTCAGCAGGTGCTGGGATTACAGATGTGTGCCACCAGGCCCTGCTTTCTTTAGTTTTTCTGTATTTTATCAATATGTTAATGTGTAAGATTGTTTATCTATATCTCTTAATCTTTCATCCTCAGTAATTGAGCCTTAAGTGTATGAACCTTTTTAAAGTTAGTTTTCCCTTAGGAGGGTCTGGTTCCTGTGCTAAGCAGTATTTCAGGAGTTAGGGAGATGGCTCTGAATTCTGCTTTCTTTCAGGCTTCACTTCTGCCCGAGATGGAGAGACGTAGTAGATAAGTAGAATGGTGCTCTGAAGGAAATAAGGAATTGTAGTGATTGGGAGGTGTTTCAGATTCTGTGGTTAGGAAAGGCCTGTCACAGGTGACCTTTGACATATTTGAAAAAGCCAGAAAGAACAGGTCTTTGGAAGTTCTGAAGAAACTTTCTGGAAGAAAGACAAATGGAAAAGCCCCAAGGAAGAGTGGAGAGAGAGTCCAGCCCCCTGGCAGCAGCTCGAGCGAGGAAGGCAGACCCTGTAAGAGAGGTTGAGCCGAAGCCAGGGGGCAGGGTTTGGTTTTTAAAACATTGTAGGTTTTGGAATTTGAAAGCCAAGAAGTAATCATCTGATTTACATTCTATAGATTGGAGAGTAGATGTCAAAAGACACCCCTACCCGGGGTCAGAGTTGTGGCCTTGGAACATTAAAAGACAAGTAACAAGGTTTCCAGCTATGTTGAAGATACTTGTTGAACATGTTATTATATTTTGGATAAGAGTGAAGTTGGTGGAGAAAGGGTCTCTTGGGTTTTAGAGCTCAACTGGAGGATGATGGTACCATGTACAGGGATGGGGAAACGGTGAGGAAACATGAGTTTATGTAGGATAAAGTTGCATTGGATGTCTTGAGTTGACTCAGTTCAAGTGTTATACAAGTATGAAATTCAGCATGGAAGTTAAGGAGTCATACATTTGGTTCATTGATTTGAGGATGTTTTTTAAGTAAGAGTTGTGGACCTGGCAACTGGAATAGTGAAAAAGAAGACGGAGCTCTGCCTTCATGAGAAGTGGGGAAAGATGGGTAGAGAGAGTTTTATTAGTCTTTAACTGGTGGTCCATTTAATAAAAATAATACTTAGATTCAAAATTGGAAAGGTTCAGTAGGTCATAGAATTGAAACCCTCTTGTCTCCCTCTGTTTCCCCTGGAGCGAAACAACTTAAACTTTCTTACATGTTTCCAAAGATATATTTTTGTGTCTTTAAGAAGGTGTGTGTGTATATATTCTTTGCAAAAATGGTAGCACACGTTACTCTGACACTTTGTATTTTTCAGAGAATTAAATAGTACTTTAAAAGTTACAAATAGGTTAAGGATACCCAAAGGAGGCCTAGGAGGAAATGGAGAAAACTGCAGGCAACTGCACCGTTTTCTGACCTGCTCTTTGCTGCTGTTGAGTGTTTGACTTAGAGATGGGAATTCTGGAAGGAGGAGTGTGCTTAGTTAACCCAGGCCTGCCCCATATGCTTTGTAGCCCGGGCTGGTCTTTATTCTTGGTGTTTCCTGCATGGGCCCCTTTCCAAAAGCACAGGGATTACTAGTGTAGTCATGTTGCTGGCTCAGATGTATGTTCTTTGGAGAGCATTACTTTATATACAAGAAACTTGTACTTTTCTACCTTGTCTGCTATTTCTTTAGATGTGCCAGAAAATGTTTGGTATTGATTAAAAGGAACATTTTCTATATGTATACTACCTGCTACAGTAAGTCCATCACAGGATCAGCCCCTGGAGCTTAGTGTTAGAAAGACTTAAAACTGGTAAGGTAAAAATGAGGAAAATGCCAGGCCTGGGGGGTGGGGGTGGGGCTCAGGCCTTTGATTCCTTCCAGCCTCTGGGAGTGAAGAAGGAGGACAAGTTCAGGACCTGCCCAGGGTACAGAGTAAGTTCAAGGTCAGTTTGAATTCAGCAGACTCTGTTTAAAATAAAAATCCAGGTAATGTTGCCAAGAGCCTTTAATCCCAGCACTCTGGAGGCAGAGGCAGGCGGATCTCTGTGAATTTGAGGCCAGCCTGGTCTACAGAGCAAGTTCCAGGGCAGCCAGAGCTACACAGAGAAACCCTGTCTTGAAAAATCATAATAAATAAATAGTAAAAATGGGCCAGGATATAGCTCATCGCTAAAGTGGTTGTCATGCCTAAGGCCCTGGGTTCAATCCCTAGTACTGGACAAAAGCAAGGAAAGATAAAAGTAGAAATTTGGAATGTTGGAAGTTGAGAATTGATTCAGTGGTACACTTACTAGGCCTGTTCAATCACCAGTGTCAGAAAAAGAAAGGGAATTCGTTGATAGCAGGTGACTGCTGTTTGAGGTGTGTGTGGCTGATTGGTTTTTTGTTTTGTTTTGGTTTTTGAGACAGGGTCTCTCTGTAACTTTGGAGCCTATCCTGGAACTCACTCTCTTAGCCCAGGCTGGCTCACAGAGATCCACCTGCCTCTGCCTCCACAGTGCTGGGATTAAAGGCATGTGCCACCACTGCCCAGCTGGCTGATTGTTTTTTTTTTTTTTTTTTTTTTTTTAGTTTTGTTTTTTCCCTTCCCTCCCTCCTTCCTTTCTTTTTCTTTCTTTCTTTTTTTTTTTTTTCCCCAGGCAAGCTCTCACCATGTAGACCTGATGACCTGGAACTCTTAAGGATCTACCTACCTCAGCCTGCCTAGTTCTGGGATTAAAGGATGTGTACCACCACACCTGGGCCTGAATTCATTTTTATTAGTCAAATGACCTGGTCGGAGTGATCTTCATAGATTTAAATCTTAGTAACATATCATGTTAAATTGCTGAAGTTGGCATAAGTCTTGTGTTACTGTATCTAAGAGTTTGAAACAACCAGGCTGGAGATGTGGATGGTAGCATATTTGCCTAGTGTTCATGAAGACCTGGGTTGGATCCCTAACACTGCTGGGCTAGCCTGTCTGTAATCCCAGCACTGGGGGGACCAGATCTAAGTTCAAGGGCCTGAGCTACATAAGACCTTAACTCAAAGAAAGAATATAAGCATTAGATACATCTGATGTCACTACCTTATATTTAGCTTTTAATTGGGATATTAGAATATTATGAGTCTTAAAGTTTTAGGGCAATTACCACTGCTGAGATTGCTTGTTGTTTTGAGACAGGGTTTCTCCGTGTAACCCTGGCTGTCCTGAAACTCACTACGCAGACCAGACTGGCGTCAAACTCAGAGATCTGCCTGCCTCTTCCCACTGAGTCTTTGGATAAAAGACACGTTCCACCATGCCCGTCTAGTACAGTTTTTGTCTTTTTAAAGATGAATGTGTGGATAGAAAAGTAAGATTGCAGAGGAGAGCAGAAAACACCACCTCTTCTTTGAGCAATACATTTGGTGTGTACTTGTAAATACTGCTTTTGTGTTATTTTACGCTGTTAAATGGAGAAAATGTGGGAGCAGCCAGCAGTGGGACTGGCAGCCCGTTGAGAGCATTACTTATACAGTCACCATTTAGCTCATTTCTGAGACTAATACTTTTCCTTTCCTTTTTTTTAACAATTGCAATTATGTGCATTACATGTGTGTGCATAAGTGTCAGACTACCTTTGTAGAAGTAAGAGGACAACTTGAGTCACATCTTTCCACCGTGTGGCAATCTAGGGATTGAACTCAGGTTGTTGGGCTTGGAGAAAACAACCTTATCCCTGAGCCATCTCACCAGCCCAAGAGCTGTTTTTCTTACTTTGACATCTCATAGACCCTTTCTTGGCCAGACTGAGATTCTTCCTGTTGGCCTGCAGAGAGAGGGATCCTCTGTCTCGGTCTGAGTGAAAAGATGAGTTTTACTCTAGAGCCCTGTCTGAAATTCACCGTGTGACCAGTCTGACCTCGAACTCCTGGCAGTCCTCTTCCCCCTGCTCCCAAGAGCTAGGATTTCAGGTGTGCACCACCATGTACAGTTCCATAAGTGGAGAGGGCTGGGAACAAGTGAGGGCTTTGTGGAAGCCAGTTAGATGTAGGTCCAAATTCTGTCTGCTGGTTCTGTGTAAATGCTAGTCTCTTTATTTATTTATTAAACAGTCTTGGATTGAGTTCAACAGGCCTTGCCTATGCTAGACCAGTGCTTTAACCACTGAGAATAAAAGCCCAGCCAAGCCTGTCATTTTTACTTATTAGTATTATTTTTTTTTTGCATAGCACATGTAGATTCTCTCTCTCTCTCTCTCTCTCTCTCTCTCTCTCTCTCTCTCTCTCTCTCTTTCTTTCTTTCTTTCTTTCTTTTTTTTAAGGAAGAGTGAGAAAGAACTCTTGAGTGTGGAGAGTGTGGGGCTCAGAATAATTATTTCTGGTGGTGTGTGACGACATGGTCTCATGGAGCCCAGGCTGTCTTCAAACTTACACTGTAACTAAGGATGGTCTAAAATTCTTTCCAAGTGCTGAGATTGCAGACAGACTGGCCAGCCAGAATTTTTTATCCTTTAAAATGGAAAGAATAATAGTATCCATGTAACACTTATATGAGGAATTAAGAGATATATATATATATATATATCTATGTGTGTGTGTGTGTGTGTGTATACATACATATACACACATATAGTAACAGTTTCTGAAATATAGTTGATAAGGTTGTTACTATTATTAATGGTTCTGTAATGGTTAAGCTGCTCAGTGTCCCTCTGGTAGGAAAATGTGTGTGTGCACGCACGCACGCACGCGTGTGTGTGCGTGACTGAGGATGACACCAAGGACCTCGGGCTTGGTAGAGAAGTACTCTACTACAGAACTACATCCTTAGCTCGTCAGATTTCTTTTTATAACTTGCCATGTTAGATTGCTTTTATTCTTTATTATTATTTTTATTGAAAAGTTTCAGGATTCATTAATATTATTATTAGTATTTATTTAATTTCTGGTTTTTGTTTTGTTTTTTTTCAAGACGGGCTCACTATGTAGCTCTGGCTGTCCTGGAACTCATGGAGATCTGCCTGCCTCCATCTCTTTGGTGTTGGGCTTAAAGGAGTGTGCCACTACACCTAGCACTATTATTTTTAATTTTAAAAAAGATTTATTTTATGTTTATGAGCGTTTTGCCTTAATATGTCTGTGTACTATGTGCATGCAGAGGCCAGAAGGTGTTGGATTCCCTGGAACTGAATTTACAGATTGTTGTCAGCCCTATGTGGGTTCTGGCAATTGAACTCACAGCTATTAAAGAGCAGCCAGTAACTGCTGAGCTTGTCTGTCTGCATTCTATATTTTTATCACTTTTAGTTATGTATAGATGTGTGTGTTGGGGGTAGCATGTGCATGTTTGTGTAGGTTCCTGTGGGGGCATCAGATCCCCTGGAGCTGAAAGTTTAGGTGGTTGTGAGCTGTCTGACCTAGGCACTGGGAACTGAACTCGGGTTCTGGAAGAGCAGCAAATGGTAAATCATTTCTATAGCACCTTCCTCCTGATTTTTGTGAGGGAGAGCCTCATTATGTAGCCCAGACTACGGTCAAACTTACCATCCTTATTAGCCTCTGATGCTGGAATTACAGGCATACTAGGAGCTCTAACAGGAAGTTTTGTTTTTAAAGATTTATTTATGTGCATGAGTATTTTGCCTGCGTGTATGCATGCATGTGTATTGTGTGTATTCCTTGTACCCACAGAGGCCAGAAGAGGGTGGTAGATTCCCTGAAACTGGAGCTATGGCTGTTGTAAATTGCAGTGTGGGTTCTGAGAGCTGAAACCTCGAGAGCAAGTGTTCTCAACCACTAACTAGAACATGGGAGGACAAGGGAGACACCTTTCAGGCCTATCTGCTATGTCATGTACTAATGGACTCTTTCCCCACCTAACCCTAGTAAATGGTTGGTAAGACTTGCATAATCCACTTAATGTATGAAAGCTTTATTGAATTATACTTTACTAATTCAGCGGTTTTTAGCATTTTTTGTTTTTTCAAGACAGGGTTTCTCTGTGTAGCCGTGGCTATTCTGGAACTCACTCGTTGACCAGGCTGGCCTTGAACTCAGAGATCCACCTGCCTCTACCTCCTAAGTGCTGGCATTAAAGGCATGCGCCAACAACACCTGGCTGTGATCTACTTTTGTATATTGTTAATTCATCATGTATATTTAAACAGTGCTGTAAATGGAAATTTGGTATAAAAGTGTTATCAAGTGTAATATAAAAATTTCATATTATGATTAGGGTTGACACATTTTTCTAGCAATTAAATATCTTTGTAGCTTCTTTCATTTTCTTTTTTTTTTTTTTGAGGGCCATGCTATATAACCAAGACTGGCCTTAGAACTCACAATGCTCCTTTTCCTCAGTGCTGGGATTATAGATATGGCCCAGGCATATGCTATCACACCTAACTTAATAATTTGGAAATATTTGGAGCCATGATTTTATTTTTTAAGATGGATCTCACACTGTAACTAAAGCTGTCTTAAAACTCATTGTATAGCCTAGACTGTCTATATTGTCTCAGCCTCAAGTACTGGGATTACATACAGGCATGTGCCACCACATTCTGGTTCTGGAGGGTTTTTTAGGGCCCCTGGTGCTCATGTGGCCTTGGGTTATATGTGTTAAAAGAAACAAAGCATGTCACCAAATGGAGAATGAAATTCATAAGAAAGCTAAAAAATTGAATTTTTGCAGGCATTCAGTGGGACACAATCTGATTGAAAATGAGAAGTGTATTGTGTTCCCTATTAAAGAACAAGAATGGAAAATTCACACAGACATGTACTTAAACTGTGTTTCAGCCAGTGATGGATTGATATGCAATGGTGGTCCCTTGGAGATTATATTGCCCCGTGACATCATAGCCTTCTTAGTTTGTGTGAGTATGCCTTATGATATTCACACTATGGAATAGTCTAAAATATTTTGGAGTTTATCCCTGGTAAGTGATACATGATGGTATGTCTTTGGAGGTTGAACCCAGGGCCTTTCACACACTAGGAAAGTACACAGCCCATATTTATATGAGCTTTTCAGTAATCTAGGAGGTGGGAAATAGTTTTATGGTTATGATTCTGGTCTGTTTCTTTGCCCTGTCTCCCCATCCTTGTGTAAGTTTTCCATGAGTAAGTTATTTAAAGGATTTGGAGAAAATGAAGCAGCTTAACAAGGTTTTCTTTGAGGTGTTTAGAGGATAAACAGTCTAAAAGATTATTTTTGCATGTTCTGTATTGGTTTAATGTTTGGTATTTCACTAGGTTGGTGAAAACGCTGGTGGTTCTTTTGCCTTTGCTTCTAGAACTGTTTCCCCTCCAAGCATGGATTATCACTGTATCACGTCTACCCGTTCTCAGCTTAGTCTCAGCAGGGAGGCATCAGGCTGATTCTGTAAACATAAATGCAGACTGCAGCCGTTAAAACTACATATTAAGAATAATTTACATGCCTGGCATATATCTCCCTTACCAAGAAAGTTTTTTTGTTTTTATGAAGCAGAGCTGGAAATTTTATTAAAAGCATTTTCATATGGCTTAAACAGGAGGTTAAAAGAAAGGTGATAAGAAGAAAGTAGGACACTGGAATGTGAGTATGGACCCAGAGTTTCTTGAAAGCAGTTGGACTTGGATCCAGGCTGTATTTCATAGGAATCAGGTGAATGTGTGTGGAGGAGAGTGTTAAAAAAGAGCATTTTAGGTAATCGGGAAGGATAAAGGCAGGGTTTATGAGCTAGGTTAGTGAGTCAGTCAAATGACCTCTAAGAAGAAGTGACTGGATTACTGTGTCAAGAGAGAGCTCCTGCCAGAGGAAGCTGTAAAGGGCCTTATCTAGGGCCTTTTCATGGAAGCGTGGAGTATCAGGTTGTAAAAGAGTCTAAACTGTACGTACTATAGTGGGACGTGTCAGGCAATGACCAGGTCCAGGAGTGAGTCGGTCAACTTTTTGCCGAGGTTATTTTATTTTTGATTAGAGCAAGAGCTGAGATTCTTTTTTTTTTTTTTTTTTTTTTTTGTTTTGTTTTGTTTTTCGAGACAGGGTTTCTCTGTGTAGCTTTGCGCCTTTCCTGGGACTCACTTGGTAGCCCAGGCTGGCCTTGAACTCACAGAGATCCACCTGCCTCTGCCTCCTGAGTGCTGGGATTAAAGGTAGCTGAGATTCTTTTAAAAAAGAACATAACAGTTATGAGTTTAGGAGTGTGAACATCTGAGTGCTGCTGCTCACAGGGTCTAGAAGAGTGCCTTGAATCTCCCAGAACTAGATAGGGGGTTGTAAGCTGAACATGGGTGAGGAGAGCTGAACTTGAGTCCTCTTCAAAAACAGTGTGCATTCCAAACTACTACCTCTCTCCATCCCCCAAGATCTGAAATTCTAATGTTAAAATTTTGGACTCGTCTATTTTTGTCATCATCATCATCATCATCATCATCATCATTTTGATGCCTTAATCATGGTAGGCAAGTACACTTTGTTGGCCCCAGCCCAGAGCTTGGGTTTTTACAATACATCCACAGAACCTAGAATGGTGAATTGGGAAGGTAGGTATTCTCTAAAAAGGGGCAAGAGGTCATTTAAGAGCTGAAAGAAAGTACCTGATCTAGGTATTGGCTCCTGATGCCGCCTGATGTTTCTCAGTCTTCCTATGACTCTTTCTTATCTGGCGAGTGGCAAGAGCAGTGGGATCTACTTGGTTTATTGGTAGGATTAAAGGAATGTGGTAGTTTATGTTTGTAATCCCAACAAATGGACTGAGGCAATGTGAGCTTGAGTCTAGCTTGGGCTACAGAATGAGATCCTGCTTCAGAAAAACCAAAGAGGAGCGTCGAGTTAGGCTGGTGTGGGACTTCTACAAGTGCTCTACAGATTCACCAAGTGTTTCTGCTGAAGGCTGGAGGCTACAGCATTTGTACATGACACTAGAATAGAGGGGTTCAGAAAATACTGGGAGCATTGTAGTTGGCTAGGTTGTTGTCTTAGTTACTGTTCTTGTTGCTATAATAAAATGCCCTCACAAAAGTACTGTAAGGGAGCAAGTGTTTATTTGGCTCACAGTTCCATGACCCAGTCCATCATGGTTGGGAAGTCGTGGTGGTGGTGGCAGGGCCTTGAGGCAAGCTGTCACATTGTATCCAGTCAAGCTGAGACCTAGGGATGCTTGTGCTCAGCTCGCTTTCTCAAGGTGTGTGTGTGTGTGTGTGTGTGTCTGTGTGTGTCTGTGTGTGTCTGTGTGTGTAAGGGCACACATGTGGAGGTCAGAGGACAATCTGTGAGCATTGATTCCTGGGTCCTGGGATTACTGGTGTGTTGTATACCATACTGCCCCCCCCCCTTTTTTTTTTTTTTTGCTTTTCTGTTTAAGATTTAGCTTCTGCCAATTTTCTGTAACATTGCAAGTAACTCATAAATGCAGTCTGTCTGCCAGACATAGAGCATCTTCTAGCCCCACATGCTGAAGCCATACTTCTTCCAATAGTTTTTTTATACAACATGAGACCCTGAGGAGGTTCAAACTTTCTGTTGAGCAAACCTGACATTTCAAAATCGTAAAAGTTCATGTGAACTTTGCATTCTACTCTAAAACTCTTCCAGGCTTATTTTTTTAATCTTTACATTTTTTATTATATGTTTGCTTAGATATATATATATGCATACCACATGCATGCTTGCTGCCCATGGATATGAGGTGTCACATCCCTTTGAATTGGAGTTACATGTGGTTGTGAACAGCCATGTGGGTACTGGAAACCAGGATTCTATGCAAGAGGAGCCAGAGCTCTTAACTGCTGAGCCATCTCTCCAGCTGCTCCTGTTTGTTTATATAAGTGTAAATAATCTTTTTCTAAAATGTGTGTTCTAGGAAAATAAACCCTTTCGCTTTTTGATATTTTATATTCCCTGAATATAAATCATTCTCCAGATGAAGGATACAGACAACAGAATTTGTGGTCAATGTCTTTGCATATTTTTTATGCTGAGAGTTGGTCTTGTTTACCTAATTTTTTTTTCTGCAACATACTAAATGAAGCTAAACCACTGTTTACTGTTCATAAACAATTTGGTTATGAAACGGTGGTAGCTAATGTTGATTGTGTTCCTGAGTTCATTTATATTCCTACTCCTTTTACATATCATGCGATTCAATTATGTGGTACTTTAAATGTTTTTATTATTTTTCATTATGTGTATGTGAGTATGTGCACATGTCAGGTGCCTGTGGTCGCCAGAGGCATGGGGTCCCCCTGGAACTGGAGTAGCAGGCAGTGTGAGCTATCTGTCATGGGTGCTGGGAATCCAGCTCTGGTCTTCCCAAGAGTAGTATGTGATCTTAACCTCTGAACCACCTCCCAAGCCCAAATTAAGTGCTATTTTAAAAACGTAACCACTGTTGTAGGATTCATGCTAACACGATTGTTGTGTTTATTTAACAGGTTTCAACACTAAACTTGCACAATGTCTTTAAAACCAAGAGTAGTGGATTTTGATGAGACATGGAACAAACTCCTAACTACAATCAAAGCTGTTGTTATGTTGGAATATGTTGAGAGAGCAACGTGGAACGACCGCTTCTCGTATCCTTTAATAGAAGCCACAAGAAACACTAAATCAAAGCTTGTTAAATGAAAACAGGTTTAGAGTCTTAGGCGTAACTGTTTTAGGATATATTTATGTTAATTTTGTGGCAACCTTCCATTCAACAAATCCCGAGCACAAATCCTGAGTGTGTGTCTGGTCTGGCACTACTCTGGTCTTTGGGGGTGTAGCAAACAAACCAAACTATAGACGAAAACATAAAATCTTTAACATAGGCCAGAAGAGAGCATCAGATCACTTGGAACTGGAGTTACGGATGGTTATGAGCTACCATGTGGGTCCTGGGAATTAACTTCAGGTCCACTGAGCCATCTCTCCAACCCTAATTACTGTCTTTATGCAACACAAGGAATCTGATCTCAGAGGCAGAATAACTTGCCAGGGTCACAGTGATAATTGGAGCGTAGACTTAATGGCAAAAATTTTAATACCAGTTTCTTTTGCAGCTCAATATATCTACAGTATCATATGGATTCTGCTGAATTCATCTCTTAAATAATTTTCTGTGAAACATTTTAAATTATTTGGGGGCAGGAATCTAAAGGACAAAATAGAAATTGTTCTATATTTTACAGACTAGCTGATTGGCTTATAAGTAGTTTTGAAATAGAATACTTCCCTGGAAAATTACTCCTTAAGTAACTATTACTTTATTTTATCGTATTTTCATATGTGCTTATATATATATAGGATGCACACACCTGTAAATACACATGTATTTACAATATATAATACATGTGTATTTACAGGTGTGTGCATCCTATGGAGACCAGGAGTCAATTCTCAGTTTTCATTCTTCAAGTTGTCTACTTTGATTTAAAATTTTTTTTTGGGGGGGGCGGGGGTCTGGACATTGTGCCTCACACCTTTAATCCTGTTCTCTAGAAGCAAATGCAGGCCTGCCTGGTCACAAACCAAGCTCTAGGCCAGCCAGGGCTACATAATAAGACCCTGATTTAAATAAATAAAAGTATTTAGAGTTGAAAATTAGAGGGACTGCAAGCTGTTTTCAGAGGCTCAGCATGTATTGAAGCGTTTTCACCATCAGTACCTTGATTCCTGTCCCCTTTCCCAAACCATTTTCAATTTTCTATAGAGAAAGTTTAAATTCTTAGCTGATAGGTATTCGTATCACTGCTTTCTTTATAATATTGGATAAAGTTTGGAGTTGTTGATGGTAAATAGTTCCAACATTATTATTATGTATATGTGTGTGGATTTTGCACACAATGTGTGGTTGCTTTCTGAGGCCAAAGCACTGGATCCCTGGAGTTTAAAGCAGTTATGAGCTAGCTGCCCAGAGTGAGTGCTGGAGCTGCACTTTGAGTCTCTGCTGGAGCAGTGCGTTCTCGGAACAGCTGAGCCGTCTCTTCTGTTCCCCACTGTGCTCTCTTAACCAAGTCCTTTAGTATATAAGGCTGTTATACCACAGGTAATAGGAGTGTATAGGTGATTTTACTTTGCCTGTGTATTTGTGGCACATAGCATGCGACATGCCCAGAAAAAGCTGTCTGGAGCTGGAGTTAATAGACAGTTGTGAGCTATTGTGTGGGTGCTAGGAACCGAACTCAGGTCCTCTGACAGCAGCAAGTGTTTCTCTAGCCCTTTCTTTGTTCCCATGTTTTCCTGTTCTTTGTATTTAAAGTATTAAGGCATGATTCCACCCTAAGTAGCCCTGTATTTTCCGTTTCTTTTTCATCTTTGGTCTTGATGGTATACAACCTGTATTCCCAGCACTAGTGAGGTAGATTCAGAAAGAAGTTCAGGGTTACAGGTCACCACAACCCCCAGCTTGATGTTTCCTTTTTTGATGCCAAACCTAAGTCTCACGTTTTGACTATGAGAACCTTAATAACCTATCTAGAGATATCTATGCTTTATGTGTGGCCTATCCTGAACCACTTGGAGAAAGACTTTATGCGGAAACAAAGGTTTTTTTGGAAAATCACGTTCGGCATTTGCACAAGGTAAGGGATAGTATAGTTGGGATATGCATCTGCCTACAGCTGCAGTTATTTGACTAGTTCACTGATTTCCAGAGGAAAATAGGCATCAAATTCGGGGCTTTGGATCTTTTTTTTTTTTTTAATTTTAAACTTTATTATTAAAAAAGATGCAAATTTAAAAGAACACATGAAATTAGCCAGACCTAAATTTCTTTCTTTCTTTCTTTTTTTTTTTTTTTTTTTGATTTTTCAAAATGAGATTTCTCTGTGTAGTCCTCAGATTCACTCTGTAGACCAGGCTGGCCTTGAATTTATTGAGATCTGCCTGCCTCTGACTCCTGGGTGCTGGGATTAAAGGCGTGCCCCACCACTGACCAGCTGACCTAAATTTCCTTATTATTATTATTTTTTTTTTGGTTTTTCAAGACAGGGTTTCTCTGTGTTGTTTTGGAGCCTATCCTGGAACTCACTCTGTGGCCCAGCCTGGCCTTGAACTCACGGAGATCCGCCTGGCTCTGCCTCCCTAGTGCTGAGATTAAAGGCGTGTGCCACCACCGCCCGACTAAATTTCTTTTTTTTTTTTTTTTCTTCGAGACAGGGTTTCTCTGTGTAGCTTTGCGCCTTTCCTGGAGCTCACTTGGTAGCCCAGGCTGGCCTCGAACTCACAGAGATCCGCCTGGCTCTGCCTCCCAAGTGCTGGGATTAAAGGCGTGTGCCACCACCGCCCACCGGCTAAATTTCTTAAACAGTGTCTTTCTAGTTGTATTTAAGCTCTAGGAATTAAACAGTGTTATTTGGTTCACAGTGGAAATCCCCGTTTGGGTCCTTGGAATTTATACCTGCTACATAATCTCACTCATTGAAATGAACTTCTGTATCCCCTACATGGTCTCTACAGACCGTTGGAACTGGAGGAGATAAATTTCAGCCTAAGCTGGAATCTTGTCCTCTACCTTAATTAGTAGTTGGGGGCAACCATCAGATCTCACTTAATGGTCAAACAATACAGCTTCTGTCTTGACAAGGAATAGATACCCTGTTGACCAAGAGAGCTGAACAATTAATATTTCCCTTAAGACACGTAGAGGAAATATACTGCATTTAATGCATGTTTATTGTCTATTGCATGTACTCTTTGTTGTTTGAGTGTGCATCTATCAGCTCATGGCAGTGGTTTTGATAGCAAGTACTTTAAGATTGTTTCAGTGTGTAATATGTTATATTGGACCAAAGTTTGACTATCATAAGCTAGTGAGCTTGGCTATACATAGTTCATAACTATGTAAGATATTTATTAATGTTGAAATTTATTAAGTTAGACTGTGGTTGTTTTTTGTTTGTTTGTTTTTCTTTTCTGGAGCTGAGGACTGAACCCAGGGCCTTGCGCTTGCTAGGCAAACGCTCTACCACTGAGCTAAATCTCCAACCCTTGTTTTGTTTTGTTTTTAGATGAGGTATCATATTTTCCAAGATGGCCTCAAACTGCTGAGTAGTCCATGCTGTTTAGTCTTGAACTCTTTCCTGACCAGCCTTATCTCCCAAGTACTGGGATGATAGAAGTGGACTGTTTAGAATATGTGGGGGTTTTGTTTGTTTCTTTGTTTGCTTTGTTTCTTTTGAGAGACAGGGTCTCACTCCATAGCCTTGGTTAGCCTGGAAATCAGAGCTCTGGATTATAGATGCATGTCACCATGCCCAGCACAAGTCTTTTGAGAATTAGAATTGAAGCTGTTTATGGCTCAAGCCTATAATCCCATCACTGGGGAGGCTGAGCTAGAAGGGTTGTTGTGAGTATAAGGTGATCCTAGGCTACCAAGAGTGTTCTGAATCAGCCAAGCCTCCTAAGTCACGTGATCTTAAAGAGGCGTTGAAGACTGGCTTACTCAGTTGGTGGAGTGCTTATCTAATAGGAAACCGGCTTTGACCCCCCGCAGTGCACACGCTGGTTGTGCCATTGCCCACCGGTCACCCCGGCTTAGGGGAGCGTTATTACAGTTACAGGCCAATCTAAGCTGCAAGAGGTCCTGTCTCAAAAACAGTTTCTAAAGTAACTTTTATGCAGAAATTCGTGAGTCTAATAGAATTGTTTTCTGTTTTATTTTTGTGGTGCTTCAAATTGAACACAGGGCTTTGCTCATGCTAGGTGGGCATGCTACCACTGAGCTACAATCTCAGCCCATTTTCTCTATCTCAGAGAGAAAATCTAGCTATGATCATTTGTCTCTTTATTTTGGAGAAATCTTTGGATAGTCATTTTCTATTCTAAGGCTCCCATCCCCCCCCCCCAGTTTCATTTGTAATAAATGTAGTCAAAACATAATTTATAAATACGGGTGATAATGCTTGATTTATGTTATCTTTAGGAGCTTGATTCCATATTTTATAATTTCATTGTAACAAAAATGATTAGTACTTTGAAAGCAAAACTGTTTTTTCTGTCTAGAGAGTTCTGGAGTCTGAAGAACAAGTGCTTGTTATGTATCATAGGTACTGGGAAGAGTACAGCAAGGGTGCCGACTACATGGACTGCTTATATAGGTGAGTGCTGCAGAATCTTGGCCACTTAGCAGGGCTGCCTGCGCTCCTAATTCGGTCCTGGTTTATGTGTGTGTGTGTGTGGTTTCCCTGCATGTCTCTGCAGCATTTGCATGCCTGGTGTCCTGGGGCCAGAAGGGCATCAGATCAGTTTGGTTGTAGGCATTAGGACTGGAAGAGCAGCCAGTGCTCTTAACCACTGGGCTGTCTCTCTACCCCAATAATTTATTTTTAATTAGTGTAAATTATACTAATGGGTTTAATTATGAAAGAATAATTTATATTATATCTCATTGGAATATGGATTACTGATAGGGACTGTGTTAATAGGTCCACAGTCAGAACAAGGTGTGTATCTGAGACAGGCAGATATGTAGGCAGCTAACCCTGTGGAAAAGAAAAATAAATGTTGTAGCTCTGTTTCTTCAGACTGTCTGGAATATGTGTTAAATTCCAGCAGAGATGGGTGCAAAAGCTCAGGTTGGATGAAGCTTAGTGGGGCAAACCTAAGCCACAGTCCTGCATACGTTTCTGTAAGACTAAGGTGCATTTCGGGCTTTGAGGTCACTGGTAAATACTTGGCAGTTTTCTTCAAGGTCCTCTGGGCATGTTGATTTTGCCATAGTCCTGCTCCCTGCTCCTTTCTTCCTGTCTTCCCCACTGCTCCATCTGGCCGCACTCCTTCTCTGGATGACTAATTCTGACACGTTCTTCTTATATTCCCCTTTCTAAATTTTCCTCTTTTCTGCATCATCTCCAGTTTAGGTCTTGTATTTCCATGGTTCTCTGTGCTGCTCCTATTTGATTCAGTCTCTTAGACAGTAGAAATAAGAACAATTGTCTATTGCATAATGACAGACCTTAAATTCCAAGGAATGTCATTGATTGTTTCTACATCAAAGTTTGTACATTCATAAGCTAATGTAGCTGTGCCATAACTAAGCACTATAATCTTAGGGATCCTTGTGTAAGTAGTGCACATTTGAATATGCCTGTCCATAACTGTTGCTGAGTAAAGCAGACATTTGTTCATTGTCATAGTTAGGATTTCTATTGCCATGAAAAGACACCATGACCATAGCAACTCTTATGAAGGAAAACATTTAATTGAGGTGGTGGCTTACAGTATTAGAGGTTTAGTCCATTATCATCATGGCAGGGAGCATGGCAGCTGGGAGTGTGGTGGAGTGTGGGCAGACATGGTGCTGGAGAAGTAGCTGAGAATTGTACATCTTGCAGGCAACAGGAAGTGGTCTGAGACACTAGGCAGTATCTTGAACATATATGAGACCTCAAAGCCCACCTCCACAGTGACACACACTTCCTCCAAGACCACACCTATTCCAACAATGCCACACCTCCTAATAATGCCACTCCCTATGAGATTATGGGGGCAAATTACATTCAAACTACCGTATTCCACTCTCTGGCCCCCATAAGCTTGTAATAATATAATAATGCAAAATGCATTTAGGCCAACTTCAAAAGTCCCCATTGTCTATCACAGTCTCAACAATGTTTAAAAGTCCCACGTTCAAAGTCTCAACTGAGATTCATGCAATTCCTTAATTGTAATCCTCTATAAAATCAAAATTAAAAAAACAGATCCTATACTTCCAACATATAATGGCACAGGGTATACATTACCAGTCTAAAACAACTACTACATTTATTGAGAGATAGTAAACAAATACCAAACTGACATGAAGTACATTTTTCTCTTATTCTTGGATCCTGAGAGTCCACTCTTAGAATGATTATGGCCCGCGATGGGTGCAGTGATAATTTTGCCCTGTGTTTTGTGGTGTGGGCCACAGATGGGCCCAAGTTTCAGTATCCACTGTGGAGAAGCTGAACCCTTGAGGTAGCTCTCCAGGCATAATCTCCCCTGCTCTGTGACAGTACCTACCACATTGCCAAAACAGCTCTCGGTTCTCCTGGCTTGTTGGTACTCCTTTGTCTTGCTGGTTCAACAGAAGTATAGTCTACTTAACCTAAGCTGCCAGTGTAGAAACTGGACTTTCCAATGTCACAGTGGCTTTTAGAAGATCAAAAACATAATTAAAAAAAAAAATCAGTTACTACGAAGTACAGGGTTTATTTTTTTTATTTTTTATTTTGGTTTTTTCGAGACAGGGTTTCTCTGTGTAATTTTGCGCTTTTCCTGGAACTCACTTTGTAGACCAGGCTGGCCTTGAACACACAGAGATCCATCCACCTGCCTCTGCCTCCCAAGTACTGGGATTAAAGGCGTGCTCCACCACTGCCTGGCTGAAGTGCAGGTTTATTGTGGTGTTAACTTCTATGAAACACTTTGTCCTGTACATTAGACATCATGAGGATTTATTAAGGTAATCCCTAGCTGAATTGTAGCATTACTGGATTTTGAAGAGTTGAGTGCATGTGCAAATGTATATGCATGGGCCTTTAGTGTAGAGCATACACTAAGGTGTAATGGGGGCTCCTAGCTGAAGTGGTTTGGCGAAGAGCTGCTTTTCTCTTTGTTGAAACTATCCTTGGGTGTAGTTTGCTTTGTTGTCTTATTCATCAAGATGGATTGATAATTTAGTACTATTTAAATTAATACTATTATGCTAGTGCTAGTTATGAGTACCTGCACATGGAAAACCATATGAGGTTGGTAGTAACTTTGAGATCATCCAGTTGGTAATTGTGGCAGAATTTAATTAAACCCCTTATCAGTCAGACTTCAGGGCTCATTCATTTTACTATACTGTAGTCTTTCTACATGCATTTTTTTTTTTTTTTTAATTTTTGAGACAAGGTCTCATGAGCCCAGGTTGACCTTGAACTCAGTTTGTAGTTGATTACCTCCTAAGCACTAGGATGGTAGGTGTATGCCACCATTCCTGGTTTATGTTATCTTATTAAAAGTGTCCTTGATTACTGTTTAAAATCACTAACTTTCCACTGTCTATAACACAATCATAGAGCTGATGGCTATGGGAGTCAGTTAATTGCCCTCTGTACTATTGGTATCATATAACTGATGGTTATAAGTAAGTAATGAGATCTTTTCACAGACACATAAATAACATAAATAAATGACAACATCTAATAGTTGATAATAATTAGATGAAAACACATAAATAGTGTTCTTGGGTGGTAGACTGGTCATGTTGTCTAGGCCATTCCTTGTTTCTAGTCATAGTCGGTAAGAAAATGTATAATGTAATATATGTAAAGAATTTTTGTTTTAAGATGGGAATCTGTCTCACTGTGTTCACCAAGCTGATCTGGAATTCTTTGGCACAAGCTTCTTTATTGTTTTAGCCTCGCCAGGTGCATAATTATTTAAAAATTATATAACATTATTTAAATAATCCACTTTAAAATTATTATTATTATTTTGAAACAGGGTCTTGCTCTCTGTGCCTGGTCTTGAACTTGGTGATCCTTCGTCACCAATCTCCCAAGTGCTATGGTTACAGATGTGCACTTTCTTATTTATTTATTTGTTCGTTCATTCGTTCGTTCGTTCATTCATTCATTCATTCATTCATTTTTATTTATTTGAGACAGAGTTTCTCTGTGTAACAGCCCTGGCTGTCCTGGAACTCACTCTGTAGACCAGACTGGCCTCGAACTCACAGAGGATCCGCCTGCCCCTGCCTCCTGAGTGCTGAGACTAAAGGTGTACACTGTCACCACCTGACTGTAGATGTGTACTCTTACACTGACTTTAGCAATTAATTGCTAATCTCTGTCATTCATGGCTTTTACAATCTGGTTTAGGCTGCCTGTCGAAATTAGTGTTCTAGTGTTAACTGTTTCTGGCCCTGTTGTTCAGACTGTTACCATTCTTTTAAAATACATTAAAGAGGAATTTTTTTAGAACTTGATATTTGCCTGCTGAATTTTTTTGATTGATGTAAGAAAAGGTCCTTCTCCACCCTTATATTCCAGAGAACTGAGAATACAAAAAAGATTTATCAATAAGAGAAAAGGATTTTATATGTAGTAGCAAGTACTGTATAACTAGTAAAACATGATTTTATTTGATGTGGGAAGGTAAAGTTAATTCAGAAGGGATCAAGGCAGACCTGAAAGGTGTGAGACCT
Organism: Peromyscus maniculatus bairdii; assembly: GCF_049852395.1. Lineage (NCBI taxonomy): Eukaryota > Metazoa > Chordata > Mammalia > Rodentia > Cricetidae > Peromyscus > Peromyscus maniculatus. The sequence continues at coordinate 69,087,276 of NC_134856.1, read as the reverse complement.
GAATGAGAGAGGCCAGATGTTATTATCCTAGCTACAGGACATTGCAGGCTGTAGATTGGCCTTTTGATATCTTTTATTCCTGTCTCTCAGTCCTTTCCTTAGCTGAAAGGCATTGTTAGAAATACAATTTGAAGGGCCGGATGTGGTTTAATCCCAGCACTCAGGAGGCAGGAGCAGACGGATCTCCGAGTTTGAGGCCAGCCTGGTTTACAGATCGAGTTCTAGGACAGCCAAGGGCACACAGAGAAACCCTGCCTTGAAAAACCAATAAATAAATAAATGAAAAGAGAAATGAGCATTTTGTGGTATACATATGTATACCACATATGTGTGTGTATATATATATATATATATATTTCCCCCTAGGCCATCTGTAATAAATTAATGAAAAGAAGAGAAGTAAGAAATAAGGCAAAAGCATATTTTCTTTCTCCAGTACTGAGGCTTAAACCCAGGGTTGGTAGTCATACAGGAGAAATGCTTTTTGTTGTTTTAATTTCTGCTGCCTGAAACTGCTAAGTGTACCCTTTGTGGTGTAGTGACCCTTATAGAAAGTCCAGGGCTAATAATTAGTTTTCATTTATTTCTAACTTGTATATCATTTCTTTTGGAGTTATCTCTGAATTAGTCTCTAACTTATGACCCTAAGATTACTATTCTAAGCCGGGCGGTGGTGGCGCACACCTTTCATCCCAGCACCCGGGAGGCAGAACCAGGTGAATCTCTGTGAGTTTGAGGCCAGCCTGGGCTACCAAGTGAGTTCCAGGAAAGGCGCAAAGCTACACAGAGAAACCCTGTCTCGGAAAAAAAAAGATTACTATTCTAGATTTGTAAGTTATTTTCCTAACTGATTTTGACTTTACATCCAGTGTACTTGTGTTTGATTTTTCAGGTATCTCAATACCCAGTATATTAAAAAAAATAAATTGACGGAAGCCGATTTACAATACGGCTATGGCGGAGTAGATATGAATGAACCACTTATGGAAATAGGAGAGGTAAGAAATGCTGTAAGTGACTGCAAACATAAGTTTGTGTTTAATTTAAATTTATTATTGTGTGTATATATGCATGATGTCCATGTGTATCTGCCGCATGGCATGACAGAGGCCAGAGGACAACTTTGTGATATTAGCTCTCCCCTTCCACCTGTGTGAGTTACAGGGGTTAGCCCATCTTTTTGTAGTGTGTGTGTGTGTGTGTGTGTGTGTGTGTGTGTATTTAACCATCAATAAGGAGTTTATAACAGAGCTATTTTAGTAAGATTTTCTGTGACTGTTAAAGCCATAGAGGAGATAAGATGGCTCTGTGGGTCAAGTACTTGCCTCCTGACCATGTAAAGCCCACCTAGTGGTGGAAAGAATCAACTCCAGAAACTTGTGCTGACCTCCTGTGTGCATCGTGGCACACAGGCACACACATGTCACACACAAACACACACTAACAATATTAATAATAAAAATAATATGTAAGCACGTATGCATACACACAATAATATGTTTTTAATCTTCTAATTCTGATGTGATGACTGCTACTTTAATGAAAAGTTATTTTTTTCTTCAGTTTTTACTTGTACTTTAAAATATCAATAATATGTCTGTTAATGGGTATTTCTGTTTAAAAAAATCCTAGAATGACTGTTAAGGGAAAAACTACCTAATTCAGCCTTGCTGATTTCTATTTTTCCTGGCAGCTAGCATTGGATATGTGGAGGAAGTTAATGGTTGAACCCCTTCAGAATGTCCTCATCCGGATGCTGCTCAGAGAAATCAAAAAGTGAGTGTGGGTTTTTATCTCCTTGGTGCTTAATGTTTATTGACTGATCTGATACATAGTTCTTTATTAGCATGCATTCGTTGTTTCTGTCAATTCTAACTAATTTTGAGTTCACTTTAATTTCTTTCATTAGTTTTTTCATTTTTAAGGTTTTCCTGGTTATTTCTTATAGCAAATACAAAATGGGATTGCCTTCTTGATTTCTGATTCAGGTAGTTTGTTATTGGCCAATAGCAACACTACTGATTTCTGTATGTTCATTCTGTATTCTGCAAATGAAATCGGTTACCTTAATAGTTATTTTTTTGTTTTTGTTTTTGTTTTTTCTTATATAAAATTTGGTATCTGTTTTTCCCAGCGCCACCTGCAAACCAATACTTTTACTGTTTTTCCCCCAATTTGAATGCTCTTTAGTTCTTCTTCCTGTCTGATTGCTGAGGCTTAGATAGGAGGCTTTTCTCTCCTGCCATTCAGTACAGTGTGATGCAGACTGAAGTCCAGGTGTCTGATGGTCATAGCTGAAGAATGACCTCAGTGATAATCATGGCACATCGTTTTCCATCAAATAACATTTATTGAGATGATTTCTAGTGTGTATTATCTATAATGATGATAATAATGAAAAACTGTTTCAAGCTTCATGCATGCATTTTGACCTTGTAATTTTTATTAGGGCATTAAGTTAGCATCTGTGTATTGGCATAATTGGGTATAAGTCTGCAGATGTCTGTGTTCTCAAGCATATTGTGTATTATACTTTGTTTCAGTGATCGTGGTGGTGAAGACCCAAACCAGAAAGTAATCCATGGGGTTATTAACTCCTTTGTTCATGTTGAACAGTATAAGAAAAAATTTCCCTTAAAGGTAAAAAGTCTACTTCCAAACATGATAAGACCTTTAATTTCTGAAATTGTTCCAGGTTTTACTAATACAATTTTAATTGATTTTCAGTTTTATCAGGGAATCTTTGTGTCTCCCTTTCTGACTGAAACAGGAGAATATTACAAGCAAGAAGCTTCAAATTTATTACAAGAATCAAATTGCTCACAGTATATGGAAAAGGTAAACACCTCATGAACATTTACCTGTTACACATCTGCAGGATTTTATTTAACAGAGCATACATATTTAATACTGCTTTCGTGGAAAAGGTTTTGTTGTATCATTTCTCTTAAGGGAAAAGTACTATTTCAGTTACATTATTAAAATTAATATAATATGGGCTGGATAGATTGCTCAGTGATTAAGGGTATATACACCTCTTGTAGAAGACCTGTGTTTAGTTTCCAGAACAACCACTTGTAACTAGTGTTCCAGAGGCTCTGGATGATCCTCTTTTCTGGACTCCATGGGCACCTGTACTCTGGTGCACATACCCACACATAGATACATATATACACATATTTCCAAAATAGTCTTTAAAAAGTTAATATAAAATGGATATTGTGCCACTGTTGAGGTGTGGTGACGAGAGAACAGCTTGGGGGTGGATTCAGTCCTTCCTTCATGTGGGTTCTGAGAATCAGTCTCAGGTGCTTAGGCTTGTCTGTAAATGCCTTGACTCACAGTCATCGTGAGGCCCAGGTTCAGTACCCAGCACTGCATAACCTGGCATGGTGATGCATGCCTGTAATCCCAGTATCTTCAGACAGAGGCAGGGAGATCAGGAGGTCAATGTCCTCAGCTGTATAAGGAATTTCAGGCCAGCCCTGCCTGGAAACGTGACTCTGTTTCTAATATAAATAAGTAAAGTAAAAATAACAAGGTGGAAAGAGAAAGTGGAGGGCAAATACAATAATTTGAGCCGTGGTTAACTCTTGGTCTGCTGAGTTCTGAACATTGTGTCAAACCTCTGGAAGGAACTTTAAACCCCCTTTAATATTTCCATGGCAGTAAGAAAGAATGCTAGAGTCATTATAAAGACATGTAAGTTTTGGTTTCTTGGTATTTTGAAACCAAATCGTGTTTTATAGCCTAGACAGGTGTTCAAGTCATAGCAGCCCTTCTGCCTTCACCTCCTAAATCCTGGGGTTACAGATGTGCATCTCTGCATCTGGCTTAACCAGCTTTTTGTTTGCAGTGTTAAGGTTCAAGCATTTTGTTATTGAATGATTTCTGTTAGTTGGTTTAACTGGGATGGTAAAATATTATAATAGAACTAACAAAACAACATAGTGAGCACCTTTTAAAGCCTAGAGACCTTTATTTTCTCTAACTACCCAGAGCCCTTGTCATTACTAGTAAGTATCCAGTAGAATAGCGTCTCACTGAGTGTTCTAATGAGACATTTCATTATATTTCCAATGATTTCCCTTCTTTGTTTCCTGACAAACAACCACCAGTCTTTAAAAGGTCACACTTACATAATTCCTTAGGGTCAATTAAGTCCATAAACTTTATTTTCTTAGCTTTACATCAGAGTGGTTTCCTAGTCCACACAACTTATGTGTGCCTTGCTAGTATAGTCTTAATGGCTACAATATTGTAGTTTTGTTAAAGAATTACTCAGGTTCTTTACCTCCCATTTTGATTAACTTTGTATTGAACTGCATTTTATTTGCATTTGATTCCTTTCCATACAGCATAATCTTTAATAAAACATCTTGGTTGACATATTTGACTCACTGTAAGAGTCTTTAAGCCAGGCAGTGGTGGTGCACGCCTTTAATCCCAGCACTGGGGAGGCAAAGGCAGGTGGATCTCTTGAGTTCTAGGCCAGCCTGCTCTACAGATGGAGCTCCAGGACAGCCAGGACTGTTACACAGAGAAACCCTGTCTGAGGGAGGGGTCTTTAATGTGATAGATAAGGATGGTTTGTGTAGTTTGTTCCCATTTCATAAAATGGAAACAAGGGGGAAAATCTACTTCATGTGTTGATCTTCATACTTTACTCCTGTTTTGTTGGGCTCCTGATACAGCAGGTGCTTTGGGCTGATGAGTGAAGGTAGTTCTTGTTCAGAATGCAGTGGGGGGATGTAGGTGACAGTTGGTAACCTAAGTAGATCTGAAATGACTTATAAATTTTAGTTGAAATTGGTTGTGTAAAGCTTTTCCATAACCTTACCTGCATTCCCCTGGAGGCAGTAAGAGTTGGTTGATGTTTACATCATAGTTCATGATTATAAGGATATATTTCTGTAGGTTCTAGGTAGATTAAAAGATGAAGAAATTAGATGTCGGAAATACTTGCATCCAAGTTCATATACTAAAGTGATTAACGAGTGTCAGCAACGGATGGTAGCAGACCACTTACAGTTCTTACACGCAGAGTGCCACAACATCATTCGGCAAGAAAGAAAGAATGGTAAGTGCATCCATTGGACATGTGAGTGGAATTTAAATGATATGTCCATGTTGTCTATCGCTTGCTGCTTACCTTAGATTTAAGCACACTTTAATCCTCCCTGGTATATTACATATTCTTTTCTGACTCAATATAGTTTACTTTTGGAAAAGTTTTCAAAGTACAGTCTAAAGTAGAAAGATTAGGAAATGTGTTTATACTTTTATATAGCTCAAGGGTTACTTTGCTTAATATGTTGAGAATTCCTTATCTACAATAGGAAATCAGACTATGGGAAAGAAATATAAGAATCAGGGAGGATAAAACAGGAGTGTTCCATCTAACTCGGTTTAAAGCAGAAGTATACTGGAATACTAGCAGTAAATGGTGAAAACGTTCAGTTGCTGTATAGTCAGAATAAAGATAGGACATATTAGGAGGCATGTAGAATACCAGGAACTTCTTGTATCCTGGTATGGGAGTATACATTGATGCAGCCGTATTGCAAAGCTAACACTGAGTACCAAAGCAATATACATGTATATTTTATGGTCCAGCAAGTCTCCTAGGCATGAAGCTCCTTCCCTATGCATACATGCATGTGTGTACAAAAATGTACAAGGGTCTTTATAGCAACATTATTTGTAATGACTAGAACCAACCCACATGTCCAGTGATGCCTATACCAGAGACTATTACAGAAAAGCTACACACTAAAGCTAAATACACCACAGATGAGCCTTAAATGTCACATTGAACAAAAGAAATCAGCCAGAAGCATTGTGTCATTGTTTGTGTTCATAGTTCAGGCCAGGTGAGCTCAGCCTGTGTCTACTTTACATTGGCAGAGGAGCAGTAGTGGTTAGGAGATGGATGTTGGGCATTTCAAGGTATAGGTAATGTCTGTCTGTTAAGCCTGGGTGTGCATATGTAGGGTGTTGTGTGTTCATCTGTAAGAGTTCACGGAGCCATGTAACTAAGCTATGGACAGTTGTCTGCATGTATTTTAACACCTCAATAAGACATTCAAGATAAACACAGTGTACAGAGGCATCATTTCTCACCGTTCAGTGGCACAGGCGCTTCCTGCTGTTGATTCTCTGCCTAGAGGATCTCCCTACAAGATCGACACAAGCATAGCACCTTTAGGGGTTTATACTACAATACTCTTCCCCATGGAACAACATAATTTCCCAGTAATTGTAATACAGTTGTGAAATATGTGGAACTGCTTCATGTACCAGTATAAAATACTTACAAGTTAAGATATTCTGAAGTTGCCAATAGCACACGTAACACACAATAGCACTTGAGTAAAAGAAAAAGAGAAGAATATGTGTATTTTCTTGAATGTTCCTCTGTCATCATTACATAGTAAGCAACAACAACATTGCTTTCTTGTGGGAAGGGAGGTAAGGTGGCTGGAAAGTGAGTGTGTGTGTGTGTGTTCATGCCTTTTATCCACATGTTCCTTTAACTTCTACATTGTAAAGCATGTGTTGTATAATAAGGTTGTTTGGAGCTTAATAAACTCTTTCTTCTCTCAGACATGGCAAATATGTACGTCTTGCTCCGTGCCGTGTCTACTGGCTTACCTCACATGATTCAGGAGCTGCAGAATCACATCCACGATGAGGGCCTTAGAGCGACCAGTAACCTTACTCAGGAACACGTGAGTTGCACAGAAGAGTTAGGATGTGTTCTTAGCCAGACTTAGAGAGCTTTTCTTTTGACGTTGATGGTTTATAAACAAGTGTTTTGTCAAAAGAAACTAAGACATTTATATTCCGATGTTTTAAAACTCGAACTTAGTGAGTTCTTCCTGGGGTTATTAAATCGTGAGAAGCTGTTGAGAGCAGCCTCTCCCTAACAATGCTGATTGCCATGGAACATTTGTTAACCTTCTGACAGGAACTATTTGCAGTTTCTTTATCATTGTGTTTCTTTGTGGGTGGCAGATTTAAAATCTCTTCTGCCTCTGTGCTTGCCATTCCAAATGCCGTAGTCACTCACCCTCAGCTTCCCTAACCCTCATCTCTGAAGAGGCTTCTGCCCGCTAGTGACTATGTATTGTCGGTGTTATTCAAAATTTATTACTAGGTTTGCAGATTCAGAGTATTGAGTGACATTGAACAAAAACTGAGCCTCCTTTCAAGGCTAAAATGTGAGACTACGCATTTGCAGTCATTTTCTTTCCGAGGGAGACTCTTAAGTGTTCTGTCCCTCTAAACTGTGGGGAGTGAATTCTGCCCAACTCCAGGGTCTCATTCTCACAGGCACGACTTTCTAATCCTCTTCTCCCAGCATTCGGGTGTTCTTTAGATAACCGCCTGGTGTTGACAGGCCCGGGATTTAGGGGTTCACCCTGTGATCTTAAGGCATGGTGTTCCAGCATCAGAGTGTGTGGGTTTATGGGGCAGAGGACTTGTTAGACCTTGTGGTCCCATTTGGTAGAAGAGGAGTCTTAGATTTTTAAGACCAGTGTATGTAGCTAGAGATGCTGGGTGTGGGGTGGTGTGTGTGTGTGTGTGTGTGTGTGTGTGTAATAATTTGAGGGTGTAAGTATGTACTCTTCAATCTTAAATGTGGATTTATACTTTGTATTTTATGTTTTTAGATGCCAACACTATTTGTGGAATCAGTTTTGGAAGTACATGGTAAATTTGTTCAACTTATCAACACGGTTTTGAATGGTGATCAGCATTTTATGAGTGCTTTAGATAAGGTAACTTTTAAACAACTATATGCACATGCTATATGTACATGAAATTCTCTTTAACCTGTAATGTATAATTTTCAAGTAGGCATCTTTGTTAGGCATCCAAGTTTGAGATCTTTGAGACACTTGAATTCTCATTAAATAAGCACTTTGAATTTGAGAGTCTAAGTAGTTTTAAAGTTGTTACAGTGAGCACCCAGAGTTTCCTATGCCATATTACTGTTAGTACACTGGTGTGCATAATCCTAATGTCTGCTAGTGCTGATACTTCCTTTGTATGGTCCCGACTGTGGTAGGACTGGTATTTTCCTACAGCTTTTACCATATTTAGGCTGTATTCATTCTCGGTTTGAAAGACACCAGGAATTTGAATTGGTATTTGACATAGGAAATTCACTTACAGGTTGTAAAATATCAAAAAGTACTGCTAACATTTCAATGATGAATAGCAAATACCATCTTATAATGAAGGGCACAGGTAATTCTTATAACAATATTTTGGTTTGTGTGGTAAGTTAGCTTTCTGTCAGCATGACAAAATACTGAGCTAATTAGAAAGAAATTCTTTTTTTTTTTTTTTTTTTTTAAACTCAGCATTTCAGAAGTTTCTGCCTTGGTAATTGACCGTGTTGCCTTTAATGGTAGATGAAACTGTTCACCTAATAGTGACCCAAAGAAGTAGAGAAAGAAAAGAAGGGCCCAGGGTTGATATCCCTTTTAACACATAGCTTAAGAGTTGAGGGGAAATGGTTCAGTCTTAGCACCTGAGTGAAAAAACAGTGGTGTGGTAGTAGAATCCCAGTGCTGGGGAGGTGAAGTTAAGGGTCATGGAGTTTGCTGTCCAGTTAGCTTAGCACTCAGTGACAGACTGCCTCAAAACACACGGTGGCCGGCTCCTGAAGAACAGTAATGGCTAAGGTAGACCTTGCCTCCACCCGTACAACACTTACACGTTCACACACTAGACAGGGAGCTGGCTGAGCCGTGGGCACTGTAGACATGATTACAGCTGAGCCTCAGCCGCCTGTGTGCTCTTGCCTGCTTCTGTAATTAATCATGGACTGTCTTCTTGTAGGCCCTTACATCGGTTGTAAATTACAGAGAACCCAAGTCTGTTTGTAAAGCACCTGAACTGGTAAGTCTAGTTGCTTAAAAGTAATCTCATGCAAAGTCGGTAAGGGAAAGTTAGTAGACTGGCAAATTCATTTGTTTTGTGTACTTTTTTCAGAAGATGAAAATTATTTTGAATTTATGTACAGAATGTATTAGACCATGTGACCTTAACCAAAGGAGAACATATTTCACAAAAAGCATGACCCTGTTAGAAAGAAAAGTATACTGCTTATTATGGTCACTAATTGCGGGTTAGATTGTTTTTTTGTTTTTTTGTTTTTAGTTCTAGTGTTTTGAAAACTTACCTGATCATGCATATTTTACATTCATAACTTTAAAGCATAACTTTAGTACTTGACAACTTTCAGCATTTGTTGAGGCACATTGCTTTGCTTTTGTGCTGTTCCTGGTGACGATTTACTGGCTTGTTCTCCTGGTTCGGCCCTTACATCAGTTCTAAGTGACCACCTATTCATGTGTTGTGTTGGCACCTTTGAGGTGTCTATCCCAGGGGCCCTGTGTAAGATTTATTACCAATTTCTTTTTGAGCTTGCTAAGTACTGTGACAACTTGCTGAAGAAGTCCGCAAAGGGGATGACTGAGAATGAAGTGGAGGACAAGCTCACCAGCTTCATCACGGTTTTCAAATACATCGATGACAAAGACGTTTTTCAGAAGGTGAGCTGAACGAAATGTTCAGATCGCAGTTATCAGCTTTGCTTTATTTTGAACTTGAAGTCACAAGGAAAGTAACCATTTACATTTTCATGCAGTTCTATGCCAGAATGCTAGCGAAACGTCTAATTCACGGGTTGTCTATGTCTATGGATTCTGAAGAAGCCATGATCAATAAATTAAAGGTAACACAAATCTTTAGTGTGATAATATCATAGAAATCATTGTGCCAACAGCCAAATAGCTCATTGTACGTAATGACTGCATAATTCACAGCAGTCCGGTCCTTAACGTGGGAGCATACAGTGGGCAATGTAAGTGGTCAGACATAAGTGTATTTGCATACGATGCTATAAATGTCAGTGTGCGACTCAAAAGACCAGAAGTCCATTGATTTAGAATGATCTCCAAGTTCAGTACTAATTTAAAAGAATGAAAGAAAGAAAACACAGCTCTGGTCTCCATATTCACCCCTGGCTGATTATTCTGTTTAGGTTATGTGCTTTGCGATTTGTTTTCCAGCAAGCCTGTGGTTATGAGTTTACCAGCAAGCTGCATCGGATGTACACAGACATGAGTGTCAGTGCCGATCTCAACAACAAGTTCAACAATTTCATCAGAAACCAAGACACAGTGATAGATTTGGGGATTAGTTTCCAAATATATGTCCTTCAGGTATAACAGTACTTCTTCACATTTATGAATTTTCACAGTGTGATATAAAGATTAGCAAACGACTTGATGATAATGCATGGTCAGCTGGTGAATTGTGGGCCACACTTTATAGAGTGGGAATAAGCTGTGTCCTGATAGTGAAGGCCGTAGCACTGTAAGCATTATGTGAAAGGGAAAAGGTCTGTCTCAGCTGCTTGCTTGCATGGTAGATGTCTCTCTGCTGAACTTTTCGTTTCACTGTTCCTTTCTAGGCTGGTGCATGGCCTCTCACTCAGGCTCCTTCATCCACGTTTGCCATTCCCCAAGAGTTAGAAAAAAGTGTACAGATGGTAAGTGTGCAGGAAAGATACCAGTGAACAGAAGCGTTGTAATGACTCTGTGTGTGTGTGTGTGTGTGTGTGTGTGTGTGTGTGTGTGTGTGTGTGTGTGTGTGTTTCAGTTTGGGATCTGTGTGTGATTCATAGTAACCCTACCAGTTCTTCGGTACTCGTAATTCATAAAGGTTTTGGCCTCATACTGAGACTTAGGGCTGATTTGATGAATGGTCAGTGGGTAATGACACTTGCCACCAAGCCTGACAATCTGGCTTCAGTTTCCAGACCCCACATGATTGATGGAGAGAGCCAGCTCCCACAGTGTCCTATCACTTTCACGTGTGGCCCATAACATGGACAGTACTCCACCATCCCACACAAATAAATGTACATTCGTTTAGAAAAAAGAGAAAGCTTCAGTGTTGTCCTACCTTTCCATTTGAATTTTGAAGTCATGTGTGTGCTTCATTTAGTCCTAGTAACATTTTAATTTTCCTGTCATTGAGGCGAATGTTAAGTATATGGTGAGAACCAAATACACACACACACACACACACACACACACACACACACACACACTATATATATATATATATATATATATATATATATATATATATATATATATATATGAAGTCAAGCAGTGGTGATACACATCTTAAATTGCAGCACTTAGGAGGCAGAGGCAGATGGATCTCTTATGAGTTTGAGGCCAGCCTGGTCTACAGAGTGAATTCCAGGACAGCCAGGGCTGTTACACAGAGAAACCCTGTCTTGAAAAACAACAACAAAAAGTGTGCATGTGTGCTTGCGCGATACATTTTTTAGTGAAAATCTCTGTTAAGTAGGACATAAATCCTAGAAGACTGACCTTTTATAGATTGTTGTTTGCTGACTCCATGTGTATAGATGTAGGCACTCATACACACTTACACAAATGGGTAAATACATGAGTATATATTTTGTTTGTTTTTCGAGACAGGGTTTCTCTGTGTAGCCCTGGCTATCCTGGAACTCACTCTGTAGACCAGGCTGGCCTCAAACTCACAGAAATCTGCCTGTATCTGCCTCCCAAGTGTTGAGATTAAAGGCATGTGCCACCATGCCCAGAAGCTTTTTAAATTAAAAATGAAATATAAAATAAAATGAAATATAAAATGTGAACTATAAATATAGCTCATGTAGGAAGCCCTGGGTTCCACTCCATCACAAAACCAAGTGTGGTTGGTACACATCTGTAATCCTAGCATACAGGAGGTAGAGGCAGGAAGATCAGAAGATCAAAGTCCTCCTCAGTTATGTATTAAGCTAAAGGCCACCTGAACTGTCTGAGACCCTATGTCAAAAAAAAAAAAAAAAAAGATAAGAAAATGTGAACACTGTATTTTGGTACTATTGCCTTTTACACATTCAATCCAGGGAAGGAATTTTTAAAATTTCAAAGCTTTGATAGAAATTTTTATAAATTTATTCTTTTTTAATTGTATATGTGTATCTAACATGTATCATTTGTCTGTCTTTGGGTATGTACATGTGAGTGGAGGTGCACACAGGTGAGACAAGGTGGTAGAAACCCCTAGAACTGGAGTTATGTGTAGCTGGTAGCCATTTTTCTTGTGGATGCTGGGAACCAGAATGGCATTTGTAAGAGCAGTATGTGTTCTTAACTGCTAGTTCATCTCTTCAGACTAGTGTCCAAACAATTATAAATTTAAATGTAATAATATCAACAAAAGACTATGGACAGAGAGGTACCTTGAACCCCACAGCTTTGTTCATGTCATTGTTGACATGGATGTTAAGTAATGGACCCTGTTTTGTATTAACCACACATATACATTGGTTAGCCTGTCACTTATGGAAGTCTGCATTGATAAATGTAGGTATGACTTTCATGTTGAAATATATGTGATGGTATATTTGATCCTTAACAGAATCTATAAAGTCCAGATTAATAACAGTGATAAATTGCTATTGATGTTATTTCTGGTTTTATGCAAAGATGTAAAATTTTCAGGGGCTGAGATGTGGGAAAACTGGACGGGCTGTAAATAAAGAGCTGGGATGGGACTGATGGGTCGGCCCAGCGGGTGCAGTGATTGCTGCTCGTTCATGAGGACCCGGAGGACCCGAGTTCAGATTCTGATGCCCAGTGCTGGGCAGGGAGAAGACACATGGACACTGGGAGCTCCTGGCTGGCCAGTGCAGCCAGACAGCAAGCTCCAGATTCAGTGAAGCCCTTTCTCAAGTACTGTGGAGGAGTGATCGAGGAAGACAGGCCCATGTTAACTCTTCCCTTCACAGGCATACACACACACCTGGGATAGTTAAATAACATGATGACATGTCTAAGAACTCAGATTGTAGCAGAGAACTATTTCCATAGACCTGCCTGTCCCTGCACAGGCAGGCAGTTGTCTGAGTTACTCTGCCCTTCCTTTTTTAGTTTCCCAGGGTGGCCTCAAACTTCTGGGCTCAAGTGAATGTCTGTCTTAGCTTTCACGTCCCTGGGACTGTGAGTGCACACCATAGCTCTTGGCTGCTCTGCATGGGTAGAATGCTTTATGTGCAGGAATCGGGAGCAGCAAGTCACCGCTGACTCAGCAGGTTGACCTTAGATTGGTACCAGCACCCCTATGTAGCAGTTGGATTATTCATGGTCTTGAGCAGGCATCCTGGACAAGGTGTATCATTAGATGGACTAAGATGCTTTTACCTTTTCAGTATGGTAATAATTTACAGGACTTAAATAGCTTGACATTCATCTCTCTCTTTCAACAGTTTGAATTATTTTATAGCCAGCATTTCAGTGGAAGGAAACTGACGTGGTTACATTATCTCTGTACAGGTAAGGAATACTTAATTACTATTTGTTTAATGATATTTACCTGATTGTTAATTTAGAACAGTAATTTCTGTAGCCTAATTCTAGTTTTTAATCCATTTTCCTCATTCAACTGTGTCTATAATGCTGATGATAATGTTCCTTTTAAAACACTTTGTGTTTTATGACAGTCCATTTTTGTAGCCCATCATTTTATAGATATTAGAGAATTTGTTTAGAAAAGCAGACTGCTGATGGGTTAGATATTCTTGAATACCTGTTCTCCTAAGTTTCCCTGTCTCTGTGCATTGACTTATTTACAGTGCTGTCGTGAAGTGTCAGGATAGAAGTACTTACCTAAGATTGCCTTTCTTCTTGGTTCCCTAGAGATGTTCAGCCAAAGCAAAGGCACATATTCTTTTTCTTAGGCTTTGGGAAGAGCCGTGAGTCAGCTTTCCCTCTGTACAAGGAGCAAAGGTGTGGTATTATCTCATAGATATGATATGAGGAGGGACCCAGCACCCACAGGCCAGTTCACAGCCGGTTGTGACTCCACTTCCAGGGGATCTGACACCCTTTTCAGGCCTCCACAGGGGCCAGGCACAAGTGTTGTGCAAACGTACATGCAGGCAAAGCATGCATAAAATTAAACACATAAAATTAAAATACAAACAAAAAGAAAAAAAGGTACAAGGAAATATACCTTACTGCCGTGACCTTTATTAGGAACCCCCTGTTACCTCAAAGATTGCATCTCAGTACCAGTGTAATCTGTCTTTTGTTTGACTGGTTTACATCTCAGAGTATGGTTCACATTAATAGTACTGCACTGTTTGTGTAAGTTTACTGACTAAATCAGCTATTCTGATTTTTTTCCTCCTTGTGAAATATGTTTGATCTTTACATTTTTATCTTTAATTTCATACCTATGTATATGAAAAATAAAATACAAAAATCATAATGTACTTTGTTCATATTCTCTCTGTTATCTCTACCCTCCCACTGAACCCTAATTCCCAACAAGCTTTCTGTTTTTGTCGGAGTGTGCATGTATGTGACCTGCTGCATTTAGTTAACATTGTGGGATGGGGCTTATGAGAGCCCCTGATCACTGGGGATGCTGATCAGGCCAGCTGTGTAAAAGTCTGTAACAGGTAGCTGCTGCGAGGTCAGAGGTACATGTCACACCAGAAGCACTCTTTCCCAACCTCCAGTTCTTCCTGTCCCTTTTGCTCCAGTGTCCTTGAACCTTGCAGGGGGTACAGATGTCCATTTAGGGCTGATGACAGGTACTCCCTTATTCTCAAATTATTTTAATTGATTAATTTGTGTTTAAGTTATGCATGGGTATACACATGAATGTATACGCACCCTCTGGGTGCGTATGGAAATCAGGGTCAACATTGGCTGACTTCCTCCCCCCTATTTTTTGAGACATTACCTCTCACTGGACCTGTAGCTCATTAGTTCAGTTAGAGCTACCCAGCAAGCTTGCCCTGTGCTTGTCATTGACAGTACAGATGTGTGCCCCTGGGCCTAGCTTTCTGTGGGTTCTAGGGATTCCAGCTCAGGTCCCTTTATTTTATTTATTTTTGAGACAGGGTTTTCCTGTGTAGCCCTGGCTGTCCTGGAACTCACTCTGTAGACCAGGCTGGCCTCGAACTTGGCAATCCACCTGCCTCTGCCTCCCGAGTGCTGGGGTTAAAGGTGTGCGCCACCACCACCTCTCAGGGTTTTTTGGGGTTTTTTTTTTGTTGTTGTTGTTGTTGTTGTTTAACTTTTGAAAAATTGCCTGTGGTGGATGCTGACACTTTTAGTTCTGTAACTTGGGAGGCAGAATTCACTGAATCTCTGAGTTTGAGGCCATCTTGGTCTGTACCTGTGTTTGTGTGTTTGTGAAGTATGCCTAGGCATGCCACATCTGGCATGGGGACATCAGAGGAAAACTTTGGGACTCGATTCTCTTCTTCCACAGTGTAGATTCCAGGGTTGAACTTGGACCATCAGACTTACATACAAGCAGTTGGTGGTAGTAACTGGCTCTCTCTCTCTCTCTGTCTCTCTGTCTATCTCTGTCTCTCTCTCTCTCTGTCTGTCTCTCTCTCTCTCTGTCCCTTTCCTTCTTCCACTCAGTTGTGTCTGTCTCCCCTCTGTTCTGCCTTAGCTTTCCTGTTGCTGTTTATGCTTTAGTGCTGACAACGTTGTAATAGGTCAGCTTTTACTGTATACTATATACTCAGTACTCCCACATGGCAGCCCTATGTTCTGCAAACAAGAACTTTGGAATGCCTTCATGGTAGCTTTAAGATGTCTTTGGTTTACTCTTTTAGGGAAAAACAATCCAAAATACTAATATGACAGCTTTGAAATGAAAACAGTTTGGATGATCAGTATGCTGTCAATTTTTGTTTTAATCGTAGGTGAAGTTAAAATGAACTATTTGGGAAAACCATATGTAGCTATGGTTACGACCTACCAAATGGCAGTTCTTCTCGCCTTTAACAACAGTGAAACTGTCAGCTACAAAGAGCTTCAAGACAGCACTCAGATGAATGAAAAGGAGCTGACCAAAACAATCAAATCATTACTCGATGTGAAAATGATTAACCATGATTCAGAAAAGGTAACCTTCCCAGGGGACGTCAAGCTCTAGCAGATGAAGGTTCTTTTATGGGATATTGGCAGTTTTAAGGTTGTGGTGTCATCTATGTGACTCTGTAAATTAGCTTAGCAACTTTATCATGAGAAGAGGCCACTGGCTTTTCCACAAATGAACAAAGTCCATTGGGGGGTCAGCTGGATGCATCCGAGCCTTGGGAGGACAGCGTCCTCTGGAGTTGGCTCAATTGCCAGCAGTGTGGTTACTACAGCCTTTTTAGTATACAGAGGTAGATAGGATATGTAATGGCTGGGCCTGGAAATAGCTACTGCTTAAATAGAAACTGATTAAAATTCTGGTAAATGTGAAATTAGAAACAAGTTTTTGTTTTAAATATAGGAAGATATTGATGCAGAATCTTCATTTTCATTAAATATGAGCTTCAGCAGTAAGAGAACAAAATTTAAAATTACTACGTCAATGCAGAAGGACACACCACAAGTAAGTGCTTGTTTGAATGTCAGTTCTCTTAGAAATAGTTCAGCAGGGGATTGAGTGAGTCCATTGTATACTGAGACAAAGCAAACCTTTGCACTCTAAAGTTAATACTATGATAAAGCTTTTCTGGTTTATTCTTGCATTTGTTGGCCTTAGAATAAAGTATCTGCCAGTATGTTAGTGTTTGAAAAATAGGCAGCTTATTCAAGGAGCTCCAGTTGAGTTATCTACTCACTAATTAGCACATGTCAGTTATAAATAGTGGTAGGTTTTGTTGTGATATTTTCATTTTATACAATGTATTTCTCATCCCCTCTCACTCTGCAGATACCCTCTTCCCAATCAGCCCTCTTTGTTTTTATTTGTATTGACTCCATAAGTTTAATTAGGATTCCTTAAAGGAACTTGGGCAACTTACCAGTGTCTACACTACTGAGCAAAATGCTTCTTTCTTAGCAAACATTTAACTGTATGAGGTGAGGGTGGTGGGTGGGTACGGGAGAGAGAGTATATGAATGAGTGAATGAATAAATGAATGAATGAATATAGGTCTTGAGTCAAGACTTCAAACATGCTATGTGAATGCGCTGACACTGAGCTATGTCCCCAGCCCAGTATTTTGTCTTAAGACATAGTTTGGGCTTGTGAGTGTGGCTCAAAGGTAGAGTGCCTGCCTAGCGTGGGAGTCTCTAAAGGCGACTGAAAGAAGGGGGGGAGGGGCAGGAGGGTTAGGAAGGTTAGTTTTTCTTTACCTTCTCTTTTAAAGATGCCTTCCTTGAAGTGATAGAATTTCAAGTTTGAAACTCATTTTTGTAAAAGAAAAAATGAGGAAACTGCTTGTCAAACTTGAGCGTGGATTGCACAGCTTGCCTGCATAGTTCGTTGGTGCGTTGAGCTGGCGGGGTGGGGTTGAGGCGCTCAGATGAAGCGGTGTGCTTGGCTTTTGAGTGTTTGAATTCAGCAGTGATTCCTGGGCTTCATTCAGACTTTGCTGACTGCCTTCTGGGCTCTGGGATAGGAAGTAGATAAGATATCAGGCCCTCTGGAGGAACTTCTCCATGGGGGAAACACACAGATTAATTTGCCATGAGTTTTGAACCCTAATGTGACCAAGGTCTCATTTCCTGTAGAGTGAACAACAGTCTAAGGGATTTGTTCTTAAGGCTGATGCTGTGCAATCCCTGGTCCTGTGCTCTTCAAGCCCTTGTGTCTCACTGGTGATCACCCTGTTCTGGCCTGTCTTCCCTGTCTGCTCCGCGTGAGCCAAAGGAGCCCCACCCCCACCCAGCCCTGGCCTGTCTAGTGTGTGCACTTGGAGCTAATCACTGCACTTGCTGCAACTTCATCTTAAATGCTGTTCAGGCGCGCACCACCATACCTGGTTTCTTACATGGGCGCTGGAGATAGAATCAGCTCTTCCATGCTCTGTAGTGTGTATAACAAGCACTTTACCAACTGCCCAAATTCTCCAGCTCTCTGAGTGTATAATTTGTTTTTTAAGACTTTTTTTTTATTTTGTATGTCTGAGTGTATGTCCACCTTATTCATGCCTGAGGCAAGAGGAGTCCAGAAGAGAGGAACTTGTGTGAATGCTGGAAACCAAGCCTGGGTTTTCTGTGACAGCAGCAAATGCTCTTGACGGCTGAGCTGTCTCTAGCTCCTGGTGCTAATTAGTAACTAGAGTTTAAAAAATTCACTAGAGAAATTAAAACACTCTGTGACAGTGTCCTATTTGTGGGTCACAAAAACAGGAACTGGAACAGACTAGAAGTGCTGTAGACGAGGACCGGAAAATGTATCTCCAAGCTGCTATCGTCCGCATCATGAAAGCCCGTAAAGTGCTTCGGCACAACGCCCTCATTCAAGAGGTAGGGGTCCTCGGGGGTTTGTAGTGCGCCTTGTTAAGGTGGAGACAACCCATTCTGACCAAATGGTGTAAAGAAAGGTTTAAAGAGTTCTCACCATTTCAGTGGTGGAGCCAGCATTGCTCTGTTTTGAAGTTAGAGATCCTAGACTTGCCCAATTTTGTGTGAAACTTGGTGCAAAATCGCCTGTCCATCTGGAAAAAGGAAACACTTCAATAAGTGTTTGAATGTTTGTTCATTCCCTTTATACAGAGATATTTGTGTGGGACAAAACACCCTAAGTCTGCTCTGCAGTGCAGAGATCCTAACTTGCTGAAAGAAAGGTTTGTGGTATAAGAACATGTACCAGAATTAAAGTAGAGTTAGCATTAAATAGACTGGGCGGCATGTTGAATATGTAGGTAGGTGACAACGTTGGTAATTTTGCTCATGCATAAGTTTTACTATTTTGGTGCATCTTATCTGCACTTTAATTCCTCGATAATGCAAGCATTAGGTTTTTCCTTTAGTTTGCATACAAACTTACTTTTCTCCTCATGTAAATACTGATAGCTCTGGTTAGTGGTCTCCCTGTGCACTGCCTTGTTCTGTGTTTAAACGAGTGTTGAATAGTGATGTGTTATTTGCTACATCAGGTCTGTCTGTTACAGAACCTTTTTTCAGTTCAACATTTACGCAGCCTTTTCCTTTAGGGAGGTCTGTTGAAATCTCCAGAGTGATGTTCCCTACAGCTAATGGGCTGGAAGTGGATGCTGATGCTTACTAACTAGAGATAATTTGACTCCCTGTCTCTCTCACAGGTAATAAGCCAGTCAAGAGCCAGGTTCAATCCCAGTATCAGCATGATTAAGAAGTGCATAGAAGTTCTGATAGACAAGCAGTACATTGAGCGCAGCCAAGCATCTGCAGATGAATACAGTTACGTCGCGTGACACCCTCTCCTGGTGTGGGTGTGAGGTCATTGCCATCACCATTTGGTGTGCTCCTGTGGGAAAAAGCAGGCCTGTGCCTCCATACTTGGTCATTTGGCAGCCCCTGTTTTTCTGCTGTTTACAACATCACCAGTGCCACGTCATGAGCGTCAAAGAAAATGCCTAGAGATATTTCAAGCTCATGTCATTATGACATTTCTTAAAACTTTATTAAAAGAATGAGTGAAGTATTGCTGAAATGTGGGATTTGGTTGGGTACCATGCTTTCTCCCCTTCACGTTTGCAGTTGATGTGTTTTTTTTTTTTAATGTATCTTAAAGGACATAAAATAAAAACTTAAATATTGTAATATGACAGATAACCTAATAATTGTATCTACATTCAAATGACAAACATGATGTTGCTGCTTGTCAAATAAAAAAAAATAAAGAAACCGAATGCTTTTTTCTATGTGGATGGAGTATCAGGTTGGACAGAAGACAAGACATTTGTAAATGTCTGAAAGCAGCCAACAGCATTTCATCTTGGTGATGAAGTTCACTCGGGCTCCTGTTTAACCTTCAGTTAAGACTTCTAGGTTATTGTTTTTGAATACGTAAAGTTGCATCTGGTGTAAAAAAAATGCTCTTTTGTGAATTTGAGCTAAGTGGCATCAGCAGTTTGCATATTGAGGATGTAATTCTGTCAGTAGCTTTGGTGATGTGTTGTACCAAGAAACGGAGTGGTGGCTACTGTGTAGTGACTTCGAACCTGGCAGAGCAGGAACTGCTCATCCTGACTCACTTTTCGTGATGCATCAACTCTGACATAATGGCTGTTGCTGGTCTCCTAGAGTTGTAGGAGACTCTGGTTACAACGCATTCCTTCTAGCTCTCCCTGCCTGTCACCCTCCCCAGCGCAGACGACTCCCCATCGTAAGTTGACAGCAGTGTCCCTCAGCACCGGCTCGTGACACCAGGCACCTGGTATGGGGACATGAAATCTCACTAATTTGTTAATCGTAGACAACAGGGGCATGAAAATACTCTGGTCTACCATATTATCCATCTGCTATCCCTATATCACATTGCTTTTTTAAACCAGAGTAGTTAAAACATACATAGTACAAATACTTTCATGTTTATACTCAATTTATATCTCTAACAGATAAGGCCTTAAACCCACAATGATAATATGCTGAACAAATAAACTACTTAATTTACATTCTCATGTGGTTCATATTAAAATTTATTTAATGATTAGTTGATTTGATTGCACCTTTTCTTGTATCTTAAAAAGTTCAAAAAAAATCTCCTGGACTTCTAATGACTTCTGTTCTCTTTATTATTTTGCCTTCCTTCCTCATGAGGATATTAGCAAAGCATATATTGTTGTACATTCATGGACAGAAAACAAGGCCCTTGTTTTGATAACTTGATAAGTTTTCCGAATTTATAAATATTAAATTAAGTCAGAACCTGATAACTAATTGTCAAGAAATGTTACATTGAAAAGTAGACAAAATACTTGTGATGAATTCAAGTTTTTTGTTTTTTTTTTTAATATTTTCTCCTTGTTTACTGACAAGCAAAGGAAGAAAAAAGTTCAGGTAAGTTCTGTTGAGGTTCCACTGAGTAAGTGGAAATGGAATCATTGAGTTCTGTTCAGCCCCCTTCCTTCCTTGAGCCCCAGGCAAGAACTCCAGTGTGGCCTCAGTGGCTCAGAGAGGTCACCCGTTGGCTCACTGCCCACCGGTGCTCGGGGGCAAAGTTGATCAACTACAAGAAGGTAAGAGTTGGGGAAGGGTGCTTTTTATGTTTTATTGCCAAAAAAAAAAAAAAAAAAAAATGTAAGCAAATCTCAAATGTTTTTAAAAAGTCAATTCTGACTCTAAGATGACTCAGCAGATAAGTTGGATTCCCAAGTCCCGTGTTTTGTAGGGAGAGAACCAACTCCCACAGTTGTCTTCTGATTCTCCTCTCTCTCTCTCTCTCTCTCTCTCTCTCTCTCTCTCTCTCTCTCTCTCTCTCTCTCTCTCTCTCATCAATGCACTACAAAGACTTTAAATCATTAATATAATGTCTTTTACAGGAGTTTACAAATAGCTTATCAGTATGCTGTTCTTTCCCTTTGAAATAACATTTTGACCATTGTGAATGTAGAGTTATTCTCTGGCTTAATGCAGTATGATTTGCTTTGGTAAATTATTAGTGTTTTGTTTAATCCTGTTCATTTTATAACCGATACATACTAGAATGCTGTGACACTTCTGTCTGCCCTTTTAACCTTAAACTAGCAAATGTTCCCACATGTTAATCTTGTTTAACTTTCAGATAGCCTTTGTAGGTAGGCTGTTTTTTTTTTTTTTAGATTTATTTATTATGTATACAGTGTTCTGCCTACATGTGTCCTTGGAGGCCAGAAGACAGCACCAGATTTCATTATGGGTGGTTGTGAGCCACCATGTGGTTACTGGGAATTGAACTCAGGACCTCTGGAAGAGCAGTCAGTGCTCTTAGCCACTAAGCCGTCTCTCCAGGTAGGCTGTTTCTTGCTTGCCTAGAACTGGAAATTAAACAGACTAATTAGAAGCTGAACCTGAATCAAGTATCATTTAAAGCCATAGACCTACTTGCAGCCTCTGTGGACTTGTCCATAAAATAAGTTCATCTAGGTGTGGTGGTGGAAGCCTACCGTCCTGCACTTGGAAGGCAGAGGCAGGCAGATCTCTGAGTTTAAGGTCAGCCTTAAACTACTCTAGTTCTGTCTCAAGAAAAAAAATATAGCTCCATTTCATACATATGGAAACATTTCTGACTTTTCACATGTTTTCTAGTTAAATTGTGTGATCTTTTATACTTAAGATGTTAATATGTATCAGTGGTTCAGTAAAAGTTACTTGTGAGTTTAATATTTTGTTAATGTAAAACTTTAAAGTTTTATAATGTATATATTCTTAAGCTATCAGCTTAAAATTTTGAACTATTTAATAGCAAATATAATTATTTGGCTCTTAATTTTTTGTTCGAAGGAAGATTACTTACTGGTTGAGCAACATCAGGGTGAAATGAACTTGAAAATTACTAAGTGCTAAAAGCTTATGAACTTAGGTTGTGGCTAAGTTAAAACTGACTGAAGAATCAGAGACCAAAGCAATATGTAAGCCTTGATGAGGTAGACAGTACCTAAAAATGTTAGAGCCCAGCCATGCTGACAGATGGGGAGGAATGCTTTTTTTCATATATAGTTGCCTGGGTTCTCGATTTTGTCCTACCCACAGTCTCCAGTCATGCCTTTGATCATCTGGCAGACACTGCTTAGCGCTGGTCTGCCATACTGGATCAGTAAGCAACAGGCATGGTCTTTGCTCATTTGGAGCTGTTATTCTGGTAACAGTTATAAATCTCTAGGTGTAGATTGATGGAGAGCCCCAGGGACCACAAGGATTTTGGAAAGGAGGTTAGAAGGATGGAGATGGAAGGTGAAGGCATGATGAACCGCTGGAACTCAAGACCAACAGACCAGTGTGGCTGAGTTCTGTACACTGTATATAATTAGAGTAATGGGTTGATTACATTTCAACTAAAAAATGATTCCTGTTATAGCTCTAGTGGTGTCAATAGTTTGGAGACAGGGCTTCATGATGTAGCCCTGGACAGCCTGGAACTTACTGTATACACTAGGTTGGCCTGGCTCTTTTAATTTTTTAACCAATTGTTGGGTAATAGACTTTTTTAAAATTTTGGTTTTTAGACTTATTTATGTATACAGTGTTCTGCCTGCATGTGTGCCTGCACACCAGAAGAGGGCACCAGATTTCATTATAGATGGTTGTGGGCCACCATTGTGGGTGCTGGGAATTGAACTCAGGATCTCTGGAAGAGCAGCCAGTCTTCTTAACCTCTGAGCCATCTCTCTAACCCCAAGTAGATTTTTTTAAGGGGAGGAGCACAAGCACACATATCTTTGAGTTTCTGTACACTGTGTGCATGTAAGAGCACAGGGGGAGTCACATGATGTTAAGTCACACAGAGATGGACAATAAATGGTTATTGTTATAAGATATTTGTCCTTGGACCTACAACATTTCAATCAATCACCATCATTGAAGTTCTAATCAGTAGGTCAGTCTTTATAGAATGTTCAGTATAAATTATGGCTGGCTTCCTTCCAGGAAGTTAATGAATTACCTACATTAGAGTGACTAGGTAGTGTGGAAGTAAGTAGGCCTGGACACCAGTGGTAGAGACAGAGGCTATCTCCAGAGGGACAAAGTAGGTGACTTTCCCATGTATCAGTGTATTGGCTTGGGTGAGTGGGGAAGAGACAAGTCAAATGACACATAGGATCGGGGCAATGGGTGTACTACTGAGCTCCAGCCAAAGAGAATTATATGTTAGATTTATTATTTTACGTCAGTGTTTTGCCTGCATGTATGTGTGTGTACCGTGTGTGGTTGGTGCTCACAGAAATCAGAAGAGAGCATCTGGTCCCTGGGACTGGAGTTGCGGGCAGTTGTGAGCCACCACATGGGTGCTGGAATCTAACCCAGGGCCTCTGCAAGAGCAACAAGTGCTCTTAACCGCTGAGCCATCTCTCCAGCCCCAAGAGAATTCCTGTCTTCTTTGGTTTTCAAAAGATTGAACTATGCTATTATTATGTTACACTGTTTTGGGGGAGATGTGAATGCCTACTTAGCCCAGATAGGGTACCAGCAACAGACCAAAGTAAGGATGCCTCCAAAGTCCAACTGGGTGAAGCAGTGAGCTTTAAGGAGTTACTTACAGAAGCGACTGCCCATCACCATAGCCCACCCCAGGGTGCATTACAAGCTGGAGACCTGCATTGCGCAACCTGCAGGCAGCTCTGCTGGCCTCGCTTTTTCCGAGGGTTCTGGGCTGAGCCTCTTCCACAGGCAGCTCAGCTTGCCTCAGTTCACTGGAGACTCAACAGTCCTGGAGGCTTAGGTGTCCTTGGGGGATGGTGGGATTCCTCCTGTGAATCTAGTTGGTTTTAGGAACCTACTAAAGCTGCTGAGTTGTTTACTTCTTCAGCTTAGCACACTTCCCTGAAGGGTGGAATGTTTTACCTTCCTTTAGAGCAGCGCTTCTCAACCTTCCTAATGCTGCGGCCCTTTAACACAGTTCCTCATGTTGTGGTGACCCCCAACCAGAAATGTATTTCCTTGCTACTTCATAACTGTAATTTTGCTATTATGAACCATAATGTAAATATCTGATATGCAGGATATCTGGTATGCAAACCTCCAAAGAGGTCATGACCCACAGATCCAGAACCGCTGCTTTAGAACATCTAGTGTCTAAAATGAGTTTTTACAGGATGGAATGTTTTACCTCCTCTTAGATTATTCTGCCTTAAACAGCTTCCCTGAAGGTGATTGTTTCATTTAAGAAATTGCTATATAACTCTCACTGCAGGGCGTGGGATTGGGGTGGGTGAAGCAGCCTGTTCAGCTAGCTGATTAAAATGCTAAGCCATCCAGAACACCTTCAGATTCTAAGAAAGAATGCTTAGCTAGGCATCTTAATATCCCTTGGTCCACTCAAGGTGACATGTAAAAATAAACATCATATCTAGGTTTAATGCATTGATTATAATTTGTTCTTGTGATAAGTATGTCAGCCCAAAATTAATGTCCACTTAGGACCTTCAGCTGTGACCTCATTTAGAAATGCAGGTTTTATAGATAGAATTGAGGATATACTAGATTAAGGCCTGCCCTAATGTCAGGACACACACCGAAGACCATCTGAAGACACAGTCTGGAGAAATGAAGGCACAGGCTGCATAAGTAGGCTTTCCAACAACTACCAGAGCTAAAAAGAAGTAAGACCAGGTCGTCCTGGAACCTTCAACAATAGCATGGACCACCTCACAACTTGAATCAGACTTATGTGCTCCAGAATGGTGAGACAATTTGTTTGTTTTGTTTGAGACAAAGTTTCACTATGTATCCCTCACTGTCTTGGAACTCACTATGTAGACCAGGCTGGTCTCAAACTCAGATCCAACTGCCTCATGTCTTTTGAGTGCTGGCACTAATGTATATACTACCATGCTAGGCTAATTTCTGTTTTTTTTTTTTTAGATTTATTTATTTATGCACTAGTGTTATGCTTACATATGTGTATATGTACCACCTCCATGCCTAGTGTCCACGGAGGCTTGTAGATGTAACCGTCTTATTAAATAAGAAACACAGAGCCAATACAGAGATGAAAGCCAAGAGGTCAGAGCAATAGCTAAGAGCTAAGAACCTTACCCTTCACTGTCGCTGTGGTCCTACCTCTGAAAGAAACCTACTTCCTGTGTCTGTCTTTTTATAGAGTTTCTGTTCTGCCTTCTCATTGGTTGTAAACCCAATCACATGACCTCCTTGTCACTGCCCGTCTGTACAGACCTCCAGGTCTTCTATGGTTGGTATTGAGATTAAAGGTGTGTGTCTCCATGCTGGCTGTATCCTTGAACACACAGAGATTTGCTTAGCTCTGCCTCCCAAGAGCTGGGATTAAAGGCGTACATCACCAACGCCCGGCTCTGCTATGGCTTGCTATTAGCTCTGACCCCCAGGCAACTTTATTTATTAACATACAAATAAAATCACATTTCAATACAAATAAAATATCACCATAGAGGCTAAAAGAGGGTGTCAGTCTTTCTGGGACTAGAGTTTCTATTAGTTGTGAGCTGTCATGTGGATGCTGAGAATAAAACCCAGGTTCTCTACAAGAGCAACAAGTGCTCTTAACTGCTGAGCCAACTTTCCATTCCTTGATTTCTGTTGCTTTAATTCACTAAAGTTGTTGGTCCTGGAGGCTGGGCTCTATTCCCTTAGTTCCTGTCAAGCTATCCAGCTACCTTCTGAGTCTGGAACCTAGTGCACAACCCATGATGTGAAGAAGACACAGGGGCACAGAGGGCCGTGCCTTCTCCCCGGGCATCTGCTCTCCACATTCCATTACCTCCAATTGTGGTTTTTAGGAAGCTTCTAGTGTCCCTGATGCCTGGACTCCTAGCTGAGCAACTTCCTTACTGGATCTGAATTTACTCTGACCTCTGACACTGGGTCTGAGTTGACTGCAGCCCTTGCTAGAGTTGGATTCCAGGTACACTGATAACTTTCCATTCTTGACCCTACCAATTGTCCCCAGACCTCCTTGGTGCCTTACTTCCCTGGTGCTTCATGCTCAAGACCATTGGGTCACTTGGGTTCTCTGGAGCTGCAGAGCACATGTGTGATTCCTGCTGCCTGGTGTCTGTAAACTGTGCTCCTTTTTTGACATCATCGGTTCCCAATCACTTTCTGTAGCAAACACCAAACTCCTGGGAAGTGCCTGCTGTTACAGACAAACCCGTTGTCACCAGCTTCCTCAGTTAGCACTCATGACTGCCTCTGAGACTAGACTCCACAACTCAAAGGCAGAGGCTGTGCCAAGACAGCTTTGGGCTGGGAGGTGGTTCATGCTTATGACTTATGGCCTAGCATAAGTTCCAATTCCAGAAAAGTTTGTTTGTTTCAGAGTGCCCCTTCCTCTACTCTACCCCTCTCCCTTTCTCCCGTCTCTCTTCTGGGTTGGTAAATGGCCCAGGCTGGTCTACTACTCACATAGCACAAGCTGGCTGCAGACTTCTAATGCTCCTATCTCAATTTCCAAGTTGTTGATGCTACAATCAGCCCAATACAGGATTTTCTAGCATGTATAGCTAAAATACACCAATCAGTTTGGACTCCCATATGAATCTTTCCTCTCTGAGCCCACTTAAAAGAGTTTCCAGAATTCAGAGGAATTAATATGTGAAAATCAACAGGTGCTGCTTCCCTTTTTGTAGAAGGATGAAGACTGAAGGCATCTATGTCCTCATCCCAGCCTCCCATTGTCCAGGCAGCTGGGAACCTGTTCTCTAGAATGGAGGCCTCTGTGCCTCGGAACACAAAGGTCAGAAAAATCTAGAACCAACTCCTTCCAAACATCTCCTTTACAAGAGTGTCTAAAATTTCTCTTTTCACATTGATTGCCATGAGTGTGAGGCTAGGCTGGGCAACAGTGTGAGACCTTGCTTCAAAAAAATCAGGGCTGGGCCGGGTGGTGGTGGCACACGCCTTTAATCCCAGCGGAGGAAGGAGGCAGAGGCAGGTGGATCTCTGTGAGTTCGAGGCCAGCCTGGTCTCCAAAGCGAGTTCCAGGAAAGGCGCAAAGCTACACAGAGAAACCCTGTCTCAACCCCCCCCCCCCAAAAAAAAAGGGGCTGGAGAGAGGGCTGAGAAGTTAAGAGTGCACATTGCTCTTTTAGACAACCCATGCTGAGTGTTCCACAACTGCCTGGAACTTCAGTGCCAGGAAATCTAATGCCCTCTTCTGGATTCTGAGGGAACCTGCAACCTCCCCTGCATAGACCTAGACACACACATAGTTAAAAATAAATCTGGTATAACACACACACACACACATATGCACACATATCTGTATCTCAATTAATGAAGCATTTATTTTTTTGCTTTCAGGAGTCCTTTGAGGGCATAGATCAGTAGTGGAACAAGGCCTTGTTTCCAGTCCCTGTTCAGAAAACAACAGAAGTTAGAAAAAGTGACCTTTGGGTCTAAAGCATCATAGCTTTGGGCTATTGTGCAAACTGGTTTACTGATAGTACTCCTCAATCGGAAGGGCTGGCAAGCCATGTTTCTGCCACTCTGAGTTAGGTCCAAGCCTGGAACTCTAGTTAGAATTGTGTGTGAAGCATCCAGCAGCCCAGAAGAGTGTCCAGGAGTGGGAGGATCACCAAAGGCTGCGGCTCACAGAGCAACTGGATTTGGAAACTAAACTATCCCCACCCAACTCCCTAATCCTATTACCACTTCACCCCACGCCTGCCAGGCTAGAGATCTTTGTCTCCCTCTGGTGGCAGCAAGTGGAGTAATTCCAACAGGCAATTTTACTACAGATATGAACTAGAATAATAGTATTTTTGTCAATGTTGTCATGGTAATCAATGCAAAATCAAGTTGAAAGAATGGATGCTACAGAGCCTGGATAATTCTGCATCCAGCCATGGTACAACAGAGATCATTGCAATGTATCGAATGATTCATTTCCACTTAGCAGCTGGCAAAAGTTGACCCTGAAAAAAATGACTTAGTATTTCTCAGTGAACAGAAGCATGGATATGCTTTGGACTCTCAAAGCCATCCATCCCAGTGCTCTTGTGTACAGACTGTCTTGCCTCTTGTTCATTTTAGGGTTCAATTACAGATGGTTGGCAATCACCATGTGGGTACAAGGAAGTTAACTCAGCCAGTACTCTTAACCGCTGAGCCATCTTGCCAGCCCCTGCCAGCCTTCTTTAAGAGCAGTTTTCTGCTTTTGAAGTAAAGCACACATCTTTCCCAGCAGTCCTGAGAGCGAATCCTGGCTCTCACAGAGTGGGGCTCCCTCACTGAGGAGGACAGACCCTCCACTGGGGCCTTAGCAGCAGGGCACACTCCTGCAGAAGCAGTCTCTGGAGAGCCACCAGGAAGGGGAAACAGCACACTGGCTTCTCTTCTGCCTGTGAAAAACAGAGCCGTATGCTGGCGGGTCAGAAATGCAGGTCGACAGTCCAACAGCGTGCCTGTCGCAGAGAGAGGCAGCAAGCAGACACAGCCACCACGGCTGTAAGTGTGTTTGGAAAGTTCCTCCAGAGTGGCCAGACTCCCTGACTTTCCCTGCATTTAAAGAGACTTAGGCAGGTGAAGTGACTCCCTTAATTTTTCCAGTCCACTGTCCCAGTACCATTGCTGATATGTTCTGATAGTTGTTTAGCTTTTGTGTGGTGCTAGGGTCCACTGCAGAGCTCCACACATGCTGGTGAAGTGCTGAACTACTGAGCTACAACCTCTAGCTAGTGCAGTTATTAAAAGTGCCATTTCAGTCTAGAAAACTCTCTGCATTTTCCTACAAATGACCCGTGTCCCCTTCCTGTGTTCCATCTCTTCTTTGTTTTTCTTTCTTTCTTTCTTTCTTTCTTTCTTTCTTTCTTTCTTTCTTTCTTTCTTTCTTTCTTTCTTTCTCTCTCTCTCTCTCTCTCTCTCTCTCTCTCTCTCTCTCTCTCCTTCCTTCCTTCCTTCCTTCCTTTTTTATTTTTCAAGACAGGGTTTCTCTGTGGAGCTTTGGAGTCTATCCTGGAACTCACTCTGTAGACCAGGTTGGCCTCAAATTCACAGAGATATGTCTGCCTCTGCCTCCCCAGTGCTGGGGTTAAAGGTGTGAGCCACTGCCGCTCAGCCTAAATTCTTTAGAAACATTAAAAATCCCTTAGTAGCTGACCAATTTGCAAAGGACCACTTATTGCTTGCCAAGACCCCAAATTTGCATGGCTCTGCATACTCATTTTTTTTCAATAAACTTTAAATGCTTGCTGCAAGAATCAACTATACAGTAGGTTCACGTAGAGGTAACAACGCAACCAGTGAAAACAACACGCATGAGCTTATAAAGTTGGGCTTTGACTTTACATCCTGATGCTGCAGCCTCCTAGCTGTGCAAATTGGGCAACTTATTTTTTTCAGCTCATTTTGTTATTCATCCAAAAAAAAAAAAAGTGGACCTATTGAGGGCTGAGAAAGGGAGAAGAATGGAGTATTTGAGCTGCTCCGGGGTTTTTCTGCTCTCTTCTTCTCAGGGTCTGGTCTGCTCATACTCCCCGTGCTCACAACTCTGCACCATGGCCTCCTCAGGAGGTTCCCATTTGAGAAAGGCATCAAGAAAGGATATGTACTCCTGCCTTGTGGTGAGAAAGTTGACGCCATACATAGTGGGATTGATGGAACTGGAAAAACAATGTGAAATATGCCTGGTATCCCAGACTATGAGACTGAGAGTGGAGAGTGATCTGAACGGAATTCTGATGGCTCTCTGTAGCTGGAGTTTTCTCTCCAGGTCCCGCCAAGCTCCAGCAATCTGACAGCCCACTTATAAAATAAACACACAGACGCTTATATGGCTTACAAACTGTATGGCCGTAGCAGGCTTCTTGTTAACTGTTCTAAAGTCTTAAATTAACCTATTTCTATTAATCTGTAAGTTGCCATGTGGCTTGTGGCTTACCGGTACCTTACATCTTGCTTGTCATGGCGGCAGCTGGCAGCTCTCCCTCCCTCCCTCCCTTCCTGTTCCCTCAGCTCTCACACTCTTAGTTCGTAATCTCTAACAGTGACAGGTACACTGTCCCTGGTGCCACCTTCCGGATCCCTTCTCTAAAGAACCTGCAAAGCTGTGTGCTGGAGTTTTCCAATGTGACTGGGAGCCTGCAGCAAACCCTCTGAGGTACACCTGTGGATGGCTGTGTAAATGGTGAGCAACCAGCACACACGACTTATATGGGGACAGGTGGGTCCCTCTTTGGGTGGCCTTCTATGGCTTCCCTGGGCCTGTCTCCATATTACTATACTCAGCCAGACCACCCTTTAGAATGCTAATCCCTGACTTTCAAAATAAGATAAGAGAATTTCTGAAAGGTAGGCCAGCCTTACAAGATTTGTTTAAAGGAGTGCCATATCCAGAAGTGGAAGCAAGATGGTTAATACCATGACAGCTCATAAAAGTATAAGTCTTACTAGAAGAGTAGGCACACTGAGAAACCAAAGAATCAAATGTGGCTTGTTAACTGCCAAACCACAAGGGCCAATCAGGAAGAGTCAATAGAAGAATATTTCAAACCACCAGAAGAAAAAAAAAATCAACAAAATCACAGGCATAGTCCAGACCTTTGTGGTAGGTGCTGAGAGAGGGAAACTTGAACTCATGGCCCAGTGTGCATGACACAATGCCAGCCTAGATAGACTCAGCCCCCACAGAGAGAGCACAGAGCCTCTTCCAGGTAGAGAGGCAGAGTCCCAAGCAGGCAGATGTCAGCTTCCTCGGAGTCCTTTCTCAAAGGTTCTGATTGACATGGGATTGGCGTGAGGCGAGAGCCCACAGAGGTATAAATGTATATCAGTTTATTAAGGGATACCATGGGAAACAGACTCACCAATACAAAGCAAGGTAGATGTGCTGCAAACCCGCTGCTGATCCAGCCTCTGTTCTCAAGACCTATAGGGACCAACGGCAAGCCGCTTTCCGGCGCCTGACCCGGTCTCCTCACCCCAAGAGAGAGCAGGACCCTCTCTCTCTCTCCTCTTAAGCGTTCATGTACCTAAACAAAAAGCCACGCCCCAAGGCTTGTACCCCAAAGCTATTGGCGGAACGAATTCCCACAACAGATTGGAGCAGAGGAAGCACTCTTCCTGGTGCCCTGTATCCTACCAAACATCTCTCCCGCTCCTCAGGCCACTCTAGTGGAGTGTGTGTGGATCCACCGGGTGCAGTTACCCTAATTATAGGTAGTGGCCCCGTCAGGTGGTGCTGTCTGTTACTTGAATGTGTCTCTAATATTGACTGTTTGGTAGTGGTGAGGGGCCTGGAGCTCTTCTCTGCTCAGGCATTGGTGCAAGTCCAAGGGAGAGGGGAAGGAATCATAGCACCCCGTGGAAATTAGTGTCTTGTGAACCTTGCACTATCTGCAAAGTGTTGGGGACACCTAATGCCGTGAAACAGAAGCAGCAAAAGTTGGGCTAGTTCTTCTTTGCTGCTGCTGTGGGCGTACCTATCCAGAAGTGCAATCTCAGACCTTAACCACTGAGCAACCTCTATAGCTCTAGTTTTTGTTGTTTTGTTTTGTTTGAGACAGGGTTTCTCTGTGTAGCGTTTTGCCTTTCCTGGAACTCACTCTGTAGCTCAGGCTGGCCTCGAACTCATAGAGATCCACCCTCTTCTGCCTCCCGAGTGCTGGGATTAAAGGCATGTGCCACCGCCGCCTGGCTCCCTAGGTTTTTTTTTTTTTCCCAATCTGCCCTTTTCCTGTTCACAGACCCTTAACATTATTGCTATGTCTGATAGCCAACATTCACATCTTTAGCCCAGCTCTCTCCCTACAACTCCAGCCTCCTATAATCAGCTTCTCACTCAGCATCTGCATTTGGCTATCAAATGGGCATCTCACATTTGTACCAAATACAAGCTTTTGACATTCTCCCCTTTCATTTATTCTGGTCCCTTCTCCTTCTTTCCATTTCTGAAATTCTACATCTATTTCTTTGGGATGGAAGCATGTGCTATGGGGGTCACAGGGCAACTTGTGGGAGTTGGTTCTCTCTTGCTACCATGTGGGTTATGGATATGGAACTTAGGTCACAGGGCTTGGTGACAAGTGCCTTTACCCACGGAGCCATGTAGCCAGACCCTCCAATCCCATTTCTATTAGTCTCCACAACACTTGTTACCACTCAGAACCTACTTATGTTATTTACTTATTTATTGCTGGTCTCCCTCCAAGACAGTGGAACCTCCGTCTTTATACTTTTCTGGACAGAACTTGCATCATACTCAACTCTTCCACACGATACACATCTTGTAACATTTTCAGTGCCACTTGGTATTCATGGGGGATTGGATCCAGAACGCCTGTGGATCCAAAATCTGCAGATGCTCAAGTATCTTCTACACGATGATGAAGTATTTATGTACAACCGTTGCATACCATCCTGTGCACACAAATCATCTCTAGATTGATTATATGCTTAAACAACAGAAATGCTGTGTATATAGTTGCTATATCATGATGCTTAACAATAAAGACAATTTAAAATGTCTGTACACAGTGCTGGAAAGATTGCTCAGTAGTTAGAGTGCTTATTGATCGCGAAGAGAACCTAGGTTTGGTTCCCAGAACTCATGGCAGCTTACTGCCTATAAGAAGCTCTCTCCTGACTGAAAGGATAAATGGCGCTGGTTGGTTGGCGGAAGAGTCATGGGCCACGGCGACCAGAGTTGGAATGGGCTTTATTAGAAAGAAGAGGGGACAGGAGGGAGAAGCCAGCCTGGTGGGGGAGGGAAGTGGGGCAGAGCAGACAGCAGAGAGGAAACAGAAAATAGAGGTGCAGAGAGAGTGTGAGGGTGCACGTCGGGCTTTAAGGCTGGGACACAGTCACCCGCTGATGATGACGACATAAGGCACCAGTGTTGGTTACGCTGCAGCGCTGCTCCTCATGGCTGGCGGAGGCCATGCTGGCGGAGGAGAGTGCTGATCAGAAGAATCACAGCCATGGTTACCTTTTTTAGAGCTTTACTGGGAGAGAAGTGGGGAGGGGGGGAGAGAGCGGAAAAGGGAAAGGGAGAAAGAGAGAGGGAGAGAAGACAGATGGAAGGAAGGGGCGGAAAGGAAAGAGAGGGATGCACAGAGGGACCACCACTTTTTAGGCTGGGATGCCATTGAAGGCCAGAATCCTTACATCCCAGACTTTCACTTATTAAAAAAAAAAAGCAGGTAGATGGGAATAGGGGTGTCGTTCCTCTCAAAAACTACTCCCAGCTGACTTTTGGACATTGGTTGGCTCTGGGGGGAATGGAGAAGGGGAGTTTTCCGAGGTAGACAGGCGCTGTGGGATGCTGTCTGTCATCCGTTTGCTCTGGAGACATGCATCCCTCTTGGCTGTGGCTGGGAACTTTTTGTTTGACAAGATGCTGGTGACACAGAAAAAAAAAAACCTTAGGGAGAAAAGAATCATTATTATTTTATGTTGGTAGATCCGGCCTGTCCAGATGGATTTTGAAACATGTTAAGCTTTATCAGAGACAGATTCTTTTAAAGTACCTGTTTCCTTTATTAGTTTGGCATCCAGGAGACAGGTGATCAATTGTTAAAAGCATCTCACAGTAATGTTTATATTAAAGTTTTTTTTATAGCGCCCAGATGCTTTTGGGTCTGGGGGTGTAAATACCTTTTAGCTGTTACAGTTTCTTATTTGATGATCTCTGGACTCTGGTTCTGTGGTGGTCCTGTACCATTGACTGAACAGTGGGTTAGAACAGGGAGCTGGGAAGAGAAAAGCTTGTGGTGCATGATAACTTATTTTTTGGAATTAGGGACAAGGCAAAGATCAGGGCCCTGTCTGTATGCACGTGAGAAACACAGGTAGTGGATCTGGAGTGAAGCAATGAGCTCTTATTTTAGGTGGAAATCTCTTTTCATTAAGTAACTCTGAAAGTGCAATTAAATCTGGTGAGGTGGTAAGGCTGTCCTCTGTACCCAACAATAAAGGAGAGGTGGCACCCCAAAACTCCCAGGACTGAGTCAGTGGCTCTGGTCTCCAGAAGGAAAGAAACGGATCGCTTCCCTGCTGCGTTCTGGGTTCCCTGCCATGTCTGTAGCCAAGCCCAGGTCTGTTGGAGGTCTTAGCTTGATGTACCCATGCATCTTGGTGCCTGGGGGCAGTCAGCTGACTCTTTGTCTTTCTAGGTGGCACTTTTAACAAGGCTGTTGATGGCCTGGCAGGACATTTGCTAGCCTGTGGCCTTTTCCTCACTTAAAACAGGGACCCAACAGCTTTTGGGAGTCAGTGAGTGCCAGCACTTGGCAATTTTGTTTTTGGGCTTTTATCTCTTCCCTGGCACACCTTAAATGCCACAGATGACTCTTTTGCCTGTGGGGTCAGGAGCCTTGCTCTCCAGATGCTTAAGTTTTAGTCGGGGAGGTCTGGGGAACAAGAAAAGGATTTTACTCCGTGTCCTGAATTTTTCTTTTTCCCTGATGATTGATGACTTAAGGACAGCTTTTGGAAGATCTGCCAGGAGGCAGACTATAAACCAATCCTTTTGGAAGACTTGTCTGAGGCTATAAGCTGATTTTTGGCTTAAGAGCCATCCTGACTACTGTAAACTTATTTGTATAGATCTTAGCCACTTCCAGACCCATATGTGCTTCTCAAGGCAGGTTGAGAATGGGTGGGTGGAGTTAAGGTGAGTTAGGGCAAGTCATAGAAACCGCCCAAGCCCGCCCATTTGAGCCCGCCCCCTGCCGGTGGAAGTCAGACAGAGAAGGTTGCATGTGGCAGACGCAGAAGTGGGGAAAGAGAAGGGTTTAGAGCTTTAGCAGAAAGCTTGGGGTAAAGTAACTCTTATTTGCCCGTTCGCTGGCAGAAGTTCCTGCAACACTCTTATGCAGCCAGGTTTACACTGTTATGTGGCCAGGTTTACCAGTGCCTGCCCCATCTGCCAATGTATCTGCTGCCCCTTTGTCTCATGGCTGTACCTGAGAGAAAAATAAAAAATTAAAATAACAAACTGGGATCAGACTACAATCTTGGGCGTCCCCGAGAGTGGAGAGAGATCTATGAATCAGCTCAAGTCACCGTTCCTCTTCGCCAAGGGAAGGTGAGGGCTCCAGCTGTACTGCAGTTGGTCCACCATTGAACCCTAGACACTATTTACCTCCTTGTCAGGAGCGAAAATGTGCCTGCCCTTGCCAGTACAGCCCGAGGACAACCCCCGGGGTGTCTGTCGCAAAGAATATAGCTCAGACTACAGCAGTGAGAACAGTGGACTTACTGTGGTGAAGAATCATGGCAGTAGCTGTGTGGGGTCCAGCGGAGGTGGCGAGGGACGAGCTCACTCGGTCTCATGACCTCGCTGGATGGGGGAAGAGGCGGCAGGTGACAGCGGTCATAGCAGGTCCTTAGTGTTTGGTGGTGTATCCAAGTCTGAACGGCACCAATGTTGGTTATGCTGTGGCGCTGCTCCTCATGGCTGGCCACCACCCACAGTGGCCATGCTGATGGAGGAGAGTGCTGATCGGAAGAATCACAGCCATGGTTACCTTTTTAAGGGCGTTATTGGGAGAGAAGGGGGGAGAGAGAGAGGGGGAGAGAGAGGAAGAGAAGGAGAGAGGGGGGAAGGAAAGGGGGAGAGAGAGAGGGAGAGAAGACAGACAGAAGGAAGGAGCGGAAAGGAAAGAGAGGAACGCACAGAGGGCCCACCCACTTTTTAGGCTGGGATGTTGTCGTAGGCCAATGATGTAATTAAGGACATAATCCTTACAGCCAGACCAGATAAGACCCTGAGCAGTGCATGTAC
The DNA here is from genome assembly GCF_049852395.1 of Peromyscus maniculatus bairdii. Taxonomy (NCBI): domain Eukaryota; kingdom Metazoa; phylum Chordata; class Mammalia; order Rodentia; family Cricetidae; genus Peromyscus; species Peromyscus maniculatus. The sequence continues at coordinate 69,051,078 of NC_134856.1, read as the reverse complement.
AGAATCCTAACACTGACCTCCAAGGGCACTGCACACACATGGTGTGCATACACATATAAACATAAAAAAAAAGTAATTCTTAAAATGAGCCGGGGGCAGGGGTGGGGGAGTCTGTATGGGGGAGGAAAGAAGGAGAAAGAAAAAAGCCTATACACATTCACTACAAGTGCAAACTTTTAAAATAGTTTCTTGCTCTGCATTTAGTTTAGTTGATGGATGCAGGACTCAGACACAGAGGGCTATTGGACGATTTATTAAGGCGACTCTACGTAGTTTTAAAAAGGAGGTTTATTGGGGGGGGGGTAGGTAACATAGATAGCAAAGGTGTTGGTTACAGGATCCGGGAGAGGTGAGGTGCAGTCCAGCTGGGTTCTCTGGAGAACTCCGCTTGGTCGACCATCCAGCATCCAGGATCACCAGGAACCAAGAGACTCCGCATATCCGGATCTCAGGTCTTCTCCTCTCTGCCTCGCCTCCGGGGCAGGTCATAGGTAGGCGTGACAGTTACCAGAAAACTCACTAGGGGTAGTACTTCCAGGTCAAAGCTGGAACAGCTACCCACTACAGAGGGCTGACTGTAAATAGAGACCTCGTCACTTCTTACCACTTCCACCATAACCATCCTCAGCTTCGTTTCCGGCACAGACAGCAGCAACATCCTCCTGCTGCTCGCTCACTGTTCTTCGGACTCAGAACAGTGGACAGAGCGATTCTTTTAAAAGCCAACTCTCATTTTTCCTCCGATAAAAACCCAGCAGCCATCCCAACTGAATTCCAAAGAAAAGCCACGTGCTTATTCTTTCTTTCTTTTTTTTCCCCCCGAGACACAGTTTCTCCGTGTAGTTTGGGTTCCTGTCCTGGATCTTGCTCTGTAGCCCAGGCTAGCCTCCTGTAGACCAGATCCGCCTGGCTCTGCCTCCTGAGGGCTGGGTTGAAAGGTGTGCATCACCGCCACCGGCCCACATGCTTATTCTAATGAGCGACACTTACCCGGCTTTCCGTCCTTGTCTCCTGTCCTCCCTCTCCTTGCTGTATTCAGCTAGTGGTCTCCTCACTGTCACTCTTGTGGTTTCCATTTCTATCTTATCATTGCCTGGGGCAGGAGAGTTAACAGCACAGATGTGTTTCTATCTTCTGCATCTGTATCTCTGCCACACATGTCAGAAGACTAAGAGTTCCTTTTCATTCTTCAGGAATGAATTTTACCTCTGTGGAATGGTGTTTCCCAGCTGAGAATGTTCTGACCTTCAGACGTAGCTCTACCTCAGAGCACTGGGACCTACTGTACACTCTTCCAGGACACACTTCCTGTGGCCATCTGAACCTTGTCTCTCACTCCCTGCTAGCCTCCCAAAGCAGTTCATTAGAGAGACATCTCCTGGTCACTATTATAAAGAGCAGTCTATTTTCTTTAATTACACTGTGTGTGTGTGCATGTGTGTACCTGTGCTTGCCAGGTCATGCATGTGGAGTTCAGAGGACAACCTGTTCCCTCCTTCCACCATGTGGGACTCAGGGGTCAAATTCAGGTTGTCAAGCTTGATAGAAGTACTTTCATCCCCTGAGCCATCCCATTGACCCAGGAGTGCTCTATTTTTATTTTTTCAGGACCCTTATCCTTTCCCACTCTTATCCAGTTCTATCCAGTTCGCCACCTGTCACCATCTGGAACCTCTAGTTCATTTTTGTCCACCTCCCTCCACTAGAAGGTATGTTCTAGGAGGGATTCACCAATTCGCTTTGGCTTATGGTCCACTTCCTGGTGTGTGGCACCTGTCCTGTTGATACCTGTTGCGTGCTGTTTGACACACCTTCACACTTGTCCCTGCTCTCACCTACGAGGCTCTACTTCCCAGCATATCCTGGTTTCTCCCGTTTTATTTGTCCAACCCGGTCTTTGCTTTCTGGCCAAGTCACATGCCCACTTCTTCATCCTCTTCCTGGTCTTAAGTCTTTAGGAGCATTGGAAGATTTTCTGTTTTTGTTTTTAAGAAAGAATTTCTCTGCTTAGCTCTGGCTGTCCGGGAACTCCTTCTGTAGACCAGGCTAGTCTCAAACTCAAAGATCCACCTGCCTTTGCCTCCCAAGTGCTGGGATTAAAGGTGTGTGCCACCACCACCTGGCTCCATAGTAAGTTCTTATCCCCACACTCCTGGTGGGAATTGCAATATCAGAATTCATTGTTACATATAATATAGACATACTGAGGTAATATATAGAACAATAATATATAGGCATATATAGATATAGATATATTATCTATAGACATATATAGATGCAGATAATAATACAGAAAACTGAGATCTTTAGTCCTCTGTTTAATCTGCCTTGTGATTTGGAAGAACCTAGATGTGACTGGTTACTCTTGGAACTTAGAATTCACATGCCATTGGAAGACCAAGAGGCCTCCTAATTGGATATGGGGGCACTGAGAAAGGAGAGAACTCATTTAATCTACAGGTGATTAATACAGCTTTAAGTATTTTGGGTAAATCCAGTTAACCTTGTGCTAGTAGAAGCTAAGAATGTACTTTTTCGTGTGTGCTGGTTTTTAATTCATTACATCATTTAACTCAGGGGCTTCAGGAAGTATAAACTGTAACATTCAATCAACAAAAGAATATTTTCCCTGTGCGACAAATGCTAACGTTCAAGTTGACATTTCCTGAGCTCATATTATTAATGAGGAGCAAGAGGGAGGAACAGAGAGTGTTTCTGACTCCAACACACACATTGTGACTTTTGTTGTTTTAAAAGCAAATGACCCTGATGATAACCTCACTCTTTTGTGTTTATTCATTTTCTTCTGTGGTCAAAGGTCAATTCTCAGTAGGACAGAAAATGTCTGTTTCTCCAGAGAGCCCCTGTCTTAGTATGCCTCTTCCTGGCAGAGTAGAAGGATGTTGGATGGGATTGCTACCCCAGCCTCATCTCTCCACTGCTGATGTGCCAAGATGGGCTATCCCTAGGCTGGAGTAGGGGCTCTTTAGGCCAATGTTTTCTCTAGCAACCTGAAGAACTTGAGCCACCCAATTAAGAGTTATAAGAGTTGCTGTGATCACGGTGTCTCTTCACAGCAATAGAAACCCTAACTAAGTCAACAGATGAGAAAACACACTAATGTATCTCAAACCACACAACCTGGAAAATACATAGCTGCCCAAGAGCCTCAAATGCCATAGTTTTCTCACCAAATGTGACCAAAATTACTGCCACACATCAGGGAGTTTACTGTGTGGTGGGTAGCGTGCTCAAACCTTTCATGCGATGTCAGTTTTTCTCTCTGAATAGCCTGTGAAGGTTCCTGCCCCCCCACCATTCAATTCATTTCTATTAAGGAAAAAATAAAGACTATCACTTCAAGAATCACGGACTAGTAAGTGGTGCTGTAAAGCTTGTATCATTCACCACCCTAGTCCATCACCTCCATACAGTACCCAAGAAGAAATAGTTTGGGGGCCAGTGAGATACTTAGCTGGTAAAGGTGTTTGCCATCAAGCCTGAGTTAGGTCTCTAAATCCCACATGGTGGAAAGAGAGAACCAATTCCTACAAGTTGTCCTCTGATCTCCACACAAGTGCCATGGTATTCGCATGTGTGTGAGCATATGTGCATGTGTGCATGCACACACACACACAAACTAAATAAATAAATACAAAAAAAGAAAGAAGGAAAAGAGAAAGAGATGCTTTGGGTAAATGTGGGACCAGGAGGTTTCCAGGCAGAAAAGCACTAGACTATAACTCAGGAGCCAGTAATCATTATCCAAACCAATGCAATTACTGAAGAGGCATAACCCCTACAGAGGCAGGCTGAGTGTAAAGTCCAAACCAGGAAGACACCAAGAGAAATGTCAGTTAACTACCCCAGGTGGCTCTCATTCAGCTTGCTAAAACTCCTTCTGTCAACTAATCCAGGGCTGTTACACTTTGAGTCTAGATGACCCCCAAAGGTCACTTACTGAGACTTGGTCTTTAGCCTGTGTCACTGTTAGGGGGTGGAAGAACATTCAGAAGATGGGGACTCATAGGGAGGAAATTAGGTTAGTGAGGCATGCTCTCAAGTGGATGTTACTACCTAGGGGTCTCCTGTCTCTGCTTCCTGGCTGCTGGGAGGTGAACAGCTGAGTTCTACCATAAGCTTCCACCATAAAATATAGCCTCGCCCCAGGCCCAAGTGTAACTGGGTTGAGGACCGTGGGCCGGAGACTCTGACACCATGAGACCAAGTGAACTCTTTCTCCTTTAAACTGTTTCTTAGGTATTTTTGTCTCGGCCGTGGAGATCTGACAGAGGACTTCGAGAGTCCTTTGGCTGAGGGATCTGTCAGATGTCTGTCTGTAACAGCTTGTTTGGCTTGTTGACAACTCCCTTTCGGGGAACTTGGTGCCTCTATATAGGTCTATGCCTAAGGCCTTCAAAGGATGGTCTCCACTCAGTAGCAGCCCCTGGGAACTTACTCCAAATCCAAATTTGAGGATTGTCTTTCAAACCTGCCAAATCAGAAACTCGAGGGAGGAAGGCTGTCATCAACTGCTTGAATAATCTCTGCAAGTAAAGTAGGAGAGCCTCTCAACTAGGTCTTGGATCTCTTGCCAGGAAGCAAAGGCCTTACTTTACAGTTAGCCTCTCATCCTGTCCAGTATGATCAAGAGGTACAGAAGAAGCTTAGCTTTCCGGAACTGCTGCCATGTGAGAATTCGCTTCTCTGCTGCTGGGTTCATCTTGTAGCTGAGGATTCTGCAGCCTGGAAAGCTGAGAAAGAGATCTGGACAAGCCCGGAGTCAGAGCTACTGTCAAGACAGCTCTTGGTCCAGGCTCTTCTGCTCTGTCCACCGCCTTCCTGGCCTTCAGAGCAAGGTCAGGCGGAGAAGCTGGGATAGCATGGATCCATATTTAGCCTAGTGGAAAGGGCCACAGGATGTCGTGGTCGACCTCTTTGCTTTCAGTCTGGAGAAATTATCTTCAGGTTCTAGTGACCGGAGTTTCCCACTTGTGGTCCATGAAAAAGAGCCAGACATGGGGCCTGGAGACATGGTTCGGCAGGAACGTGCACTGTTCTTGTAGAGGATTGGCACCCATATTGGGTGCCTCACAACTGCCTGTAACTCCAGCTCCAGGGGATCAGACACCGTCTTCTGGCGTCTACAGGCATTTGCATTCATGTGCACATACCACGCCCCATACACATGATTGAAAATAAAAATTGATCTTAAAAAATAAAAAGAAGCCAATGTGGACACCATGGAGCTTTCCTTCCATGGAAGCCTCTTTTCTGATTGGTGGGAGGCTCAGGGTTGAGTGGAAGCTTGATTTCATCTTGTTCCTGTTTATGAACAAAATCTAGTGGAGAGGTCAGGTCAGGGGTTTCCCGGACAGCATTTTTCCACAGGAGAAAGCCACTGTCTGCACGGGAGCCTGCTCATTAAATCAGACACTGGGAAAACTGACAGCTACCCTGGCAGGCAGGTCCTCCAACTGAAAGCTGAGAGCTAAGAAATACCCCAAGTCTCATTCTCAGAAATCCTTACTTCTGACTCACAGGAATGACAAGAAATTTGAGAGTGACAGTGATTGAAGAGCCTGTGCACAGCCTCCTTTCTCTCTTTCCCTCCTTGCCCCGTCTCCTCCTCCCCCTCCCCCTTCTCTCCCCGCCTCTCTCTCCTCTTTGCCCCTCCCCAGCATATTCCATATATTGTTGGAGGAGAAAGAAACGCATTTCCCAGTGAGTCTTGTGGCCCTTTGAAGCTTTCCAGGCCTTGAAATGGAAGCTGGTGTCCTGAGCCCAGGTTTTCATGACAGCTGACGTCAACCCGTGGAGGTCACCTGATATACTCCTGATTTCCTCAGTGTAAAGCCAGAGGTAGAGGTGACGGTTTCCATCATTTGAACAGTGCTAGATGTGGCCTTCAGAAGCTCTTGATACCCAGATGGACTTGTTGATGGATTTGACCATGCCAGTCTGGCAACTACTGGATGTAAATTTGGAGGCTGGATTTTCCTGTGAGTCTGAGTCAGGGTTTCAGGCCCATGCAGCATGGCCAGCTTAGCTGCAGGAAAAGATTCCATCACCCATCCACTGGCATCGCACAGAAAAGAGGGGACCTTTGTTCAGTGTACGTGGGGGTCTCTTGCTTGTGTGCTTTTGAAAGTTGAGGCTGGTCAGGACCATTTACAGAAACAGTCCACACTTTCAGACCATGGTTCAGTTAGCTTATGCCCATTATCAACATTAGAAGGAAAAAAAAAAAAAAACGAGGCTGGAGAAATGGCTCAACAGTTAAGAATACTCAATGCTCTTGCAGAGAACCTGGGTTCAGTTCCTGGTACCCACATAATGGCTCACAACCACCTGTAACTCGGATTCCAGGGTATCTGATGTCCCCTTCTGCAGGCACCTACACAGTGGACAAAAAACTCACCCAGGCATATGCACATGCACATAAGCAAAATTTAAACAAATCTTTTCTTTTTTGAAAACTAAGACTATTAGAAAACAAGGAACAAGCCAGAGTCACCCAGAATATGAGGTACCCCGTTCTGGTAGGCTGTATGAATACTCCCAGAGATTAAAAAATGTGGAGTTGCATACTAAGTGCTGGGCTTCATGATGTGTGTTGTACTTTGCTACAATTCATGCCTTCCCTCACTGCCTTCCCCTTCATCCCCACAAATAGTCCGTTTTTCTGCCTTCAGTCACGGCTTTCTAGTATCCTTTTGTGCTCCCCCTGCATCCATTAAGCTCCCTTCCTCTCTTTTCATGGTGCCCTTTCACAACATAACCCCCTTAAAAGCACATTTACATATATGTAAATTTAGATATGTAGGTTCCACGTGTGAGACAAACCATGAAATGTTTGGCTTATATCACTTAACATAATTTCCACTTGGTGTCTCCTATTTTCTTGAAAATGTCATGATTTCATTTTTCCTTATGGTAGAATGAAATTTCATTGTATGTATGCACTACATTTTCTTTATGCATTCATGTGTTGATGGATGTCTAGACTGCTTTTATTTCCTAGCCATTGTGAATAGAGAGAGCATCAATGACCATGGATGTGCAAGACTCTCTGTGATATGGTGACTTGGAGTCCTTTGGGTAAATTCCCAAGAGTGGTGTAGCTCAGTCATATTGTAGTTCTTTTTTGTTTTCTTAAGAACCTCCATCCTGAAGCCAGGCAGCGGGGGTGCACATGTTTAATCTCAACACTTGAGAGGCAGAGGTGGGAGGATCTCTGAGTTTGAGACCTGGTCTACAGAGCTAGTTATAGGACTACACAGAGAAACCCCGTCTCAAAAAAAAAAAAAAAAAAAAAAAAACCAAACAAACAAAAAAACCAAACCAAAAAGACCCCGCATACTGGTTTCTGTGTCTGTAACAGTTACATTCCTACCTACCAGCCGTACATATGGGTTCCCTTACCCTCCACCCTCACCAGCACAGTGGTTATCTGTTTTCTTGACGATAGCCATTCTGACTGGGGCAAGAGTCTATCAAAGCTATCTGTAATTTGCTTTTGCTCTGAGGACTCAGGATGTTGGACATCTTTTCAAGCATTTATTTCTTTGTATTTCCTCTTTTGAGAACTTTCTGTGCAGTTCATTCGTCTGTTGACTGATTAGAAAATTCTTCTTTGGTGCTTAAGTTTTGTATTTCTTTGTGTAGCCTCAATACTCACCCTGTCTAATGCGTTGCTGACTGCCGCTTGCTCACTGTGTATTGTCTCCTTTGCTGTGCAGCTAATTTTAATCCCCTGTAATCCCATCGGCCAATCCTCAGGCTTATCTTCTGTGCTTTTAGGACTTCTCTGCCCATGCCTGTATCTTAAACTGTTTTCCTCTGGAAGTTCCAAGCCTTAGGTTTAGGTCTTTGATCCACTGTGTATTGATTTTTGCACAAAGTGGCAGGGATCTGGTTTCATTCTACATGGGGACGTCCACTTACCCCAGCGCCATTTCCTGAAGAGGCTTTCTCATTTCCAAAGTATAGTTTGACACTATTGTTGAAAAGTAGGTGGCTAGGGCTGTGTAGAGTCTGTTCCTGGGTCCGCTATTGTATTCTCACCATCAGACATTTGAAAAGGGGTTTTATTTACAGCGGTCACTATTGTCATTCGTAGCATATGAAGAAGGAATGCTTTCTCCACCTAATACGTACACGGAATCTCGATTGCTGTTTTCTGAAACTCTAAAAGCTGCTAGCGGGGTCTCTTCTTTCACTGAAGTCATCGAAGGAAAGCTGTTAAGATGCAGCTTTGATCAACTGCAGAGGCGCTGGTTTTCCAGCTGGGCACTGCTTCCCTGTTACCACAAGAGGGTGATAGAGACCCACAGTAAGACATCTGGCTGGGAGGATGCCTGCCCTGAGATCATTTCATTCTTTGGAAACAAAAGTGGTAACAGATACCAATGCTCCTGTGTTGACTTAAGAAAGAACAGTTACCACAACAGGGCTCAAGGGGGTGGTGCTGTAGCCCCGGCCAGCCTTCAACTGGGGCTCAGGCAATCCTCCTGCCCCAGCTTCTAGAGTAACCTGGGGCCACAGGTGTCCCACAGCATACCCAGATCTTGATTGGTTGTGAGCAGGCGATAGTTCCCAACCTTGTAGAGAACTTAGGGTACGATTATTCTTCAGAGAATAAACATTTTATTTTAAATAAATTGAAAGATGACCCTCCCCCCCCCACCTCCCACTCTGGTTTTCTTGTGACAGGGTCTCTCTACGTAAGTCCAGTCTGGTCTTAAACTTGTGGTCCTCTTGCTTCTGTCTCCCAAGAGCTGGAACCACAGGCTCACACACCCAGTTTGAATTATGGACTGGGAAGAATTCAAAGATGTAACAGAAGAGGATCAGATGACTTGACACAAAACCCCTGTTACCAGAGCTGCCGGTTTTGTCCCGAGGCTGAGTGGCTTGCAGGACTTTCAGGGGGGTGGAGGGGGGCAGTGGCAGACAGTGTTTTCAGGAGAGAAAAGCCACTAGACTGTGTTTGTTACAGTTATTCTGTTCCTGCCTCGGAAGGGTCTAGTTCCAGGGGCCTCTCAACGGTGCTTCTCAAAGGATAGGGTGTTAGCAAGAAGTCAGAGAATGAGCTGCACTGTGCTAGCGAGCAAGCGACCTGGGAGCAGAACTCGGTAGTAAAACTCCTGTCCACAAGCCCAGGGCCCTGGGTTCCATCCCCAGCACTAGAATAAAATAAAACAAACCCACTGGATTGTCTTCCTTGTTCTGCTGTTTTTGTCTGAAATTCTAGGCTGTGAAATGACTCATGAGCCAGGGAGGTAGAACCTGCCAAGAAGAATTTGTCTTTATTCCCATAGTGAACTCAGAAAAGAATGGATGTGAAGAAGCATCTTTTAGACCCTTGGCTGGGGGGGGGGGGTGCACAGCATGCACACGCCCCAGGTAATATAGGTTTGGGAGAATCCGTATCAATTTCCTGTGTCTCCAGGTTTACTTGAGATCCTGGATCTCAGCTGTCTTCAGGGACACCTTGGCTCTCTGTAGCCCTGCCTGTAATTACCCACCAATGAGCTCTACTTTAGGAAGGGCGGGGCCACAGTCTGGGAAAGGCCCTTGCATGCTTTCTTTGTGGGTTAGACAAAGTGGGGTGTCCCTTAACAGCCCCAACCACATGGGTTGCACAGTCCTTTCTGAGTGGAAAACTACTCTGTTCTCCAACACAGCTGCCATGTCTGATCTTGAGTAGCTCGGGAGAGCGACATTTGGTTCCTCCACCTTCAGTGAATTCACTGCCCAGCACTGTTCGTAGTTCTAGAAACCGACACAACACTGTCATCTGTATTAAAAGAAATGATTCCTAGATGCTGTGGCTGCAATCACTGCGCCATGGTGTCGAAAGGGCCTTGGAAAGTTACAGTTACTCTGTGTGTCCCTTGCTGGACTTGTTGGTCACTTGGGAGTCCTAACCACCTGTCTACTCAGACAGCACTGATTTCTGGGAAGTTCTTTTTTTTCTTTTGTCCCCACTCTGCGTATTCATTGTACATGACATGGTGTTACACAGTGACATTTTCATTGAAGTGTAGAATGTACATTGAGCACATTCCGCCGTCTTCCTTACTTTAGGCTTACCTCCTCTGACCTGGTACCCGCTGGCTTGTGTCCCTTACAGTACATAAATAACTTCTTTCTTTTCCTGAAGGCCTTTCCTTCTTGTGTGTTGTTTGGATGTAGTACTAAATGCCTTTACCGATTTGATTACTCTATTTCCTCAAAGATCTTCTAAAATTTTTTAAATTACATTTTTATTGACTTCTTAGGTGTGCATGGGTGGATGGGTGGGTGGGTGCATACCACAGTTGTGTGGAACTCAGAACAAGTTTTCAAAAGTGCATTCTCTTCTTCTACTGTGTGGGTCCAGGGCACAGAGCTCAGTTCATCAGCCTTGGTGGCAGGTGCTTTTATCCCTGAGGCATTCTTCCTGCCCACCAAAGCCCTTTTAAAGGGCCAAACTCAATGCCAAATTTACATTCTGAATAGTTCTTTCCATGTCATTTCCAGCACAATAGTCATAATTTTGGACTAGATAATTATGGATAAGTATGTATAGTGTATGTGTTTGTGTGCATTCACATGTGTTCTGTCCCCTCTAGGTGCTGGAATCACAGGTGGGCCACCGCATCACAGGCATTTACACATGTTCTGGGGATCCAAACTCCAGGGCTCCCTCTCACTGCTTACAAGGCAAATGGCTTAACCACTGCCTCCTCTCCAGTCCCCTCTCCAGTCCCCGGCCCCCCTCCCTAGCTCAGACTGAACTTTGAACGGGCAGTCACACCAAGCTGCTGCATTATTACTTGGGTCTGTTTTTAAAGGATGGAGTTCATGAAAGATGCAAGGAAGCCAATGGCTGATTTTAAAAGACCTTCTTGAAACTTAAAAGCAAGCAAGCAGACAAGCAAAACCCCGGGTCATTCTGCTTTATTGGATTTGGCAGAGAAGTCTGTGTCACTTGTTTTGGTTTCTCATTTCATTTTTGAGACTGCCTTTCACAGGACCTGGAAAGGCTTTTATTTATTTATTTTTTAATTTTTGGTTTGAGTATCTCTAGGTGTGTGCCTGTGATGCCTGCAGAGGCCAGAAATGGGTGTCAATCCCCAGGAGTTACAAGACAGTGATGAACTCAGATTCTCTGCAAAAGCAGCAAATGTTCTCTCCAGACATCTCACCCCCCATCTAAAATCTTTCTCTCCCTCCCTCCCTCCCTCCCTCCCTCCCTCCCTCTCTCTCTCTCTCTCTCTCTCTCTCTCTCTCTCTCTCTATCTATCTGTTAACTCTATTTTACAGATGACAAGCAGAGAGCTGACTGGAGACATGACTCCGAGCCAGTTAAGAGCATTGACTGTTGGTTCTTCCAGGGGACTAGCTCTCTGCTCCTAGATCTCAAGTGGAGCTCACAGCCCTCTGTATCTCCAGTTCTAGCTAGGGCCTCCAACACCCTTTTCTGGCCTTTGTGGGCACCAGGCACGCATATGGTGTACATACACATGCAGGCAACGACCCCCCCCCCCAACACACTCCCCTCAAAGGCAGGCGGAAGTCTAGAGGAGGTGGGTAATGGTTGGCTAGGGTCGCAGGTGTGTGACTCTGTGGCAGAGTCCCAGGCTAACACTGCTCCACCCCACCATCACATCAGTTCCTTAATGTGATTGATGGGTCCCTGGGATCAGGTCTAAGAGCTGGTGCCCTGCTGTAGCCTCACAGAAGAGTTCTCAGATTTATTTGTTTGAATTTTCCAAATTTTCTACAACGATGTGTAATTAGAAGTCAGTCATTCAGTCAATCAATCAATCAATCGCTCAAGCAAATAAAAACCAACTGGAATTTAAAAAAAAGAAAAAAAAAAAAACAAGAACAAATACTCCTCACGCTGCTTGTCTCTGAACCCAGAATGTCAGGAAAATGGCTGCGCTGTCTCTTCAGACTCCTTGAAATTAAAATATCAGGTATTCTGTCTCGGAGAAAAACTAAGGTTCAATAGAGCCCTCCCTGCCCACCATATTCACACCCCCCGCTTCTGAGTTGTTTTTGAAACCTCTTTGCAAATCCTTTAGGATTGGAGGTGTAGTACAGGCTAGCCTAGCCTGAGTGAGACCCTGTGTTTGGGTCCCCACTGTAAACCTCTGAGTTAAGGTGATGAGGGAACCCGGCGTGGGTAAAGCTGAACCACAGTCTGCCAGTCAAAAATTGTCAGTTTTCTCAGACTAGGGAGGGGAAGGGCTGGGGATCGGTACCATTTGGAACCAAAATGCTTATTTCCTTGTTTGTTTGTTTGTTTGTTTATTATAGGTTCTGGACAGAGATGCTTAAATTCTTGAATGAGTTGGGAAACGTCTGTCCTGACCAAAGCATCTGTCCTAGTTTTTTCCAGATCGCTTGTTCCTTTAGTGGGAACAGAAGCAGGCGGTGGCCGCTGGGCAGGCGGGAGGACTGGCCAGCGCCCTGGAGGTGTGCACCTGAACTTGAGGGCCGCTGGGTCTGGGCGTCGCAGCCGAGGCGGACCGAGCCCCGGAAAGCCCCCGAGGGTGAGTGCTCGGCCGGGGAGGAGCCGAGCCCGGCGTCTGGGTCGGGCTGAGTGAAGTAAAACAGAGCGGCGCTCCTTGGCGCCTCGGCACCATTACCTTCAATTATGATAATTGGTGCTCTCCAGCGTGCGCATTCCCCCAGGGAGCTCGCCACGTCTCAGTCCTTCACTTCCTCGCTCACTGCTGGAGGCTGAGCATCTGTCTCCCTGCTCCCTGGCCCCTCGGTCCATCGTCTTCTTGGACACGGTGGGGTCTGTTGGTCTGTAAACCGGGTGGTGACTGGGTTAAACATGCTGCAGCTGCTACTTTTTGCATTTTCAATGAAAATTTAGAGGGATACCATGCAAGCATTTATTTTATAATTAATATCTACACGTTCCTTTCTTGCATTCCAATACAGAAACCAGTTAAGAGAGAGAGAGAGACGCACAGACACAGACACACTCATACAGAGAGAGGCAGAGAGACACTCAGAGACACCTGGAGTCAGTTCTCTGGATGTATGTGTGCTCCTCACCCTCTTAACTCCTCCAAACCTTTATCTCCTTCTCTGTGTCCTGGCTGAGGCTGGTCTCTAACTGCGTGATGGAAAGATTGAAGATCTGAAAATGCTTTGGTGGTTACTTCTACCCATGACCTCTGATAATATCCCCAACCACAGACCTTTCCTCCAGTGTAGTTTGTACTTAGCAGGGCTAGTTCCAGGAAAAACTGGATAGTTAACCTTCATGATTGAAGGTTAAGAAAAAAGAATATCAGGAGCTCATTCCCACCCCTTTCTTCAAACCTGCTTTAAAATTAGGCAGTCTGGGGCTGGCAGTATAGCTCAATGGTAGGAGGCATCCTAGCCTGTGAGATGCCCTGGGTTTGATCATCCCGTGGCACCAAATAATAATAATAGCTAAGACTTTTAAAATATAATAAAATTGGGCAGCCCCTTAGCATGAGGCAGGTGGGTTACAAGCAATTTGAGGGCATGACTCTCTTCAGTAGTTTTAATGACTGGAGGCTGGGGATGGAGTTTAAATGGTAGAGTACTTGCCTAGCATGCTGGGGGTCTTTGATCTCCAACACCATGTAAAACAACACAAGCCTGTAATACCACTTGGCTGTGGAGGCAGAATGGAGAGAAGTTCAAGATCATCTTTGGCTACATGTTGAGTTCAAGCCAGCCTGGGCTACATGAGACCACATCTTTTTTTTTTTTTTTTTTTTTTTCCAGAAAGAAAAAATACAGGACATGTTCCTGCAAGTATGCCCTTAATTAATTGTGACTTTATTGTGTAATGTTCCGACAGTGAATAAGCAACATGAGGCTTCTAAAAAAAAGTCATAGAATGGGAAGTGGTGTCCCCAAGGGCTTCCTGCCGCAGGTGGGAGATCCTTCACGAGTTTCCCAGTTTAGAGGCACGAATTACAAGCTGCCTGCCTGTGAAGAGCTAAGCTTCTTGCATAATGGTAAGTTAGCTGACCAATTTGTCTTGCCTGATTCTTGGACCACTACCAGCTGTGGGAGCAAATCTTCCTTGGCAAGACTCATGCCCTCTAGAGATACCATCATCCTGTCCCAGCTGGAGGCCCGATTGGCAGTGGCATTGTTCACACTTCAAATCTTCAGCTCAAGGGAGGAGGAAGTCCTAGAGCCATCTGGGAAGTTCCCAAGCCATCATAAATTCACTCAGACGATTAGACATCAATTTGAGCAAAGACTCTGTTTCTAGGAAAATATCCTTTGCTTTCGATAGGGTTTTGCAGATAACATGAGCATGCACTAGTATCTGAATCTGCACTATTGGGAATCGCAGGGCGGGGTGGGGCTGTTACCACTGCTAGCCTCCTCATTAATGGGAGAGGAATCTGAGGCTCGGAGAAGGACTTTTGTTTTGTGCCCTCCCTCACACCACACCTAGTCGTGAAGCATGTACTGCTTCATATCTTCAGTTTCCTACTTCCGACTTATTTCTTCATTTAAGAAGTTACATCTATTCTGTTCAAAATTCAGTAAGTCATTCAAGATAAAAATTCAGTAAGTCATTCAAGATAAAATGTGGAGGATTACAGTGTGAAAGCATAAACAGGAATAGAAAGGATGTGTGGAAATATGCGCTGCTAAGCATTGAACTCGGGCCTTTGTTTGTATGAGGCAAGTGCTCTACCAATGAGCTAAGTCCCAGCTGGATGGAAATGTTGGCTTATCATGAAGGGCTTTATAATCTCCCCAAGGAGCCTGATGGAGAAGGAAGTTGGGCAACTGTGTGGACTTCTTCATATGCTCTTCTTTTATGCTCCTGAACGTTTATGAGATCTGGCTAAGTGGTACAGGGTGGGACACAGAGGATGGAACCCTGAAGGGACAAGTGACTGGAAAGCTGGTGCATTTTTGCACCTCTGTTACACGTAGGCTGGCAGGCAGTTCCTCTGCTCACTGACGCACACGCACCTCATCCTCTCAGCATCTCATAAACCCACACTGCACCTGTGGGAAAAGCCAGGGAGATCATTCACTCCCAATACTCATCTTTCTTAGGAAACAGGCAACAAACACTTTTTGTTACTCTAGCCAACGAAAAAGACAGGGCCTTGGAGACTGCTGTGAGTACAGATAGCCCACAAAGTGGCTCTGGACTCTGGAAAGTTCTGCATCATCACTTGGTTACATTATTTCTTTTAAATGATGGCAAACACTTAAATGATAAACTTGTATACACAAAGCCAGGCTGTGGTGGCGCACGCATTTAATCCCAGCACTTGGAAGGCAGAAGCAGGCAGATCTCTGTGAGTTTGAGGCCAGCCTGGTCTCCAGAGTGAGTTCCAGGACAGCCAGGGCTACCCAGAAAAAAAACCAAAACCAAAACCAACCAACCAACCAAACAAACAAAAAACCACCCGGTATATACCATGATGTGGAGTGAGCGGAGTTCACTGAGTGATATTTTTCTTTCTTTACAGCGCGGTTAATTTCGTATGCAGACAACCTGCTCTTACTACCATGCCCCCTTCTTGCTTGGAGTTTCTAGCCAACAGCCTTCTGGAAGAGTGGCAGGCATGTTTCACATCAGCTGAGTCCCTTACCCTAGCTGAACAAGCTACACAATGAACATTTTAGGGTGGACTCTCCGTTAGCTGAACAGAGCAACCTGTATCACTTCAGTGGCAGAATGACTTCTGAATTGGGGACTAGGATCCCAAACTGCTGTGATAGTCCGCAGCAGCCCCAGAAGACAAAACCATCTTCTAATGACTTCCATGAAAGGGTCCTATGCCCTGGTAAAGGCAAGCAAGGGGTGCGAGAAAGCAGGAGCTAGAAATAAAAAGGGGATGAGCTTGATGACCGATGGATGAGGAGCAGCACACACAGGGAAGAGCAGACCTAAGTCTTCTCATTGCTGGTTCCTCAGAGGCTGGCTTCCGGCCAATGGACAATACTCAGAAATTGCCCAATAAGCCTGTTGTAGCCAAACAGCAAACTCCTTTAAATTAGCTAATCTTTAGCAGGCCTGTCTCCCATTTAATTAAACAAGCCTGACTAATGACAAACTATATATTCATCTTTGAAATGAGGCTAGAAATGTAGATCAATGCCACTGTGAATGGGTGTTTGGAGGGATTCAGAGCTGAACATACTCTTTGGTGTAGGCAATCAATTAGGATAGAGAATATTACTGACTTTGAAAAAAATGCATCACAACTTCTTGCCTTAAGGATGAAAGCTTATTTGCTATAACCGCACAGCTCTCGTCAGTCTCTGCCCACAGGATGAGTCTTTTTGAGATGCACCATTTGAAGATATGCTCCTTTGTCTGGCACGTAGGAATCAGTGTGCATTTTGACACTTTGTAGATGACAAAGCGAGATGATACTTTATCATTGGTTAGCTTCTCAGAGATTATTATGTAATGATTCTAAAATGGCCCCTTTCTGGAAAGGAAACATTCCAGTTGAGATGGCGTTGTACACCTGTCATCCCAGCTACTTGGGAGGCTGAGGCAAGAAGATCGTTTGCACTCAAAAGTTTAAGATCAACCAGGCAATGTCGTGATATTCTAGCCTAAAAAAGAAAAGAAAGACAAACAAATAACCAACAGGTATAATGAAGGCTGGCTCCACATCACCAATCAGGGAAATGCAATTAAAAACTATAGTCTGTTCATTTCTGTGATATGGCTATTACTGAAAAAATAAAAGACATCAAGTTAACGAGTGGATAAAGCAAGATTTCTTTTCTTTTTTTTTTTCAAGACAGGGTTTCTCTGTAGCTTTGGAGCCTGTCCTGGACTAGCTCTGTAGACCACGCTGGCCTCGAACTCACCAAGATCCACCTGCCTCTGCCTCCCGAGTGCTGGGATTAAAGGCGTGCACCACCACCTCCCGGCGCACAAGATTTCTTGTACATGGTTGGTGGGAAGGTCAATGAGCATTGCATGGCAGAAGAACCATGGAAGTTCCTTAAAGTATTAAAATGAACTCCTGGAGGCTGGGTGTGTTGGTGCATACTGATAATTCCTGCACAGAGGCAGGCAGATCTCTGTGGATTCAAGACTAGTCTGGCCTATATAGCAAAAACCAGCCAGGATGATATAGTCAGACCCTGGCCAAAATATAAAAGTAAAAAGGTATTATTGGGCTGGAAAGATAACTCAGCAGTTAAGAGAATGTACTGCTCTTCCAGAGGAGAGGATCTGGGTTTGATTCCCAGTACCTACATCAGTGGTTCACAATTACTTGTAACACCAGCTCCAGGGGTGTCTGACACCTCCGTCCTCTCTGGGTACCTTCACTCATATACACCTATAATATACATGCACACATAATTAAAAATAATAAAAACAAAAAAAGTACTACTATATTCTCTAAAACTCCAATGCACACTCAAAGAAAATGAAATCATTCTGCAAAGAGATTTATACTCCCATGTTTATTGCAACCCAAGTGTTCATCAATGAATTAGTGAAGAAAATGGAATACTGTTCAACTCTAAACATGCAAGGAATCCTAGGGTAACATGGATGAAATGGAAGGACATGATGTTAAGCAAAATAAACCAGGTATAGGAAGACAAATACTAATGGATTCATATGAGGAATATAAAAACATCATTTTGGTAAGAAATACAGACTGGGGGGTTGGCAAGATGGCTCAGTGGGTAGAAGTGTTTACCTCCATGTCTGATAGCCTGAGTTAAATTTCCAGGAGCCACATGGTAAGAGGAGAGAATCAGTTCTCATCAGTTGCTCTCTGACCTCCACACATACACATGTAAATAAATACAATGCAATGAAAAAAAAAACTTTTTCAGGACAGAAATTAAAAGTAGAACCATGTTTGCCACAGGCTGAAATGGTTAGTGGGGAGGGAAGTTGGGAGGTCTTGATCAAAGGATATAAAAGTAGATAGGCTAAATAAGTTGAAGAGATAGGTTGTATTGTGTGGTAGCTATAATCAGTGATATTAAAATTGCAGAGAGTAGAAGTTAAGTGTTGTTATCACAAACGTGATAATTATGTGAGGCAATCCATTGGTTAATTAGCTAGAATCAGCCACTCCAGAATATATATACTTTAAAAGATTATGCTGCATACCATGAATACATGCAATTGTATCTGTCAATTAAAAAAAGTAATCTAAAAAATATTATAGTGAAAAACACAAAAGTAGCCACAAAAAAAAAAAAAAAAAAAAAAGGGTGATGGCCCATAGATTTGCAGAATTCCACCTCAAAAGGCCTCAATTTCTCGTGTCAGTGAGATTTCAGTTTGCAGGATCCAGGCGTGGAAGATGGCTATTGGGCCATCAGAGACAAGCCTGAAGAGGCTGGAGAGTGGGCAGAAGGGAAGTGTCAAGTTTCATCTGATGTCAGCAAGCATCTAAATGTTTGGTTATGTCCTGAGAATATCAAAGCTCTCAAATTTCAATGGCTTTAGACATAAACGAGTTTTAATCCACAACAACAACAACAACAACAACAACAATAATAATAAAAGTGTTACCCACTAAAGGGGTGGAAGACACCGGTCCATGTTAGCTCTCCATTTGTTAGGAAATGACTCAAGGTGATTTGTCAGCAAAAACAAATTTAAATTCATTATTTGACATCAGGTAGGTCAAACTATCAGGCCACTGGATACTTTTTTTGAAAAATCATTATCTTGATTGGTGGGTGGGAGAGGATACTTTATATAACCCAATAGAACACAGGCTTTTGCGGAGACCGGGGATGACACAGAATATAGTTGATACTGTTTGATTGAGTAATGCACATTGCCAAGTTCCCAAAGATCTTTAGGGAAGATTTCATTGTACCACAAATTTAGTAATCTGTCTTATTTGTTTATTTACTTAAAAAACTTAACTCAGTAATGACTCACTTTTGTAAGACCCCCAAGCATTTCTTGATCCTGTAAGAAGACATTGGAATGTAAATTGAGTTTCGGTCTCTGACTTTCCAGGTCTTATCGTATTACCGTCCAGACCCTGCACCCAGCGATCTGCAGGCGTCCGTCCCTTTATCTCTTTTTCCATAATGGGAGAAAAATGAAAACTCCGAACAGACAACTAAAACCCCCAAACCTCATAGCTGTCCCCTTCTTCTGAGCTAATCTCTTACCTTTGACCTGAGTCTCCTGAAAACAGTTTTCAGATCTGAACTCCTTATTTTTACTGAAACAAAGTGATTTCTTAAAAAATACAAGCTACTATTGGGAATTCAAAGTGGACTGTTAGCAGGCAGAAAACTATGTATGTATGCGGGAAGTGGTGGGTTCCATGTCTACCTCGCCATAGCTGTTTGTATGCGGGAAGCGGTGGGTTCCATGTCTACATCGCTATAGCTGTTTGTATGTGTGTGAGGAAGCTGAATGTAGAAAAGTAGTTAAGTGAGTCCCGTGCAGAGCACAGAACAAAATTCTGTAAAGAAGCAATTGTCCTTAAACATCTTAAATTGAGTTAAAATTGTTGCCTATTCTCCTGACTATTGATTGGCATATTATCTCTAATCTAATTTTTATTTTCCTGCCTGATTCAAACACTCTCATTCACTCAGTTAAAAAGCACACAAACTTGTTTCTCTTAAAACTAATTTTCAGCTACTTAAGAAGTCTGACCATAGCAATAAAAACAAAAGAGTTGAAATCATTGTGTGAGGAATGAATCACAAGGTCTTATTCTGAACTATATTAGAACCAACATATAAATGCAAACTTTAAAGTGTAGATAATAATATTGACAAATATGTAATACTAAAAGGCAAATATGAATTTGATAAATACAAGTGTTTTGGAGGGGTCCTTTGAGGTATCAGTAAAAGAACTGCAAATCAGAGTTTTACGTCGTGGGGACATGCGAAGGGCAACTGCTTTGGATGTGCAAAGCCCTGATTTTGATCCCCAAATCACAGAAATCAAAAGACAAAATAAGTGTTTTTAAAAGCAGGCTGTGGTGGTGCATACCTCTAACCCTAGCACTTAGGAGGCTGAAGGAGGGAGGACTCTAGTTCAAGGCCGGCCTGGGGTACAGAACAATTCCATGCTTTCCAAAATAGAGAAAGGAGGGAGGGGATGAGGGATGGAGGGACTTATTAAGTTTCTTGAGTTTTTCAGGCCTGGTGAGTCATGGGAGTAATCTCTGCACTTAGAAAGTGGAGGTAAGATCATGAGTTCAAGGATATCCTTGACTGCACAGCACGTTCAGGGCCAGCCTGGGCTACATGGGACACTGTTTCAACAACAAGATTCCTGAGTTAACATTTAGGTCAAAAAGTAAAGACAGGTTTAGTGCTTAGTAAAGATAGTTCAAGAGGTAAAGTGTTTGCCACTTAAGAGAGAGTTTAAGATCCCTGCCCAGAACAACAGAAAAACCAGGTATGGTAGAGAGCGTAGTATCTGAGTAAAGAACTAGAACCCTCTTCATTTGGTCTGCTATGCTCCCAATTCCCTCATGAGGAGACAGAACACTCCCCAGAAGCTCAAAGACTGACTAACACTGAACAAGCCAGAGCACACCTCAAACATGATGGAAGGTAAAACCTGATATCTGAAGTTGCTCTATGGCACATGAGCTCACCAGTTTTCTCTCTCTCTCTCTCTCTCTCTCTCTCTCTCTCTCTCTCTCTCTCTCTCTCTCTCTCTCTCTCTCACACACACACACACACACACACACACACACATACACACACACACACACAAGACAAGTAATTGGAGACCCCTTGGGATTTACATCTGTGCTTATCGGCACATCTTCCTCATTTGCTGTTTCTCTGCAGGCAGATAGACTCCAGCTGTCCCCACGTCTCTCCTTTTACGCATCTTTCTTGAAATAGCCTCCAGAGCTCAGCCAGCCAGCATCTCCGTCTAAAGAAAGAACCTAATTAGGTTGTGGGTTGTGTGACTGGCTGTCGCAAGAAGGCAGTGTCCCCTAGCCTGGCTCCTGCTGTCCCTCCCAGTGTGAAAGGGGACATTAACTGAAGTAAACTGGAACACAGGAAGTGTGTACTACAACCTGGTATTCGCCTACACATTTCCTTACATCTTCTTTGATTGATGAAGTATTTATTGCAACAAAACAGAGTCAGTCCTCAATAGGTTTCTGTCTGTTCCTTGCTCTGTATTTTATGTCCCAGACACAAAGAATTGCCTGTAGTTCCATCTACTCATCCCTTCTTTACCACCCCTGTCTTCCTCCACAATTAACTCAGTTCGTCCTTAAATTTCCCTGGTCCTCTGAGCTTGAGGTGCTCTTCCTCCGGTAGTCTTTGCTCAGTGGGAGCCAACCCCAATGTTGCTGGTTTCAGGAGACCCTCCCTGGACGTCTTCACCTTGTTAGGCTGCATCGTAATTCTGTGGCACTATTTGACTTGTGACACATTATCTAGGCGTCCAAATCGTTGCAATTCTGGACATTCTGTGTGAGTTTGGTCTACTGGTGGGAACTTCGAAGTGGCTGAGTGAGTCTGCTCTAAAAGATTCCTTTTAGCTAATGATTGACTGTGCAAGGTTAAAAGAGTATGTCATTACCTAAATACGTGGTCCACAGGGCCCTCTGGATTAACTCCTCAAAGTTCTAATGGTCAAGAACAGCCAGGAAATGCTGATGATAGTCTTCCTGTGGGCTGCCAGCCATCCTTGCAGAGAGGCCTGTTGGTTACTGAGTGCCTTTATCTGTTCAGTTTTCTCCTAAGACCTCTGCTGAGCTTGCCTAGTCCACCCCCATTCCGTGTGTGTGTGTGTGTGTGTGTGTGTGTGTGTGTGTGGTATATACCTGACAGCATCTTGATATGTAGTAAAGGCTGTCCTCAAAACTGCAATTCTCCTGCCTCCACCTTCTAAACAGTGTGATTATAGGGTGCATTTGACAATTTCCTCCCCTCTTTATATTTAAATTTGTAAGATTTTATATTGTGTTTTGTTTGGAGTCAGGGTCTAGTCTGTAGCCCAGGCTGGTATGGAACTCACCACATAGCTGGTGGCCGGCCTCCAACTCTTGCCACCTCTCCAGCTTTAGCCACCCAAGAGCTTCCCAAGTGCTGAAGTTCCAAGTGTGAAATCCCCTCCCTCCTTTCAAAATGCAATTTTGACCTAGCAAAATAATAGAGTATAAGATTATGGCATTATTTACTTTTTCCACACAAAAACATCGTTTTTTCCGAAGGTAGCTTTATTAACTTCCTATGTCTCCGAAGACTTCCAACAAATTTATTACATTAGGTGTTTAGAAGGCTCCTTCCTCCTAGATTTTCAGTCTATAAGACATTTTCCCCCTTAAGTGTTTGTTTGCTTTACGGTGCTGGCATGGAACCCAGGCCTCTGAGCTCGAGGCCGGTCTCCCAGCTTCTTAGTTTTCACATCTGCCCTCCCATTCTAAATGACCTGACTTTTATCTTTCATCGTTTTAAATGTTGGCTGACCCTAAAAGTGAATCTTGCAGATGGTTTACTTTTGCTTGGGGGAGGGGACGTAAAAGAGCATTCCCTTTGATAATAAAATCCTTAAGCCCATTTCCCCTCAGACAAGCAAACAGCATCCCATTCCATTTTAGGTTCGTTGGGGAGGCCGCCCCTCAAGCCCTAATAAATGACTTAGTATCTCAGGAAAGAGATCGCTGTGGGGCTGATATTGATCAGGTCAGCGGGTGTGTTTGCCTGCGATTGTTTGGGGGGTGGTTAATTGAGTCTCGGCCAGTGTCGTCTAGCTGGCGCCGGGTGCTTTTGGATTTGCTAATTTTCGTTAAGTGTCTCTAGCAGGCTCCCGGTCCCCTGTCTACCCCGGAGAACCCAGCGGCTCCTACTGATCAACAGTCTGTCTGTCTGGGCTTTATTGATCACAAGGCGGCCGGCTCAGGGCGGATGCGCCCGGGGGAGCCAGGGAGCCGACAGAGAGCAGACTCCAGCTCCGGGCTGCCCCTTCCTAGCTTTCGACCACTCGCGGGCGGGCGGGCGGGGTCCAGACAAGGCCACTGTCCCTGGGGGTCTCCGAGCGTGGGTGGCTGGGGCGTAGCCATTGTCCCTATGGAGCTCCGGGGCTCGGTGACCGGGGCATGACCACTGTCCCTGTGGAGCTCCGAGGATCGGTGGCCTGGGTATGGTCAGGGTCCCTGGGGGATCCGGGGCTCGGCAGCCGGGGCATAGCTTCTTTCTCTGGGGGACTCCTGTACATGACCACTGAGAGTGTGGCGTCCCTTGTAGGGTTCAGGTGGGACAAAAGCGAAGCCACGTGTTGGGGGCCGCTGGCAGGAAACTGAGCAGTAGGAGGGTCTGTGGCAAAGCCAGAGGCTACCTAAGAAGCGGGGCTCCGCGGCGCCCCTGAGACTGCGCTAGCAGACGTCCGCTAGGGGGAGCGCTGCAGCCGGGTCCGTAGTGCTAGACATCGGCGCCAGGGCGAGCCGGGAGGCAGGTCCGCTCGGCTTCGCGTCTGGCCCCGCCCCCTGCTGCCTGGCCGCAGGGCTGGAAGCGTCGGCCAATCAGAGAGCAGGGGTGGGGCAAAGGGCGGGGCCGCGCTTGGCCGTCTCCCGGCGCCGGGCACTATTTACGGCGCGGACGCGGGCTCTCTGGCCGGTGCAGTTGCTGCTCGCTGCGGGTGGGTCCTGCGCGCGTCCGCTTCTCGCGGCTTGTGCACGGGGTGGCGGGGTGAGGGAAGGACCTCCGGGGAGCGTGCGGAGCCGAGAACGTGTCCTCGGTAGTCTTGGTCCCGCTCCATGCTCCGGCTCCCGCCCCGCCACTGACGGCGCCCGGGCTCGTGCGCAGCGCGCCCCGGGGGTCGTAGTGCAGCCGCGCCTGGCTCCCGGAGCGACGGGGGCGCGGGGCGTCAATGGATCGCCACTCCAGCTACATCTTCATCTGGCTGCAGCTGGAGCTCTGCGCCATGGCCGTGCTGCTCACCAAAGGTGAGTGCCGCGGGGCTGAGCGCCGGGACTGCGGGGCTGGCCGTCGGGCTTCGTGAGCGGTGGCGAGGTTCCCGCCTGCGCCTTTGCCGCGTTTCTCTCCACTGCCCCGGGCCTGGCGCGTTAAAGGACGGTCAGACTTCGGGGCCAGGAGGTGGCCGGATGCTGCTGGGCTCACATCCCACAACGGGACGGCCCCGAGAAAATACAGATCCCAACTGGGCCGGCCGGGAGTTTCTTTTGGTTTTACTCGGTGCCTGACCCTGAAAGTGCCACTAAGTGTCTCTGTGTGTTTTTGGATGTCTGCGCGTGTGTTTTACAAGTGTCCTTAAGTTGACCGATGTCTGTTTCTGAGCTGGGCTTGTCTGTGTTCTTGACTTTCGTGCTTCTGAATATCTGCATATGCGTCTGATTATTTCTGAGTGAGTGCTAGTGCCGTGTGTCTCTTCGCGTGTCTGAATGTCTCGGAGTGTGCATATCTGTGGACCGAGGAGTGTGAGGTCTTCCCGGGAATGTAGGAGTGTGAGGTGGCTGAAGTGTGTCCTCTGCTCTAAACTGACTGGGAGGAGTAGGTGCTGTCATCCGCCCCCTTTCCCACTCCGTATTTTTACAGACACTGCTGGAAAAAGGAGGGAAAAATAGTCTTTTTTTTTTTTTTTCTTTCCAGCAGGGCTCACCTTTTAGATGGAAATTCTCTTAACTCCTAGATTTCAAGGCTCCCTTCACCCCTACCAGGACTCTACCTCCTGTTCTGCGAACCCATTTTTTTTTAATGGGAAGCGTTATTTAGTCTCTGACCCTCACCCCCAAACACACTTTCCTCTAATTGCCATGTAGCAGGCCTGAGGTTAAAGGATAAGCCAGCCCAGCAAGGATGAGGTGCTACAGTATTTATTTATTTTGGAAGGAAGGGTGTAATTAGCCCTAAATAACAGCCCTTGCAGCCTGCGGAGGGGAGCCTCCTGGCCCTATCAAAGGCAGGCAGAGCAGGGAGGGACTGGGGCTGACATGAAGTCACAGATACCGAAACTATGTGCCTGATAATGATATAATTAGGGGATCAGAGATTTCTGACTGCTGCGGACTTCAAAAGCTCCATTTAAAAGAAGCCAGCAGCCTCTGCTGTAGCCATCTTGACTGAAGCAGACATTTCTGTTTAATCACTACATACAGTAACTAGAAAGGGGCAAACAGAAGAGCATTGTTCACTGTTTTAAAATACCAGTCTCCTCTTGGCCTTTGCATGCCACAGGAAGAAACCTTATGAAATGACAGAAATATAGTTTTAATACAGTAATACAAAAGTCCATTCTCCTCGTTGAAATGTGGCTCCAATTTTTCTTTAAAGTCTTAGAACTTGCCCAGTTACCTGTCAAAATTTTATGAAGACTGTTTTAGGTCATTGAAAATATAGTATTTTAAATAGGCTCATAAACACTGGAGCAGCATTTTACTTGTATTTGGTTTTCCCTTTCTGCACCAAATCCGAGGCTAATAGGCGCAAAGTAGACTTTTAATCTGTTTTATTTCTACTTTAAATCTGTATAGAATTTGTCAGGCCGGGGATATGTAGTCATTATCACTTAGGTCTGCTGGTGTGCTTTTATGCAAAGAGTAGGCTGAACTTGGAAGGAGGAGGAGAAGCAGAAGCAGACAGAGAACCGCTGCAGGGTTAAGGTTCTTTCCTGAAGTAAGGAGGCAGGAGAGGGACCTGGACCCACAACCGGGGTAGCAAAGTTTGGGCTGGCTGGCTTCTCTTCCAGCTGAAGTGTGAGCAGCCTGGGTGAAAACTGAGCGCACCATGTGGTGGCCTGGAATTTGGACAGATAATTAAATGAGACACCTTACTCAGGCATTCACGGAAAGGAGGAGGAAGAGAAGTGAGGTTGGAGGGGGGAGGTTTGGAAAAGCCACAGCTCTCAGTGTTGGATGTCAGAGTGGAGGTTTCAGTAACCAGACAGATCTTCCGATTGGGACCTGGGACGAGGCGTATGCATTAGTTTGGTTTACAGTAGCGTGAGCTGTGGCAGCCAACAGTGATGGGCGTTCACCCCATTGGGCATCTCAGTTTCTTGTGATAGATAACTTTCAGGTCCACATCCAAGTCTGAAATCTTGCATTGTGACAAGATGTTAACGGAGTCTTGCAGCTCACAAAGTGAGTGTTATAAAGGAAACTTTAATCACTTCCTGGAGAAGAATTTGAGGTTTCCTTAAGGATTTCTCCTTCAACCAGCAGAGGATTTTCAGTTTTGAGTTTCCCCTTTTAGGTCACATGTTAAATTACATGTAAAGCTGAGGGGGGAGGTGAAGTTGCCCTTGAGTTTTACATCCCCCACTTTTATGACTTTCCATTTGGGCTGAAAGAAATTGACTTTGGCAAGCAAACCACTAATTGTAAACTGCCTAGTTCCTGTTTTACAATGTTCGGACTAAAAGCGCCTCTGCATGAAAGGATCTTTATAGGCAAAGTTTGCCTTTTCTAGAGAGATCGCAGATAGCTGCCCAGTTTCATAGTTTGAAAACCTCCTGACCTGTGCAGTTTCTAGATTGTTGTGTGTCTAGTTAATAACTTTATAAGGTGTCAGCTCAGGCTCTTAAAACTTGGCTCAGTCCTTTGGGAAGCCAAACAATTCAGTAGTTCCGATCAAATATTTATACAGACAAACCCCCAAAGCCTGACGTTTTTATGTTGTGTAGTTGTATAGCGTAAAAACACATAAGTAACATGATTCTACCTTATAACAAAAGACAATATAGCAGAGACTCTTTGACTTCAATCCACAACATATTTTCATTACTCTTAACTCATCAGAAATCTGTTGTTGGGTTTCATATATTCCTAACAGCTCGATGGAAGTTAGGACACTACCTGCTTTGGGAGCAATTCTGTTCTCGTGGGTTGCCGTTGTAAACACTTATCTTGAAAGTCTATAGTAAGTGCCTTTGAGTTCCGGGGTTCAGCCAATGCTTACGTAGTTTCTTTGTTTGCAGGAGAGATCCGATGCTACTGTGATGCCGCTCACTGTGTGGCAACTGGTTACATGTGTAAGTCTGAGCTGAGTGCCTGCTTCTCCAGACTTCTCGATCCTCAGAACACCAATTCTCCGCTCACTCATGGCTGTTTGGACTCACTTGCAAGCACAGCAGACATCTGCCGAGCCAAACAGGCCCAAAACCACTCTGGCCCCGCCATGCCCACGTTGGAATGCTGTCACGAAGACATGTGCAATTACCGAGGGCTGCACGACGTCCTCTCTCCTCCCAAGAGCGAAGCCTCAGGTGGGTCCAAGCTGTCCTGACCCAAGGGCCTGCCTGATCTATAGGCCTGTGACAGCAGCGACTTTGTATGTCTGCTATTGATTTGGTTGTTAATGTAATTAGAGACACCAGGGGGAGGGCATGGCTGGATGCAAAGACCATCTCTAACTGAGTGGCTTTTATGTCTGCCTGAGCATTAGATGTCTCTGCATAATAGGCTTTGCCTGTGATTTCAACATTTTGAGGACATTAAAAGGCCATTACATCCAAGTAATGACAGCCTGTAAACAAATGCATCTGTAAGCATCTTTGGGTACTTTTGTAACATGTCGTTTCTTGAAATGCTTGGTAAGTTGCTGTTAAAATGGGCTTTCCTATGGGAAGTGGTTCTGTGTTCATGCTTGCTTCTAGGGGAGGTTTATTTGACCGGCTTCTCTATACTCCTTTAGGACAAGGAAACCGGTACCAGCATGACAGCAGCAGAAACCTCATCACTAAGGTGCAGGAGCTGACCTCTTCCAAAGAACTGTGGTTCCGTGCCGCCGTGATCGCGGTTCCCATCGCTGGCGGCCTGATCTTAGTCTTGCTCATTATGTTGGCCCTGCGAATGCTCCGGAGCGAGAACAAGAGACTGCAGGATCAGCGGCAGCAGATGCTCTCTCGTTTGCACTACAGTTTTCACGGACACCACTCTAAGAAGGGGCAGGTGGCCAAGTTGGACTTGGAGTGCATGGTGCCCGTCAGCGGGCAGGAGAACTGCTGTCTCACCTGTGACAAAATGAGGCAAGCAGAGCTCAGTAACGAGAAGATTCTTTCCCTCGTGCACTGGGGCATGTACAGTGGTCATGGAAAGCTGGAATTCGTATGACAGAGTCGTATCTGAACTATAAACTGAACCCTTGAAGGCCTTCTGAGTTCTGCTGGACAGGAGCACTTTTATCTGGAGACAAACTAACTGGCTCAGACATCTTGGAGAGACGAAATGACCTCTGCAAAAGAGAATCTTGGGTATTTCTTCTGAAGGATTATTTGCACAGACTCAAATACAGTCGAATGGATTAATTTGCTTTAAAATTATAAAAAGCAAAGAGAGGACTCAGCACACACTTTCCCAGGGTTCTTTGTATCCCAGGGAGCCGCGACTGACCGAAATAAACAGTGTGCTCTCTGTAAGCTCCTACATCTTCATTTATTGTAAAGATTTTTTAAAATATATATATTTTTGTCCGAAAATTTAGTGGTGTCTTTCCTAAATTATAAACTTAGATTGGGGTGTGGGGAGGCTGATGGTGGTGTACCACAATGGTGAAATGCTTGTCTAGTGTGCGGGAGGTGCCCTGGGTTGGATTTTTCCCTAGCACCACAGAAAACCAACCAACCAACAAAACATTTGAGTTGGAAGTGTAAGAGAGTACATGTTAATTATATGAATGAAGACCTGTTACTCAGACCTCTCAGGTGCAGGTTTTGGCTTCATTTTGATCTTGTTCATTCTTCCTTGTACAAACCCGTAATTAATTGTCTTTGTGTAATGACCGTTGTCTAGAATCTCACCTACACTGTTTTCCAGAATGATCCTGGTTTTAGTTTTCATCTAAGGGCTTTTTTTGTTTGTGCTAAGGGTTGTCTCTGGTCCCAGCATGCTAAGCGCACACTCTGCCACTAAGCCCTGAGCATTCTTCACTTAACTGTGCCAGACCAGATAGGGCTGGAGTTCCTGAAGTTGCCATAACAAAAGGGGTGTTTTATCAGTTCCAGCCACTCTCCCTGCAAGGACCTTTTAACTATGCCCCCCTCCCCCCAACTGAAGAATGTCTTTAGTAAAGTTAACCACTGTCTACTTTGACAGTTTATTTTGTCTCGAACCAAATTAAATATTTTGTCTCCCAAATTAGCCAAACTTTATTATGCAACGCTCCTGGTCTTTAGACATGATTATACTTACAGTATCTGTTTCTAAATGTCTTTTTAATCCTTAAGAAGGGTTTCAGTGGTGAATGTCATTAAATTGACATTTTAATAACACAACTATTAGGTTTCCTCCTCAAAATGACCCTTTTACTAATATAACCAAACAGAACATGACAGGATGTGATCTTCAGCCAGGAAAGTAACATTTGCCTCCTGTAAGACTGTCTTTACCTTGTTTATGGACCTTTCCCTCAAAATGGGTCTTGGTTATCTTTAATGTGAGAATTTGCCAGGTTTTTTCCCCCTCAATTCTTCTGTTTGCCTGATTTTTTTTTAATTGAACCTGTAGCCTGCGTATTTAATATGAGATTGTTTTTGTATTTTTGCATACTTTCAATAGGACACTTAGGATAAGCCAAGTGCGTGGAATAATTTGAGCGGAAATGACTAGTAAAGGAATGAGTTCCTAGGTTTTTTTTTCCTCCCTCAGGACAGGGTCTCACTATGGTAGCGCTGGCTATCCTGGAACTCACTGTGTAGACCAGGCTATCCTCCAACTCACAGAGATCCACCTGCCTTTGCCTCCCAAGTGCTAGGATTAAAGGTGTGCACCACTACATCCAGATTATACGTAAGATTATTTTACTGCCGATAGATGATGAGCCCAAACAGGTTAGGCTCCGGAATAAACTCCGATCTTAATAAATGACAGCAGCCTTATGCTTTTGGAGGGAGGTTGATGGCTTTCTGCCACACACACCTGACAATTTTTTTTGGAAAATACTCAGGTTTATGTGTACCCTCCACCATCCTATTATGGCCTTACCACCCCCACCCCCCCACACCCCCGTTTGCCATTTCAAAGGATCAAAGACTTGAACTTCACATTTCAAACCAGGCAAGAGGAGAGGATTGGTGGATCAGAACTGGCAGGTGGTGAGGTTTCCACCCTTACCCTCCGCTTTTGCTCAGGTTGCAGTGACTTGCTTAGAGGATGAGGCTTGTGCACCTCATACATTGTTCTTTCCTTTGTCGCTTCATGCCAGGCCAGCCATCGCCCCCACGCTTCTGTTTTAGCTCAGGGGGAGCCCCAAATCACAATCCTACCTCAATCTCTCAAGTGCTGAGAGTATAGTCCCTCAATGCCATCCCTGGCTTAGGTCAGTGATTTTTTTTTTTTAAGTCAGTGCTTCTCAACCTGTGGGTCTCAACAGGGGGTGGGGGAGTGGGGGGGGAGGGTTGTCATGTATCAGATATTTACATTATAATTCGTAACAGTATCGAAATAGAAATAATTTTATGGTTGGGGGTCACTACACCAGCAACTGCATTAAAGGGTTGCAGCAGAAGACTTTGAGTAGTCATCATTTCTATTAGTGCTGTGGAGACACATTTTCCTCTATTTGCCCCTTGTTCATGAACTTCAAGCGACTTTGAATGAATTAGCAACTCAGCAGCTCATTAGGAAAAAACAACGAAGGAAATCTTGAGCTTTGGAACACTCTGCCGCCGTCTGCACACGGTCCTGCAGAAAGGCCTGGGTCTGCCCAGTGTGAAAGCTTCCCCGAAGCTGAGCACAGCGACTTGGGGTTCTGGGTTCACTGACCTGCCTCCTGTTCTTTCTGAGTCTACCCCAGTCTGTTCTGTGGGTAGGGACTCCTGGCCCCTCTGACTTCTCTGGGGACCCAGTTCTAGCCACATGACATAACCCCCCCTTTCCTAAGAGCAAATCCTGTGTTTACATTTGTCTTCACGGGTCGGATCTCTGCACAGCGTGCCCTGTCAATGAAAAGTAGCACAGGTTTTTCTGCTTTGTGGGTTGCTGAGCACTGTGTGCAGACGGAGGGACGGGCCTCTGGCTTCCCTTGTGAGAGTGGCGTGCTCACAGCAGGAGGCAGGGCTGCCTATCTGCTTTGGTGATCCAAGAATGGTGTGATGATTGGTTCATTAGTTCACTGTTCTCTTAGAGGTTCGTGTGCTTATTTTGAGGCGGCTGTGTAAGACTGTACTACTACCCAGAACGGCCCTGCTTAAAACAACACTGAGCACTCCCCAAAGTAGTTTTCCCTTCTAAGTGGAAATTTGCTCAGACCAGACGCAAATGGGCCCGTTTGTCATGATGTTTCTGTATCTCAACCCCTGAAGTCCTACCCCTTTTGAAAGAAATTGATCCGTACATGATTTTGTCTTTCATGTTCTTTCCTCTCTTATTTCGGAGGGCTCAGAGGCTTCCTAGAAATTGACTGGTGTGTCTCTAATTTCTGTTCAACTGATTTTATTAAAAACACTGCACCACAGGGGGTTTGACCTTCTAAAATACTAAACATGTCTGCTTTAGAAAATCACAAAGCTCTCCTCCGGAGCGCCCGGAAATCTGGTTTCAATATGGGTTGATTATAGGCTAAAAGCTTGAAAGCGGTGGCATCTAGTATTAGCTGTGGGACGGCCCTTCTCGGGGCCAGGACAGCTTTTTCCCCTTAGAATGTCTAATTGGTCCTCTTCTGTGCCTCTTAGCCTAAATGACTTTAAACCTCCAGAGCTGTGTGAACCTGAGCAAACTGGAAACAAGCTGAATGCTCTGTTTTGTTGCCTGGAGAATGGGGACAATAACACAACTTTCACAGAGGGTTACTGTGAAAAACGTGGTATCAGGTTTTGTGGTCAGTCTCTCAGGGGTAACAGGGAGAGGCTGTAATTATTTCTGTTAAGAATAAAAGTTGCCAGGAAATTCCACCACCACTTGGGAAGTAGAGGCAGGAGGATCTCCATGAGTTTGAACCTGGACTACATAACAGGTTCCAGGACAGCCAGGGCTACATAGAGAGACCCAGTATTAAAAAAAAAAGAAAGAAAGAAAGAAAGAAAGAAAGAAAGAAAGAAAGAAAGGAAAGAAAGAAAGAAAGAAAGAAAGGAAAGAAAGAAAGAAAGAAAGAAAGAAAGAAAGAAAGAAAGAGGAAAAAAGAAAAGAAGTTGAAACAAACAAACAAAAACCCACAACGGAACACAAAAGTGTCAGTGTCAATAATAGAATACTTGCCTAATACTTATGAGGCCTTGGGTTCAAACTCTAGTACCAAGAAAAAAATGTTTCTAAAAAAAAGAAAGGAAGGGCCGGGCGGTGGTGGCGCACGCCTTTAATCCCAGCACTCGGGAGGCAGAGGCAGGCGGATCTCTGTGAGTTCGAGGCCAGCCTGGGCTACCAAGTGAGTTCCAGGAAAGGCGCAAAGCTACGCAGAGAAACCCTGTCTCGAAAAACCAAAAAAAAAAAAAAAAAAAAAAAAAAAAAGAAAGGAAGGAAGGAAGGAAGAAAGGAAGAAAGGAAGAAAGAAAGGTGCCTATTGATGTTGGGCATGCACCTTTAATCCCAGCTCTTGGAAGGCAGAGGCAGGCAGGCAGATCTTTGCTACCTTAGTCTACCCGGTGAGTTCCAGGTCACCTAGGGCAACATAATGAGATCTTGTCTAAATAAAAAAAAAAAAAAAAGACACAGATGAACTAGATGGTCTCAACTAGCATTTCCTAAAACTTGGAATGAATGACTGTTTTATAGGGTCGGTTGTTTTTAATTGATTTTGTTCTGTCCCAAATTTGCATACTTGCGGTGGGCAGCTTTTCAGTAAACTGCAGGCTGCATTAGGATTGTCAGTAGTCGTGTGCTGTGTCTGTGTGTGCTTTTCTAGAGCCTGCTGAGTATTTTGGTTTGTGATTGTCTCCTTTCGGGGTAACTGTACGGCTGCCGGAAGAACATTTTAGTCTCATGTACCCACTTCCCTTCTGAGTTGCAGATAGTGTAGTGGTTAGTGTCAGGGAGATGCAGATGACATCTTAGGAGTACTTGGATGCTGGGTTCATTTTGCACAGTCACGGCCATCAGTTAAAACTTACCCACTGGAAGCTGGGCGGTGGTGGCGCACCCCTTTAATCCCAGGTGGATCTCTGTGAGTTCGAGGCCAGCCTGGTCTACAGAGTGAGATCCAGGACAGGCACCAAAACTACACAGAGAAACCCTGTCTCAACACCCCCCCCCCCAAAAAAAAAATGCCCATTGGTGCTTTCTGCAAAATACAAGGAGCTGCTGTACTGGTTTCTGGAATTTTGTCATGGAGCAGGGGCTCGTAAGTGATGGATTATTTAATTTCTTGGGAGAAGGTGTTAGTCTGATGTGTTGCTCTTTGGGCCACAGTTATAACTGAAAAACTGAGCACTGGGCTGTCAACTCACCCTGATTCCCTGTACCCAATTCTGAGAATCCAAGACACCGGTTTACACCCTCTTCCAATTTTGGTCACCTCTTTATTTGGAGTGTGGCTTACACTCTAAACATGTTCTCCTGGACCTGCTAACAATGGACTGTATTACAGCTCGCACTGTGATTTGCTTTTTTCATCTGAGAAATTTGGAAAGGAGTGAAGCTGAATTAACTAGATAGGAATTTATTTCCTGCAGCGAGGCAGTTTTTCAATGAATCTTCTTTTTATGAAATTTGGAAGCAGGGACTGGAGAGATGGCTCAGTGGCTAAGAGTACTGGCTGCTCTTCCAGAGGACATGGGTTGGATTCTCAGCACCCACATGGTGGTTTACAATGATCTGAAACTCCAGTTTCAGGGGATCTAATGCCCCCCATTTGGCCTCCATAGGTACCGGGCATGCATGTGGTACACAGACAAAAGGATCATACACATAAGATAATATTAATTTTTAAAAACAAAGAAAAGGAGTTTAGATATATTTACGGCTAGGGAAATCTACCAGCATGTGTCTGCATACTTTTTCCACTCTGTGAATGTGGAAAGGCTAGTAGGGGGGAGGGGTGGAATGCTTTGCTAGGCAGTTAGAGCACATCTCTAGGCTTTGGGCATTCCTCAGGACTATCAGGAGAACCATTCTACCTAGTAGCCAATGGCTAGATGGCCTCTAGGGTGATTTCACATGGTAGATTAGATTGCTCTGGACCAAATCTGAGGAGGAGAACTTGGGAAAGACTAGGTGCTGATCACGGACCTGCACGCAGTACAAACTCGGAGTGCTAATCGAGTAGGCTCTGTGCTCCTAGACTAACTGTACACTGAACGTTTTTTAGAGGAGTGCAGAAGCAGCTGGCGGAGCTTGAGGGAAGCTGGCTTGTTCTTAGGCACGTGAAGACTAAGTTAGATGTGATGAATTAATAAACTGAGAGGCGTCGTGTGAAGTCTCTCTGAAGACGCTCAGCTTACAAACAAAAATTGCTTTAGGTGTTAAGTCCTTGAGACATCAAGAAGCTCTTCCTCCCTTACCTCTCTCCCTTGGACTCTCTGGAGGGAACTCAAGCCTCCACATCTCTAACAGCAGTTTCTCAATTGTATTTGTTTGTTTGTTTGTTTGTTTATTTATTTGTG
The DNA here is from genome assembly GCF_049852395.1 of Peromyscus maniculatus bairdii. Classification (NCBI taxonomy): domain Eukaryota; kingdom Metazoa; phylum Chordata; class Mammalia; order Rodentia; family Cricetidae; genus Peromyscus; species Peromyscus maniculatus. The sequence goes on along the minus strand of NC_134856.1, from coordinate 69,016,610 downwards.
TGTGTGTGTTAGATGTCCATGTTAGAGTAATTTTTAACTAAATTGAGTGAATGTGGTTTTGATAGGCAGAGACCTAAATTCATAGTTGCCCTGGTAAGAGAGGCTACTTCTCATTTGGATTAGAAGGCAAACTGGCCTTTGACCGGCAAGGAACTGTGATCAATAGCATTTACATTTCTAGAAACCCAGCGAGAGAACTGACGGAAAGACAGATCATGAAGTTTTCTCATCCGGCATTTGGATTCATGTGATCAGTAAATATAAACCGCTACCCTTGGCCTTTTGTTTTTCCAGCCTACTGTCTTCCAGGTTACAATTTGTGTTGGCAAACTGAGGTGGAATTCTGGCAAAATGTTGCATGCTCCAGGCTCTCTCTCTCTCTCTCTCTCTCTCTCTCTCTCTCTCTCTCTATATATATATATATATATATATATATATATATATATATATAGTTTGTGTGTGTGTGTGTGTGTGTGTGTGTGTGTGTGTGTGTTTAGCCTAAAAGAGAACAAATTGCTAGTTAAGGGAGCCAGGGAGGAAAAGAAAATTAAATGAGCCTAGAGATTAATGAACCATTACCACAAAGGCAAATGGGTCAGCCCATCTTTAAACTTGGTGCAGTTTCCAAGCTAACATAAGGAAACACATAGCTAATAGTCTTAAAGAGTTGTATTTCACTTTGAGAACTTTAGTGTGTCCAAAGTTGCCGTCAGACTCCCCTAAAGAGTTAAGAACAAGCCACCGGGAGCCTGCAACCTGAAGGTCTACTTCAACCCCTCAGGGGCTTCCTGACTCCCAGCCACCCTGGGAGGACTGGTACATTCTCTTCTCCTAGAGATAAGCCTCTGCCCAGGGGCCACAGGAAAAGCAAAGAGAGTGAAAGTTACAGATTGCCTCCGAAAATTCCAGGAAGCCAAGATGGAATTCAAGACCCATCTCAAAAAATAAAATAAATACATAAATTTAAAAATAAATAAATAAACCTACACATTTTCTTTCCTTAAACGCAGCATTAAAAGATTACCTTCAGGGATAGAGAGGTGGTGTGGTGGTTTGAAAGAAAATGACCCCTAAAGGGAGTGGCACTATTAGGAGGTGTGGCATTGTTGGAGGAAGTTGGGGTGGGCTTTGAGGTCTCCTATACTCAAGCTACTCCCCATGTGTCACGGCTGACTTCCTGTTTGTTGCCTGCAAGTGGAGCTGTAGAGCTCTCAGCTCCTTCTCCAGCACCATGTCTGCCTGCACATCACTGTGTCACACCACGATGACAATGGACTAATCTCTGAACTGTAAGTCACCTCAATTTAACGTTTCTATTTTAGAAGTGACACCATGGTCATGGTGCCTCTTCACAGCAATGGAAAGCCTAACTAAGACAGGTGGCTTAGCAGTTGAGAGTCCTGGCCACTGTCAGAAGATCCAGGTTTGATTTCTAGCACATATGTGACATGTGATGGCTCACACCCATCTTAACTTCTCAGTTCCAGGTAACGTTAGCTTCTGGTCTCTGCTGACACTAGGCACGAACACACAGACATACATACAGGCAAAACACACATACACTTAACATAATTACCTTCCACTTCAAAACACAAATGATTATTTGGACTTTTATGTTTTGATTGAGACAAGGTACCAGGTAGCTTGGGCTGGCCTGGAGCTTGTTATGTAGCTAGGGTTAAATTTGGACTCCGGATCTTTTTGCCTCTACCTCCCTTGTACTGGGTTTTTAGATGGTGGATGTTTGCAGGGTGCTCTGATCAAATCTAGGACCTTATGCATGCTAGATAAGTACTCTACTAACCAGTTGCACACCAACCCTGTGTTTTTGATAAACCAGTCTGCCTCCATCTTGGGCTTGAAAGTTATCTTATAGTAAAGACAATCTAGGTTCGTTCATTCCTGTTTATGATTAGATCTGATTCTCAAGGATTGAGCTTTGTCCCACCTGTAACCTGAACTACAAATGTTTCTGCACTGCCTGTTCCAGGAAATAGCAACCAGGCTTTTGTTTCCAAAGGTTATTATGACCACCTTGCAGCCATGTCTTGTTTGAGGAGGTTGTTATGAGCAGCTTGTTATGCTTACTTTCTGGTCCTGTAACCCCACCTATTTGCCTGCCAAACCCCTCATTTGGAAACCCCCTACTCTTGAGCTACAAAAACTCTCATCTCACCCATGTCCAGTGCTGGTCTCTTGAACCCTACCTTAGGGAGAGACAGGCCATGTGTCTACCAATATAAAGCTTGCCTTAATTAATTTGGCCATGACTTGGGTCGGTGGCCTTTCTTCTCACATCTATGGGGTTAACATTTTCCTTTATTATATTATTATGTAGTGTTTTCTTAAGAAAAGTACTTATTTCATAGTTGACTTTACATGATTGAGTTTTTGAAGTGTTGAGGCGCTTTTTTTTTTTTTTTTGCCTGTTTTTTGAGACAGGGTCTTACTATGTAACTCAGGCTGGTCTTCAGCCTCAGATTCCCAAGTGCTAGGATTACAGGTATTTGCCACCATACATGGATCAATCAAACATAACTTTTGGAAAAATAATGCACAAATGAACATTGGGGAAGATTCATTCCTTCTTGATTTTAGATTATTTCTATTTTCTTGTATTTCTTGCATTTATTCATCTTGGTTTTTCTTTTTTATTTTACTTTATTTTGTATTTTATTTTTATTATTTATTTATTTATTTATTTTTGTTTTTTTGAGACGGGGTTTCTCTGTGCAGTTTTGGTGCCTGTCCTGGATCTCACTCTGTAGACCAGGCTGGCCTTGAACTCACAGAGATCTACCTGGCTCTGTCTCCCGAGTGCTGGGATTAAAGGGGTGCGCCACCACCGCCTGGCTATTTTTTTATTTTATTTTATGTTTATTGGTGTTTTGCCTGCATGTATATCTGTGAAGGTGCCAGATCCCCTGGAATTGGAGCTACAGACAGTTGTGAGCTGCCTGTGGGTGCTGGGAATTGAACCCAGGTCCTCTGGAGGAGCAACCAGTTCTCTTAACCACTGATCCATCTCTCCAGCCCCCCCTTTTGGGGGGGGGCGGGTTCAAGACAGAGTTTCTCTGTGTAGCCTACGCTGTCCTGGAACTTCCTTTGTAGACCAGGCTGGCTTCAAACTCACAGAGATCACCTGCCTTTGGGATTAAAGGTGTGTACCACCACCACCTGGCAGTTCATGTATTCTTAAATTCTATCACCTGTCTGTCTGTCCGTCTGTCTTTCTTCTATTAGCCCTGACTCAAAGTAATGTCAACTTGTTTTCAGTAGTGTTGATTAAAAATATAAATAAGCATAGGTAAGAGCAATATCTTAAAATGCAGGTGTGGCAGGAGGTATGTACAGGAGTACAGCACCTACCTAGCAAATAAATATGTCTTTACTGATAATGCCATCCCTGCCCAAATAAACAAATGGAAACTTCTTCCCCATGAAAATAAGAAAGCATGTTCCCCCTGTAAAACCTGGTGTGGCATTTATCACACCTGACCTTAAGCCTCGTCCAGCATGGGATCTTCACATATGCCTCCTAAACAGGAAGAAGTGGCTCTCCATCCTGGGGACCGTGAGCTGTCAAGGGTTATTTCCCCATCCTGACACTTGATTGTGAAGCAGGTTGTGAGGTAAATCCTTCCAGAGACTGCATTGTGTTTAACACTGGGGGTGAACAATAAAGCCCACGAGTTTCACTTCTCCTCAGACTGCAGGAAGTTGTTTGCCCGCATTTGTATGCAAGTTGCCCCAAGGAGGTCCCTGGTTGCTCTGAAAAGCTGAATTTGTTTGTCCCATTGTGAGAGCGACCTTTTCTCAGTAGCAGATTTATGGAGCTCTTTTCCATGGCTCCTGGCAGTGTATTAGTGTGCCTAGGATTCCCACTGGGGCAAGCCGGGGTGGGTGGGTTGGGGGTGGGGGGTGGGATGGGATGGGGTGGGTGAGAGGGGGCGGGGTGGGAGGGTGGGAGGGGCTTCGGCAGCACCGCAGCTCTGTGCAGAAGGCTGGGGGCCTGTTGGAAAGGCACTTGCTCACAGCAAAGCTCTTCGATTCTTTCGAGGCTCTTCTGGCTTCGTGTGGAGCCGCCACAGCCACAAACACCTGAACAAAACAAACAAAACAAAAATAACTCTCTTCAGAATATCCATCCCGTAAATTCTTGGCCCGGGGAAAAAACATGAATGGGCTATTTTCTTTGGCTTGTTCTTCCTCCCGGCCCTGGTAAAAGGCATCTTCCTATTAGGCTTGAAGTAGGATCCACCAGGAGCCCTAACCTCAATTATCTGTGGTAGAATTTCACTTAGTCAAAAGTACTATCCAAAAGCTCACCTTACTGTTTTCACAGATTAAATACCTGCTGTGGGTATAGGCAGTTTTTGTTTCTGAAGGGCCTGGGTTCAAGTTCACACATGAAATGTTTATTAAGAGTATCATCTTCCGGCGGTGGCCCACGCCTTTAATCCCAGCACTCGGGAGGCAGAGGCAGGCAGATCTCTGTGAGTTCGAGGCCAGCCTGGTCTACAGAGGGAGTTCCAGGAAAGGTGCAAAACTACACGGAGAAACCCTGTCTCGGAAAACAAAATAAAACCAAAACAACAACAACAACAACAATGACGACGACGACACCGAGTATCATCTTAGGCTAATCAGCCACTCCGTTGCCTCACACAGTGGGGGTTAGGAACTAGAGCTGCGCTTTGTTGGGAGGACCGTATGAAATAGCATGAAATAGCGCGAGGGGAACTTACCGTAAGTACTGCTCAGCAGGCTTAGACAAGACCCGCAGTGGCAGGGGCCGGCAGCTGGACGTCACGGAAGCCGGAACCACACCCGCAATAGGTTAAAGACGTCACGGAAGCCAGAGCCACACCCGCAATAGGTTAAAGATGTAGGACTGTGAAATGGCTCAGTAGGTGCTGCGGCTTGACCCCAAAACTGATGGCCGGAGCGTGATCTTCAGGACCCTCGTGGTGGAAGGAGAGAATCAGCACCAGCTGGTCTCTGACAGCCACACACAGGCAGTGGCACGCACATGCCCACGCCCATGTGTCCCCAAGAGCACACACACAACACAACAAATGAATATATACATAGAAACTATCATATAATTCAAGATCTAGTGTTTTTTTGTTGTTGTTGTTTTGTTTTGTTTTTTGGTTTTTTGAGACAGGATTTCTCTGTATTACAGTCCTGGCTGTCCTGGAACTTGCTTTGTATACCAGGCTAACCTCAAACTGATTGAGATCTGCCTGCCTCTGCCTCCTAAGCACTGGGATTAAAGGCGTGTGTCACCACTGCCCAGCAATCTAGGGATTTTTTAAAAAAGATTTATTTGTTTATTATGTATACAGTGTTCTTCCTGAATGTATGCCTGCAGGCCAGAAGAGGGCACCAGATCTCATTACAGATGGTTGTGAGCCAATATGTGGTTGCTGGGAATTGAACTCAGGTCCTCTGGAAGGGCAGCCAGTGCTCTTAACCTCGGAGCCATCTCCCCACTCCCAGATCTAGTGAAGTTTAAGTTTGTTTTTAAATTTGTGAGTCTTTAATTTACTCAGTTTGACTTCTGTGTGAAGGAATGATCCATTTTGATGGAAAGTGCTGGCATTTCAACACCCATTGCAGAAAATAACTACAACCTCCCCCCCCCCCGCCGCCCCCCCCAGCTTAGAGCAGTTCAGCAAATTTCAAAACCAGGCGGGACATGTTACCATCTTCCTGCTGCAGCAAGGACCCGGCTTTGCACGTCCTGTTAGTGAACACACAGCTCCCTGCTCAGCGAGTTGACGGAGTGTCAAGTCCATATGCACAGGTGCTTCATGCACTCAGTGTGGCTTGCTGTCTGTCTTGGTGGTCCAGGAGAGACAGAAGTCACATGCATGAGAGGATGAGACAAAGCAAAACGTATGCCAGACCGTACCTGTAGCCTGTAAACTAATGAGGACTGTTTGCATGCAAACGTGCTGTTCGCATGTATTTGTGGGGTCCTCAGGTAAAGGTGCTTGGCACCACGCCCAGTGACCATCTGAGTTTGTGTCCTCGGTCCCACATGGTGGAAGGAGAGAACCATATTCCATTAGCTGCCCTCTGCCCTCTGTGTTATCACCCCTCCCCAATTACACACACACACACACACACACACACACACACACACACACACACAAAAAAAAAAATAAGTAAATGTGAATTAAAAAAGTTACCAAGAACTTGTGCTTCTAAGACATTTGTTGGGCTAAGTACAACAGAGTTGTTTTTTTTTTTAAAAACAGAACAAATTGTAATTGCACAGGGCGATTGCTCTTTATCACGAACCTTGTTGCATACATGTTACGTGTGTGTGAGACCTTCTATGTTCTTTAAGTCAGTCTCACGTGTGTTAGGTAAGGTACTGGTGAATCAGTGGGGTTTCCCTAGTCCAGGAAGTGACCCATATGTCTTCTATCTGTCCAGCATCTTCTAATAGCCACTCCTGGGGGCTGACGGCACACTTGTGTAGGACACAGAAGGCACTTGTATTGCATTTCTCATCTGTACCTCTCTCCTTGCTGTTTTTTTTTTCTGTCCTTCTCAGGCATGTTTGAGTGCTGATGACATTACACTTTCAACTACGATCCTTGTCTTCACGTTTCATATATATTCTGCCTAGGCCATCTCTTGGGGTCTGTTTTAGGATCATTCTGCCTGCCTCTGTTCTGATATCACGTGCTTTCTCTCTTCCTATTACACATTGGGGTTCTAAACACAGTTGTCCCCTTGTTTTCTAATGACTGGATTAGACGTGAACTTTTGACTTTGACCTTTGCTTGGAAGTTCTCATGTAAACACTGGTACCATCACATCAAGCTTGTAGGCCAGTCCTGGACCAGCCTGGTTAATTCTGCCCACATGTGCCCAAAGCACTGGACTCTTGCTATTTAGGAACAGCCTCAGCCACATACATAACCATGAGTCACGATTTAACTCTTACCAACAACCAGTGACATATATGCCCCTCTACTTCTTATGTGACCTTCTTACCCAGCAGTAATGTAGGATTGGTGCCTGTGGATGTAGAGACAGTGAGGCAAGCTGGTGCCATGGTCAAGATAATGTCTGAGAGAAAGGACTTAATTGTTAAGACTGATGAAACACCAGTGAGGGTTTGCAGCTGTGGCCTCTGAGGTCTGATGTAGTCACCCACCCTGGAAGATGACATATGTTTACTAAGGGACCTTGCCTGACAGTTTCCATTGCGCTCTTGTATAACCACCCTCATCCTAGCTTTGGGCAGAACAGTTTATGAATACCTACTGTTAAAGCTTTGCTTTTTGCACTGTGATTAAAATACCCTAGCTACGTTTCCAGTTCACAGTCCTTCACTGTGGGGAAGTCAAGGCAGAAACCTGAAGCGCCTCGCCACAACCAAAATCAAGAGAGCACAGAGAAATGAGTGTGTGTGACTGCTAGAAGCTAGAAGTTCTCCTTCTTCACTCTTACATCACCCAGGATCCCAAACCAGGGAATGGTACCGCTCATAGTGGGCTGGGTCTTTCCATATCAATTAACATGATCAAGATAATCCTCCTAAGACAGGACCACAGGCCAACCTGATCTGGAAAGCATAAGCTGACAATTAAAACCAGTCATTATGCCTTCTCTTTGGTTCTCTAATGAAATAGAAAGGAGGACACCTCTAGTCTAGTTTATTGATGAGCTAGGGACATAAACACGGCTCTTCTATTATCACTGGAGAGATTCAAGCAGTAAAGGTGGGCTCCAGCAGAGCTGCGACTAACAGTTGCTACCTGAGTCTTACCATGTGCCTCTTGTCACAAGATTCCGGGAGCATGCCACATCTCCGAGGAGCACACATTGCCACTTCCTATTGTGTTACTCTGAATTAACAGGGCCACTTAGATGTCTGCTTGACAAGGTTACCTGGCAAACTGATGCTCATGGTGGCAACCAGAAGTCATATTAATGTCACTTACTCCACCTGGGCTAAGAGAGGGGATGCGTTTAACTAACCTCCTGGCTTTAAGTCTCCAGAGGGTCTATGGGAAGCACAGCTGTGCATAGCTCTGACAACCTGGAGAGGGGATTGCAGAGCTTCCCTGCACATTCTGGACAACTGCTTATGTGACCGGTGGCCCAAGGATCGATGATACAGGAGAAGCTGCCATGATATACATATGGCACCAGCGCCTTTCTCCTGGCTCACGGTCAGTACTGTGTGATTGGAAAGAAGTCTACTTCCAGTTTTGAAAAAAGCAGCAAGTTGATCAAGAACTCTATATCATCTGGCTTGCTACAGTTCATGCATGGACCGTGCCACCAAGGACCATGTTGTGGTCTCCAGTTTGGCACTACTGGAAGGTGGCAGAACCATTAAGAAGTTAGTACTAGAGGAGGATCCCTGTCCATAGAGGGCATATCCTGAAAGGAAATTAATAGACTCTGGTCTTTTCTTCTTTTCTCTTTCCTCCCTGGGTACCTTAAGTGAGCTACTCGTTCAACCACGTACTGCTTGCCATGTGAGGACTTTCCCAGGCTGAAAGTCACAGGGCCAACAGGCACCATGGAAACTGTAAGCCAAAATAAACCTATTTTCTTTTTAAGTCGATATTCTAGGTATTTGTTATAGTCACTGAAAGCTAGCATCCTTTTCATTTGTAAAATGAAATCATAGTGGCTTCCTTGTACCACAAATGTATGTTTTAAGAATCCTGTGGCACTGTTAGAGCCCTTTGATCTTGGGAAAGACATTACAGAGTAGGAATCATTACTAAAATGCTACTTGGAAATACAGATAAGCTTTTTTCTCATGTGTCCCCATGCTTTTATTTCTTCTAGTTCTCATTAGTCATTCAATATAGGTTTGGAATCATGTCTCCTTTCTCTAATTATAATTAAACTCATAAAGTCTGTTTTAAGAAGATGGAAAGTGGTATACATAGTTCTATGCTTGGGGCCATCTTTCCTTTTTTGACCAACAAAGCATTGCCCATTTGGAATACTGTGTGTAATTGAATTTACATTTACAATAAGCCTCAGACTCAGGGTTTGGACAGGAGCACTTGAGGGAGGAGAGAGAATGTTCCCAGTTCTATAACTAACATAAGTGGTAACAATGCTGCGGTATATACTTTGAAACATCCATGATGGTTTTTCTTGAATAAAAACTGGAACAAAACATAAAGTCCAAAAACACAAAACAAAACAAACAATTAAAAACTACCGCCAAAGTAAAGAAACTTATAGAGACAACTAGGCTTAAAAATAACTTTAACATTTATTCTTTTTTCTACATGAAATGAATATTGCATAACAATGGAATAGTCTTGTGTTGGGGAATTTTCTCCTATTAGCAGAAGTGTTAAGATTAGCACATAGTGTCTTGGCTAGAGACAGAAAAGAAGGGTATTTATGTTTCTTGTTGGCTTGTGTTTATCTAAATGTTGCTCTTTTGTTCTTGTGATGATGGGGACCAAACCCAGGGTCTTGCAGCTGGCAAATGCTGCATCCTCCACCCTCTAAATGTTTGATGCTTTGTAGGCAAAATTTTTCTGTCCTCCACTGCCTGCTCCCAAATAACTGACTCCAAGACATGATATAAATTATAAATGCTCAGTCAATAGCTCAGACTTGTTACTAACTAGCTCTTATAACCTAACCCATTTCTATTCATCTATTTGTTCCCCTGAGGCTCCTGGCTTTTACCTCTGTCCCATTTTGTGTATCTGACTTTTGTTCTCCATCTGGCTGGTGACTCTTTTGACTCTGCCCTTCCTCATCCCATCATTCTCAGTTTGGCTTTCCCACCTAATTTCATCCTGTTCGTCTATTGGCCAGTCAACTTGTTTATTAAACCAATCATAGTGACATCCATCCGTCCATACAGGGCACAGAAGGATTATTCCTCAGCAGTACTTCATCTCACAGGAGCTTACAGTCTTGCAGGTTGGAGTATTCTGTCTACCTCGAAATTGAAAAACACTTGCTGGGTGACTCACCCATAACCATGCTGTGAACTCAGATTTGGGTTCTGTCCAAGAGCACTCTGCCTGGCTACGTTCTTCCCCAGTGGATGTGGAGAACTGGTGAGAAGATCAAAACCAGGTTCACGAATTTTGTTTCTGGATGGGAACTTCACAATAGCACTTTGTTTGACATAGGGTGTTGTATTGGTCACTTTTCTCAGTGCTGAGACAAAAGTAGCTTAGGAGAGGAAGGGCTGAATGTGGCTCACTGTCCATCAAGGTGGGGAGGCGTGGTGGGAGGAGCTAGGGCATCTGTCATTCTCACTGCCAGGAAGTAGAGCAGTGAATGCAGGAATTCAGTCCCTCCCCCCACCTCTTAAAAAATTCAATCTAAGGTCTAAACCCATAGGATGGTGCCACTCACATTCAGGGTAGGGTTCCAGAAGTTAAGCCTTCTGGAAATACACTCTCACACACCCATGAAACTGTCTCCTAGGTGACTCCAAATCCAGTCAGGGTTGACAGTGAAGGTTGTTCATCACCGTGTCTACCTTTTAGGAAGGGAAAGTCACCCTGCACTCAAATAAATACTGTTTCTTTCCATCCCTGTCCCATCTCACCATCCAACCAGGAAGGGGTATGCTGCCTCTGTTATTTCTGGAATGAGAAGAAATCTCTCTTCAATTTTAATTTGGGAGGGAAGATTCCATGTTTTATGTGCTGTTCTGACAATGGTAGGGAGAGGACTTTTATTCTCTAATGGCCCTCTTCTTCTGGGATAAGAAAAGGACATTATCAACCTTCTCCCCCTTATTTTTTGGCTCTTGGTAGAGATGGAAGAAGAGAGGAAAAAAACAAACAAACAGTGCCACGCTCCTCTCTCTTTCTTGACTATCAATCTCCCAAGACAAAGAGGCTGAAACCACCGGATCCTGATGACGTTCCATGCTTTATATCAGTGAATGAAGTTGTTGATGCCATGAGTTTGTTTTGTTTTGATGAGGGAACACCTCAAACCACCACCTATGCTCAGTTCAGAGTCCCTCCACAGTCCAAACTGGTTTCGAATTTGGAGTTAATCCTTCTGCCTCAGGTTCTTAAGTGCTGGGATTACAGGTTTGAGCCATCACACCCAGTTAAGACATTTTATTTTTAAGTATGTAATTTCCCTCATGGAAATATATAGAATTAACTGTACGGAGACACACTATATTATATTTACTATTTCAATAGTTCTGTTACAGCCCTAGGGCCACTTCTCCTGGAGATAGAACCTCATTTTATACTTGCTGGGTAGGCTACTGAGCTATGTTCCCAGACCAGAATAGTCTTGGTGTGTGGTTTTTGATTCCTTGTTTTGTTTGTTTTTGTTGTTGTTGTTGTTTTTTTTTTTTTTTTTTTTTCGAGACAGGGTTTCTCTGTGTAGCTTTGCACCTTTCCTGGAGCTCACTTGGTAGCCCAGGCTGGCTTCGAACTCACAGAGATCCGCTTGGCTCTGTCTCCCGAGTGCTGGGATTAAAGGCGTGCGCCACCAACGCCCAGCTTGTTGTTGTTTTTAATCTAGGGATCGACCCTAGAACCTCATGCATGCTAAGTGAGGACTTTACCACCGAGCTAGATCCCTAACTCTTGATTTATAGTTTCTATGACAGAAGAGTAGAACACACTGATCAATGCTTGTAATCCAGCCCCGGAGAAGCAGAGGGAGGAAGAGAGTCTTTCAAGTTCAAGGCTAACCTGGTCTGCATATTGAGTTCCAGACCAACTGGAGAAATATAGCGAGATCTTGTCTAAAAAAAAATAGAGCAAAAGAGAAAGGGGGTACAATTTCAGTGACTAGTGTCAGGATATATTTTGCAGAATCATAAAATGTAAATTGTGTTTGTAAATCTTCAAAGTTCTCAGAAGCTGGAATTTGATCCCCAACGTGAATTTTTGTCAAAAGCAATTCAAAGAACCTTCTTTCCAGCCATGGTTTGACAATCCATTTACTTTACTATCCCCAAAGAATCTCCTTCCTGAAAACAGTAAGCTGAATTTGTAGAGAAATGGTATTCTGTTCTGGAATCAGCAGCTTGTCCAGAAATATATAAGTCCAGAGCCACACAACCCAGAGCCACACAGCTTGGAGCCACACAGCTTGGAGCCACATAGCCTGGAGCCACACAGCCCGGAGCCACACAGTCTAGAGCCACACACACAGCCCAGAGCCACACAACCTAGAGCCACACACACAACCCAGAGTCACACAGTCCAGAGCCACACAGCTCAGAGTCATACAGCCCAGAGTCACACAGCTCAGAGCCCACACAGCCTAGGGATGTCCAGCTCCTTGCTAGACAGTGAAGAACTGATATCTCAGAACAAAATGTAGTAGTGTGGTGGGAACTGCCTGGTACTGAAAGAGTGCTGGAATCAGATGACATGTCAGGTGATGTGGAACATTCCACAGGAGGCTAGCACGTAAGGGTCATTGAAATGACTAGTGTATCAAAGGTCAATGTTTAACTTCTCCTGGTTTCGCTTGAATTAAATGTATATGGGGGGAGTGAAGGGAAGAGAGAGTGAAAGAGCGAGAGAGCAAGAAAGCAAGAGAGGATGTGGAGAAAGAATAAAACATAAAGGAATATTAGAAGAGCAGGACCTGGACAAGGAAAACACATCGGTCAGGCTAACAACTACTGGGGCAGCAGCCTCTGGTCATACTTGGACTCCGGTGGCAGATAGGTGTAGGGAGACTGGAGAGTTTAGATCCCAGTTAAGGAAACACAAAGTCCTCAGCTAGGGCTTGTCTCCCCGAGTTCAAACTGATTCAAGGCCAAGTGAGACCCTGACAGGCCACTCTCACCCGGCCGTTGGCTCCCCATTATTGTTTTTTTTTGACTGCTCTCCTAACTTTCCTCGCCCCTACTAGGACAAGGTGATAGGAAGTGAGGTGTACAACAATGGGGCTGTGCTCTGAACATCTGTACTCGTCCACGACACAAGCGCAAGAATCCAGAGTGATCAATTAGGCCCTTTTGTAGCAATTTGACAAGTGATTTTATGTCTGCCAGCTATAATGGTGACAGACGGAATGGAGGCTGGAGGTCCACTAGTCTATCTAGCATGGCTGCAGCCCTGAATCACCAACACCAAAACTAAACACAAGGAAAACACAATAAAACGGGTATCCACTTTGTGGATCTTTAAAGTTTATCTTTTGCCTAGCAATTTGCGTGTTTAACCCCGCCCCCACGTGCGTCACATGCACGTAGGTCAGGGGACAGCTTGAGGGAGTCTGTTTGCTCTTTTCACCGTGTAGGTAGGTCCTGGGGACTGAATGTGGTGGCGAGCACCTTTGCCTGGTGAGCTGTCTCGCTTGGTCAGCGCACTGTGAGCAGTATCATCCTAGGCAGGGGGTCTTGGGCCATAAATCAAAGCTAGATAAGCATGAGCCTGAGTGAGCCAGCAAGCGGTGTTTCTCCATGGTTTCTGGCTTCATGATCTTCGGTTCCTACCCGGAGTTCCTTCAGTGATGAACTGTGACCTTGAAGTATCAGATGAAATAAGCCCTTTCCTCCCTAAGTTGTTTTTGGGCAAAATGTTTTTTATCATAGCCACGGAATGAAATTATGACAATGCTTGAAGTGCTCATTCCATCGCAGGTAGTGTTCGCATTGATGATAGCCTTCACTTCCATCACGAGGTGGTGTGTCTGTTGGTGGTGTCCATTTCCACCACTGACTGATGTGTCAGTCAGTGGTGCCCTTTGTTTCCACCACTGACTGATGTGTCTGTCAGTGGTACTCTTTGTATCCACCACTGACTGATATGTCCATCAGTGGTACCCTTTGTATCCACCACTGACTGAAGTGTCCATCAGTGGTACCCTTTGTTTCCACCACTGACTGATGTGTCCGTCAGTGGTACTCTTCACTCCTGCTCACTACCTTTCATTTTGATACTCTTAACTGCTTTCTTTAATGGATTTTCTCCACTGCTGAAATGACCTATGCTGCTTTCTATGTTGTCTATTTTCTCCCTAAAACCTGTAATGTGTTAATTGTAATAACTTAAATTTACTTTATTAAAGTTCTGACATTTATGTCATATCTGCAAATCCACAACTTTGTTTATTCAGGAGGGGAGCTCCTTGTGTCCCTCATAGTGGTTTTCTTCTTCTTTGAGTCTTGTTTACAACGGTGAAGGCTGAAGTGAATAGGCTTCCCAGTCAGCGTGTATTTGTGAGTCAGTGAGGTCAGAGTTGAGACTTTTGTGGAGTTTTACCTGTGTCCCACAGGCTTTGAATTCTTTAAGTGTGATTGACTTCCTATTTGGGGACTTCCTAGATGGATTTTCAGAATGTTTGTTCCACTCTCAGCTTGAGGGTTTTCCTTTGTGTCCGTACTTTAAATGGGGTCTCTCCAATGCTCTTGTCTCTCTCCCATCCATGAAGACCTGTGTACCTGTGATGTTACCTGATACCTGCCAGCATGGTGGTGGAATGTGGGCATTATCAGCCTGTGTATGATATGGAGTGCTGGGTCTTTGTAGTGAAGTCTCTGCGATCACGTGCTCCATATCCACCAATGGTAGGCGATCTCTAATCGTCTGGCTCTAAGATGTACTTATGCAGAGACTAGAGACTTGTTCCTCTTCCTTCTCCTTGGTTCAGCAGTTCCCTCCTGGTGTCCTAAGAATGGCAGAACTTGGTGTCCGTCTGCCTGAGCATAGGTGCTATCACACAGAGGAGCTAGAAGACAAGCATCCAGGCCTCTGTGCTCTTCCTCCACGATTGTCTCCTTCACCAAGCCCTCACACTAAGAATTTTCTTTGGGATGCTGTCCTGCCTTGAGGATGGGAGTTTATGTTTCTGGGAGCTGTGTACCTGCACAGGAACAGGCACTCACCAAGAACTTTCAGCTACTCATCAAACATTTTCATCCAATTCTCCTCCACATGGGCTCTGGCAGCATCTGCCCCAGGTAATCAAGGGCTCATTTTTCTTCCCTTGAGACTCAGATAGACAGTTGTGTGTCTGTTTTCACAGTGACTTTACTAACAATAGTCAAAGCATGGCGCAGCCCAAGTGTCCACGGTTTGTAGTGCTGTGCTACATGCACATACCACCCATAGAAGGAATGGGGTTTGGACTTGGGCCAGGACACGTGTGAACCCGGAAAACATGATGTCAAGTAAAGGAGGCCAGATCCAAGAGGGTAAATACTGCTTTTCTACTTAGATGAGGCACCTAGAATAGACAAGCTCATAGACATAGCAGAATGAAGTGACTGGGACCCAAAGGAGGGGAGATGGAGAGGTAATGTTTAATGAGTGTGATGTTTCAGGTGAGGAAGGTTGCAAAGGTTCTGGAGATGAAGGGTGGTGTTATACTGTATTACATATTACTGTACGTAGTGCCATTGAACTGTATCCTGGAAATGGTTAAAATGGTTTATCTATCTGTCTGTCTGTCTGTCTGTCTGTCTGTCTGTCTTGGGGTTTCTATTGCAGTGATAAAACATCATGATAAAAACAACTTGAGGAGGAGTAGTTTATTTTGTTTACAACCCCACACCACAGTCCATCATCCAGGGAAGCCAGAGCAGGAACTCAAGGCAGGAACCGGGAGGCAAGAACTGAAGCAGAAGTTATGGGGCCGGGGGTGCTGTTTACTGACTTGCTCCTCATGGCTTGCTCAGCCTGCTTTCTTATAGCACCCAGGACCACCAGCCCAGGGGTGGCACCACTGGCAGTGAGCTGCACCCTCCCACATCAGTCACCAATCAAGAAAATGCCCCAGAGGCTTATACACAGATCATTTGGGGGAGACTTTTTTCAGTTGAGAGTGTCTCTTCCTAAATGACTCTAGCTTGTGTGAAGCTGGCATAAAACTAGCCAGCACATATGATTCTCTCTCTCTCTCTCTCTCTCTCTCTCTCTCTCTCTCTCTCTCTCTCTCTCTCTCTCCGCCCTCTCTCTCTCTCGACAAGCTCTATCTATTAGCCTAGAACTAGCATCCTTTTTAATTCTAGGATTACAGCCATAATGCATCATACCTAGCTGTGCTCCTCATCATTTAAAAAAGTTTATAGAGGCAGAGACTTCTGAGGAAAAACAAAATTGTGCTATTGGGACTGTGTCTTTTATCTGGAGGACATACGCTCATGAGGTTTCTCTGTCATGGCAAGGAAAGAGTTAATGCACCTTTTCCAATCCTCTTGGCTTCCCTGCAGTGATGGACTATAACCTGGGGTTTTTAAACCAAATAAGTTCCTTTTCCTTTGAGGGTATTTTTATTTATTTATTTGGTTTTTTTTTTTTCGAGACAGGGTTTCTCTATGTAGCTTTGCGCCTTTTCCTGGAACTCACTTGGTAGCCCAGCCTGGCCTCGAACTCACAGAGATCCGCCTGCCTCTGCCTCCCGAGTGCTGGGATTAAAGGCGTGCGCCACCACCGCCCGGCTCCTTGAGGGTGTTTTTATGTGAAGTTATTTTACGTCAGCTTCCCAATCCTCTGGTCCAAGAGTTCCCGTAGCCTGGATGTTTCCTTTGTTCTGTTGACTTTCTTTGATTTTTTTCCCCCCTTGGTGGAGTTGTGCACTTCACAAAACGCCGTCAAAGGTGAAGGGAATAAATCATAACGAAGACCTTTGTGATTGACTGTACTGGCCAGAGGAAAACAATTCCCCGCCTCTTTTCTCTTTCGCTGCACCCCTCCCACCCCAAACCCCTCCCACTCCCAGCCCCTCCCACCTCAAACCCCTCCCACCACAAGCCCCTCCTACCACAAGTCCCTCCCACCCCATACTCTAAGCTTGTTCTTCCTAGTTTATGGTCAAGCACTTCCTGGGGTGCTGGTGGGATGGCTCAGCAGTCAAGAGCACTTGCCGCTCTTACAGCCGGCCTGGGTAGCATTCCCAGCATCCACATGGTGGCTCACAATCATGCGGAACTCGAGTTCTAGGGAATCCAATGCCCTCTTGCGACTTTCGAGGGCACCAGATATGCAGGGGGTGCACACGCAGTTAGTAAAAACTCATATACATAGAATAACATAAATAAATCTAAAAAAGTCCTTCCTGAGTGACAGCCTCATCCCCACAGGGCCTCCCACTTTTCCCTTTGTTTCGGAGGCCAGGAACATGGGCCCGGCCCGGCTGGGGAGGAGGCATGCCGGGTCGGGTGTGAGTTACTTTTCCACCACTGTGGTCAAATTATCCGACATAACATCTTACAGGAGGAACTATTTAGCTTGGCCCACGGTTTATTTCATTAAGTCCATCATGGCAGGGAAGGCGTGGTGGATGTTTTAGTTTCGTTTTTGTTACTGGGAGAAAATCCTTGGACAAAAATAACTTCAAAGTGAAAAGAACTTATTTGGCTTAAAAATCCCAGGTTAGAGCTCAGGGAAGTCAAGTCAGGAACTTGAAGAGCTTACCACATGCAGAGTCAAGAGCACAGAGAAAGGAACACACGCATGCTTGCTATTCAGCTGTCTGTCTCTACTCTTACATAGTGCAGGACCCAAACCCAGGGAATGGTACCGCCCACTGTGGGCTGGGTCTTCCCATCTCAATGAACCCCATTAAGAAAATCTCACATAGGCGCGGTCACAGGCCGACCTGATCCAGACAGTCTCTCACTGAGGCTTTCTTCCCAGGTGATTTGTGATTCTGTTTAGTTAATGATGAAAACTAGCCAGTGAAGAAGGACAGTTTAGACCGTGGCCGGTAAGGAAGTGAGGAAAGGGTGTGCCAGCACTCTGCCAGCTCGCTCTGTTTTCAAGGCTCTTTTATTCAGTCTGGGAGGGTGGCACTCATCTTCAGGATTAATCTTCGGTCAGTTCATCCTGTCTAGAACCCTCACAGACACACCATCGACGTGTCTTCTAGGAGATTCTAAACAGAGTGGAGTTGGTCATAAGGCAATCCTCAGCTACACAGCAAGTTTGAGGTCACCCTAGGTTGCATAAGGTTCTGTGTCAAAAAAAAAAAAAAAAGAAGAAGAAGAAGAAGAAGAAGAAAAGAAAACAAGCAAAATTAGGGCATGGGATGGATTCTAACAGATGGTGAAATGCCTCATGCATTAAGATGGGCACTGAGGCTGGAACCCGAGGCCTTATACATCTAAGATCGTGCTTCAAGTCTGAACTACAGCCCAATTGCTACGTGGGAGCTGCTTTCATGGTACCTCAGTCTTCCCTCCTGTTCCTCCCTTCTGTCCGCCTCATTTTTTTTTTTTTTCCGTTTTGTGAGACAGGGTCTAATTGGGCATACCAGGCTGTCCTTGAATTCACAGCCTAGGCTGAACTCAGATTTTTGTTTGTTTGTTTTTGTTGAGACAGAGTTCCTCTGTGTAGCCCTGGCTGTTCTGGGACTTGCTCTGTAGACCAGTTTGGCCTCCAACTCAGAGATCTGCGGGCCTCTGCCTCTGGAGTGCTGGGATTAAAGTCGTGCACCATCACCACGCTGCTTGAACTCAAACTTTTGGTCCCTCTGCCTCAAGCCCCTTAAGTGCAGGGTCTGCAAGTGTGAGCTGCCATGCCTTGCTGGCTCACACGGACTTTAAAGCTACAAATCTTCTAGCTGAGAAGTGGCCAGCAAAGAGAGACAAGGAATGCCTAAAGGGAGATAAAGGGCTGGGGGCGGCGGAGCATTGAGGTAGTGCCTTTGCTTAGCATGTGTGATCTGGGCTCCTTTCTCAGCCCTGAGAGAGGCAGGTATTAGACATTTAACTGTGAACTTTAAGGCGATAAAGCTATGTTCTTCCTTTTTGCAGGCCCTGGGCCAGAAACAAACAAACAAACAAAACCAAAACAAAACAAAAACCATCTTTGTGAACTGAACTCTCACTGCCTGGATCTGCCAGGGTGGAGTGATTTGAGAGAGCAAAGCCAGATGCCTCCCTGTACGCGTAATGAAGTGTTCTCCCACTATTATCTAAATGGTGAGTGAAAAGGAATCCAGGGATACAGGCAAATCCCAGCAGAGGCTGGGGGAAATTAGTGTGATGTTTCTCATTAATGCATGGTAACACAGCAACAAGTGAGCGTTTATAGAAGGCATTTCATGCCTGGGATTCCACAGGGCTTTGCCACAGGAAGATCAGATTCTCACCCACCATAACCATGAATTAGATTCCAGCCCACAGGGGAGATCGAGGCACTTCCCAAAGGACCTTAACTTCATCCTTTTGTAGAGTGGGGCACTGCTGGAGAGACTTTAGACCACGGCTTTTCTGATAGCCCCGAGGTCACACAGCTACTTAGTAGAATTGTTAGACAAGAACCTAATTATGTTCCCTTTGGGCCTCTGCTGTCCCTTTCTAGCTCTGTGCCTCAACGAACGTCTCTGAGCCTCAATTTCATTATCTGTAACATGCACCTATTTCAAAGGATGGCTATGTGGATTAAATGTGTTCTTAAGGAACAATGCCCGGTACGTGATAAGTACTAAATACATGCTAGCTATTATTAGGTCAATAACATGGTACGCATGTGCATGTGAGTTTGAGCGTGTGTGTGTGTGTGTGTGTGTGTGTGTGTGTGTGTGTGTGTGTGTGTGTGTGAGATAGGCTCACCCCATTTACTATACTTTAAAAAATGGTTGTTGTGGCCGGGCGGTGGTGGCACACGCCTTTAATCCCAGCACTCGAGAGGCAGAGCCAGGAGGATCTCTGTGAGTTCTAGGCCAGCCTGGGTTACAGAGAGAGTTCCAGGAAAGGCGCAAAGCTACACAGAGAAACCCTGTCTCAAAAAACCAAAAAAACAAAAAACAAAAAACAAAAAAAAATGGTTTTTGTAGTGCTGGGGATGGACCCCAGGGCCTAATACATGCTAGGCAAGTACTTTACCACTAAGCGACCAGGCCTGGTCACAGTTCACATTTTTTAGAGATAGGGTCTCTCCATGTATTAGGCTGGCTTTAATCTTGTGATGTCCTGATGAGTGCTAAATCTGCCCATAACTTTTCTTTTTTAAAGATTTAGTTATTTTTATTTAATGTGTGTGTGTGTGTGTGTGTGTGTGTGTGTGTGTGTGTGTGTGTGTATTTGGGATACTACCAGTGGGAGAAAAAGGCTCAGACGTTAAGGGCAGGTTCACTGCGAGGGTTTGCTCCAGTGATATCCCCTCACCTCCTCTCCTTCCCTCCTCCTCTCTTCCTCCCTCTCCTTCCTTCTCCATCTTCCTCTTCCCCCTTCCATTCAGGGTAACTTGTCAAGTGAAGGAATGTGTGGGGAAGTGTTCATATAAGGCACTTGACCATGTTTGTCTATAGTCAAAATGGGTACTTCTCATGGCGGGTTGGATTACTAAACCATTTACTCAAGAGACAGACTAGCTGGGTGTCCCAGAGTGGGCTGGCTAGCTGGTGATGGTTGTGTGAGATTGTGTGATAGTGCTGTGGGAGGAACTGAGGCATCTTGGGCATGCTGATTTTGGGAAAGAGCACTGTGGATTTGAGTTCTTCACTGATGAAGCTGTGAATGGATGAACATCTCTTTTTTAAACCGTTGTGAATGGAAGACGATACATGATCAGGGAGGCCACCCATGGAATGGGGGAACTGGGAGTTGTAAATTGGGACAATCTAGATCCACTTTCTGGGTCAGTTGCTGACTCTCTCTTGGTCTTACATCACTATCTTAGGATAATCGAGAAGAAAACAGCTGACCTGCCTGGTAGGACTCCAAGCAGAGTGTGGATATCAACAAGCAGTTACTGCTTTTACTGCTACCTCTGATGCGGGGCGAGACGGTTTGTTTTAATCATCAACTTAACACAATTGAATCATCAAGGTAGCCTCTGGGCATGCTGATGTGGGAAAAGCCAGTCTGAAAGCGGGTGCCGCCGTGCCCTGGGTTTGGGTCCTGTGCGAACAGTAAGCCTCCATGCACTCATTCTCTCTCTCTCTCTTGGCTGAGCACGTGACTAACTGCTTCCGGTTCCTGCCTTAACTTCTCCAAAGTGACGAACGGTGACCTGGGATAGAAAGTGGAGTGACCCTTGGTCCCTTGGAGATGCTTTTGTCAGTGTGTATTATCACAGCAACAGAAAAGAAGCTAAAACACCAGTCACCCGTCATGTCAAGATAGGTCACACTACCGTACATAGACTCCCTTAGTCAACATACTTAGAAAGGTCCTCCCCTATTCCACGTACTCACCACCGCTAATTTCTTTTACCTCCCCCGCCCCCCATCATCGAAACTCCTTCTGGTAAGGAATCTTGGTGAGCCAAAGACTCCGGGTTCATTTGGCACAGTGGAAATTCAGGCAGTGGCTTTGAGTCTTACTCCGTTGGAATCCAGGGGCAGTGATGTGCTCCGTGATAAAAGGCAAGAAGCCCTGTGCACTTGGTTAAAGGAAAAAGGCATTAACTTGCCAACCAGCCTGGTTACTTGGGACATTAATCACCCCATAAACATGGGATTAAGTCAACTCTCAATTTAGCTCTGCAGCTCACCTTTAAAATGGAAGCACTCTTTATGTTTCAGTATCGGGTGATCACGTTTTAGATGTAATGAAAGCATGGGGTTATTTTCCTACAAATTTTCATGGGGATTTGTGACTGCAAATGGAACCTGCCCCTGAAGACATAGGGAACAATTACTCAATCTGGGAATGGCTTTGGAGAAGCCGGTCCAGCTGGGGGCATATGAAGGAACATTCCTAAAAGCTGTGTAAATGAGAGGCTGTAGTAACCTCTGTAGTAAACATGGAATCGTCCATCCCCCATTATTGCCTCATGAATATGCTATACTACTCTGAGCAGCACCAAGCTTTGCTCTAGCCCGGGGTCCCCCAAGGCAAACACATGGGCTTTGAAATCCTTCCTCTTAAAGTCTTACTGGATTGCAAAACTTATGTTAATATGTGCCCCCAAAGTTCCCTGACTTTGAATCCATCCTCCCTGGTGCTGAAGGAACTGGCCTCACCCAGTCCCAAAGGTCTGCTTTGTCCCCGTCCCCCATCTAGGATATAGTGCTGGAAGAGGTCACCCTGGGCTAGAGGGCCCCACCATTCCCAACTAAAGAGAAAATTCAAAGCGGAAGTGAGTTTTCCCAAGAAGTGACATTTGTCCAGATTTGCGTAGTTTTGTTTATGGACAGGGTCTCCTGTGTCCTCGGCTGGCCTCGAACCTGCTTTGTAGCTGAAAATGATTTTGAACATCTGATCCTCCCATCTCCCAGTCTCCAAGTAATAGGATTGCAGGAACACAGCACCACATCTGGTTTATGCAGTGCTGGGGATTAAACCTCGGGCTTCCTGCATGCCGGGCAAGCGCTCTGCTAACTGAGCTGCATCCTCATCCTCCACTTACTCATTTTAAATGGCTAATGTTCAATGAGATTATTCCTTTTTCCTTTTTGGTGTCAAATCTCTCTTATTGGGTGAGTTTTTGCAGTGCTGAGGATCCAGTTCCAACTCCTTGCCCTCCACTGCTGAGCTACACTCCAGCCCATTAGCTGAGCTCACTTATTTACACTGCTGGACATTAAATGTGGGCATGGTGCTGGCTAAGCACGTGCCCTATGGTACAGCTGACCCCTTGGCGCTGTGGTTTTAATGTATTTAGGAGCTTTTGGGGTGGGTCCTCATGGAGCCCATGCTAGCTTTGATTTTGCTATATAGCCCAAGTTCAGCTAGCCCAGTGGTCCTCAACCTTCCTAATGCTGTAGCCCTTTAATACAGTTCCTCATGTTGTGGTGACCCCACCCCCCCAACCATAAAATTATTTCCATTGCTACTTTATAACTGTAATTTTGCCATTGTTACGAATCATAATGTAAATATCTGATATGTAGGATGCTCTTAGGTGAACCTTGTGAAAGGGTCATTCTACCCCAAGGGGGTTTGAGACCCACATGTTGAGAACCACTGAGCTAGGCGGAATTTGTTTTTTAAAAGAAGAATTTTAAGATAAAATTAAATTTCTTGTAGAGCTGGGTATGGTGTTGAAAAATCTAGCACCTGGAAGGTAGAGTTAAGGGTTATAGGGTAGTCTTGGCTATATAGCAAGGATCTATCTATCTATCTATCTATCTATCTATCTATCTATCTATCATCCGTCTACAAAATAAACAACTAAACAAAAAAATTGTGTGTTGTGTATGGGCATCTCTCTCTCTCTCTCTCTCTCTCTCTCTCTCTCTCTCTCTCTCTCTCTCTGTGTGTGTGTGTGTGTGTGTGTGTATACAACAGATTTTTGTTGTTGTTGAGACAGGGTTTCTCTGTGTAGCCCTGGCTATCTGAGAACTCATTCTGTAGACCAGGCTGGCCTTGAACTGAGAGATGAGCCAGCCTCAGTCTCCTGAGTGCTGGGACTAACGGCTTGTGCTACCACCGCCTGGCAGAAAGGCACATTTTTTAACTGATGGTTTCACAGGTGTTGTTCCATCACGTCGAGGGGCAATGGTGAACTGAGGTTCATGGCAGTGGGAGGCTGTGGCAGAGGTTGTTCACATCAGGGTGAACCGGGAAGAAGAATGAGAGAGGCAGGAGCCAGGGGCAGGTATAACCTTCAGAGGTCCTCATGACTCAGGTTTACCAGCTTGGCCGCTTCTTCTTAAGACTCTACAACTTGCCCAAATAGCACCACTGGTGAAGAACAAAGAGTTAAAAAACTGAGCCTGTGTGGGATTTTTGAGATTCAAGGCACAACAGCTATGAAATCAAAGGATCTGGAGACCTGTGGACACCCCCACCCCCACCTCCCACCCCGCGTTTCCTCAAGGTTGCTGAGTGAGTCCAGGGTTGAGAAGTTTCTGCCCTCCATCGGGCTCCACTCAAGCTGCACAGGGAAGGCTCGCTAAGAGATCAATGCAAATTGCAGGGATAGCGCCACCGGGAAAGGTCGTTAGAAAGCGGCCCGGGCCTGGCAGCCCGTTTTTGAGAGAGTTCCTGTCGGAAGCAAAGAGCCTCTCATGCAGACCAAGCCCCAATATGCTTCACTTCCAAGGGTCCTGGAAAAGCCATGCCCACAAACGTTTCCTAGTCCAACCTGCAGTATCCAGCGTCACAGCTCTTCTCCTTGGAGGGCGCCCTGCTCTCCCGTTCTCGCTTTTCCTGTTCCCAGAGCACAGTTCTCAGGACACGAACATTCATAAATCCATATTGGTCATTAATAGTCGTAGAATGGGACTGGGCATGCAGCTCAGGGGTAGAGCGCTTGGCTGACATGCGCAAAGCCCTGGGTTGCGTTCCCAGCACCATCGCACCCTCACACACACAGATTTCAAAGCAGCAACAAAAGGGTGAGGTCCTCCTCGGGAGCCTGCTAGGAGCTGAAATCTCGATGCGGGTGATGGTAAAGGGCAGGGCATGCAGCTCAGTGGTCAGCCCCTGTGTGGTATGTGCAAAACCCTGGGTTTGATCCACAACACCCCCCCCCCTTAATCCGAGCATTTGAATAAAATTAGAAATTATAAAAATTAGTAAAAGGTGTAATTACAACACCCAGAGATACTATTACTCAGAGACAATCACTTTTAAAAGCTAGATATTTGCTGGGCGGTGGTGGCACATGCCTTTAATCCCAGCACTTGGGAGGCAGAGGCAGGTGAACCCTGCAGGTTCGAGGCCAGCCTCGGCTATAAAGAGAGAGTTCCAGGGCAGCCAGGGCTACACAGAGAAACCCTGTCTCAAAAAACAAAACAAAACAAAAAAGCTTGATGATATTTGTCTTTCCATATTTTTATATACAGACACATGTACATACACCGAGAGAGAGAGAGAGAGAGAGAGAGAGAGAGAGAGAGAGAGACACACACACACACACACACACACACACAGAGAGAGAGAGAGAGAGAGAGAGAGAGAGAGAGAGAGAGAGAGAGAGGAGAGAGAGAATAAATGGGGGAGGGTATTTCCCCTCCTTTCGTTTGAGGATAAATGGGAACTGCCTTGTGAAGGAAGAGGAGAACATGACTGCTCCAAGGTGTGGTCAAGGAGAAGGTTTTTACTGTAGATGTGAGGGAGAGCACAGCCAGAGGCATCTGAAAGGGTCCAGACTGAACAAGGCCATGAGAGGAGAGAGAGGGGGAGAGCAAGAGGGGGGAGATTGAGAGAGGAAGAGAAGAGAGAGCGGGGGCAACAGAAGAGGAGACCCAGAGGACCAAGAGAGAGAAAGAACCAGGAGAGTTGGTGGCCAGAATGGCAGGTTTATATAAGAAAGAGAAGCTGGGGAAGGGAAGTGGAATCCCCCAGCTGGAGAGGTTTAGGGCAGGGGACAGGGTGAGAAGCGCCGAGAGGAGCCAGGGCTCTGTAACAGGTACTTGCGATGCTGAGAGAGCCCAGAGGCCAAGCAGACATTTTGGTGTGCTATGGACACCACAGTTAAACGTTTTCTGGGTTTTCTTTGAGACCTGACACCGTCCATGTGACAGACAGAGAACTTGAGGTCAGTTGATCATGGACTACTCCAGATTGTGAGTAGCACACTTCTGTTGTTCATAAATGGCTAAACCAAGGTGTTTTGTCATAGCATTCAGAATGGACTGAAGTCCTGAATGTTAGTGGATTTAGTTTGCCGGATAACCCTAGCAGAATCGCTGTTCCTCTCCACTAATAGAAGCCTATGTATGAGGAGGGACACCTTTTGGTGGTAGAAGATGCAGGATCCAGCATTCTCCAGCTCTGTGGCCCTGGGAGACACTCCACAGCATCAATTGCTGTGAATGAAGGATCCTGGGACCTGGCTGCCTTCTGTTTCTGCCTTATCCCCTTCTTATGTAGCCATGTATTTCAGAAACAAGGAACTAGGATGTTAACCACCGTCACCCAGTTGATAGTTTTAAGTGTCTCTGGCGCCCATCTGGTGCTGATGTTAGCTTACTACTGTGCCATACTGCCCCTGGAGTTCCAGTAAACACAGACTTAGTTACTGGTTTTGAGGATTGAGTTTCCTGTTAAGAGAAAAGACTCTGTGCAGGCTGAGGCAGTTGGTCCTGAGGCTGGAGGTGACTTGTCAGCTCTTTGGTGGCCACATGGCGCCCAGGGAGGATGCTGGGAAGAAGATAGCAAAAGGCAGCATCCAGGAGTCGAGTCCTTGGGAATAAGCAGGAGGAGGATGCACTGAGGAGGTGTGGCACTCCCGCTTCTAGAGCTAGACAACCTTGTGGCTTCTGTCCAGAGCCATTAAACCTCTACCTAACAGAGTCCCCTCACCTCAGAGTGTTCAAGTTCATGAACTGTTTGCTTTGTTCATGAAATATGGGCTCCAATTGAGGCAATGTCAAAACAGGCTGTGAAAACAGACCTCCCAAGAAGGCAAAACCCCTCTTGACCGGCAGATCAGGACTCACCATGAGAACAGGAGACTTTCCTGATTACTTCTTCCATTGTTATATCCACGTGACCCACATCCGGAGCCATTTGTGTTGACACGTGTCCCTGTCACCCTCCACTATCTCTTCCCAGTCCTGCTGAAGCTGGTCCTTAGCCTAGCCTCCGGGGCAGAAAGGCCCCTGTGGCAGCAGCCACTGTTGTTTCAGGAGGTGGAACCTTGGAGAGTCTGACTGGACGTAGAAGCCTGCCTGAAGGAAGGACCTGCTGCAGAGATACAGTGCTGAGCAGCCACGAGGGCGTGGTCCTACAGAGATCACTCTGGCAGTAGCCCCAGAGATCAGGAAATGACCCACTTGCTGTCTCAAGAATAAGTGGAAACAAGTAATACGAGATAAAAAGTTCTTCAAGCGCAACAAAGTTAATAGAAAGCAAAAGTTAGGACAGCAAGGAATTTTCCAAAGAAAAACTCTTTCCAACAGTAAAGGAAGTCAAAGAGAATGGAGGAGTCAAGCAGGAAAAGAAGATGTCTCTCTGTCCGGGGCACGGGGAGGTTGACAGAGGATGCTCCTGGAGAACAGAGATCAACAGGACATTATGAACTTCCAGAACATTGTTTGGTAGTTTCTTAGCACATGAGTCAGTACTGAACACAGCGGATGTGCACAAATGCTCAAGGACCTGCCAAGACCATATGGTAATGCCACCAAGGAAGTCTCTCTTCTGTCTGACTCTGTAAACAATGCCACCATAGAGAGGGATGCTTGCTGGGTGGTGGTTTCCCACACCTTTGATCCCAGCACTTGGAAAGCAGAGGCAGGAGGATCTCTGTGAGTTCAAGGTCAGCCTGGTCTACAGAGCGAGTTCCAGGACAGGCAGGGATACACAGAGAAACCTTGTCTTGAAAACAAACAAAAAAGCAAAACAAAACAAAACAAAAAGAAGGTGATTTTAAGAGGGAACTTGCACCCAAGTCTATGACTTTTGATGACGTGGACTCCAGGCACTAAGTTGAAATACTTGCTAATCACAGAAAGTTCAAGTTTATTTTATATAACCAGGACCACTTGACCACATCTGTTATTTTAATGCCATTAAAAGCCAAACAGGCACATGAAATGGCCAGTGTTTCAGTGGATGTTCTCACAATTCTTGGTACATCCAGTGTGTAAGAATCTGACAGTGGCAGAGAGTCCACAAACCAAGTTGTTAATGAGCTCAATTTGCTGTGGCCAGACTGTAGGATTGTCTCTGGTATGCCTCATGCTGGCCAAGGCCAAGTCTCCCTGGAACAAGCAAGCTAAGATGTGATGAGTATGAAAACATTTGGGTGCAAAGTAACCAGTCATGTTGGCAGGTCAAAAGCCTTTGAATTGTGTAGACAGTAAGGAATCAGTCCACCAGAGTTTCCCTGTAGCCGAGTCCCTTTGAGGCAATGCTTGGCCGTAAAGCCAAATTGGGGCTGTGTTCTTCCAATGTGTCTCAGGAAGCTCTGGCCATTTTGCCATTTTACAGATAGAGGAGTTAGAGCTGTTGAGGAACCGGTAGAGAGCAGCCCTGGATGAGGCGGGAGGAAAGGGCTGTGATTGGAGCAGCCAGATCTAAGGGACAAGAACACTGATCTCTCTCTTCCTTAGACCACTCAGTCATCCTGACCTGCTGATCACACTGTTCCCTGCAGAACCCAGAAACTCATCAGGGGTTTCCAGGCTCAGGGGATAACACCAACCTTCAAGACAGGCACAGGCATCTCTCTGGGCATTGTACTACCATTGGAGAGCTGTTGCTAGAGAAGAGAATGAAGGCTGCATTCTTGTGGGGTGGGGAGGGAAGGGAAGAAAGGGGGTTAGGAAGACTATAAAAGTGACCAAGAGTCTGTGCGCTCTTTAGCCAAAAGGGTGGAAGGGGCATAGGAGGGAAGGGGTAATTCTTCCTTTATTTGGAAAGAAGCGCGTGGAACCAGACCTTAATCTCTCATACTTCTCAAAGTATGTTTTTTTTATAGAGCTGAAATCCTTCAGAAACAGTCCAAGATCCAAATAATGTTCTTATCTGTAGTTTTCTTTGGAGACTGGCCAACAGTGGCCATAGATGTCCAGACATGTATCTGGCCTGTGCTGGGGAGCTATATATGGAAAGGCTGTTGCCATCTGGGGACACACCCCTCTCATTCATCGACAAACCTGCCCTAAAAAGTGGTGAGTTCAGGGTTGGGGAGATGACTCACTGGGTGAAGCATTTGCCTTGCAAGCCTGATGAGCTGTGTTCAGATCCCTAGCATCCATATAAAAGCCAGACCCAGCAGCATCCCCGTTTGTACACCAGGTGCACCCCTAGCTGGAATAGGAGACAGAGACAGGAGAACTGCTGGGAGCAGACAGTCCGGTGTTACTGCAGTGAAGAACAAGAGAGAGAGACCGTGTCTCAAACAAGATGGGAGATGAGGACAGAGACCTGGGGTTGTCCTCCGGTCTCCATGTGCACCACGGTATGCCTATGTCTGCCCCATTCTTTGAATCAAATATGTACACACGTAGATAGAAATACATTTTTTTAAAAATGGCAAGTTTCAAGAGCCCAATTAACAACCTGATTTTTTTTTTTGTGTGTGTGTGTGTGTGTGTGTGTGTGTGTGTGTATCTGAGCAAGCACATGGGTGTGCTGGGGATTGAACTTGAGCTTGAGGCTTCATGCATACTAAGCCACATGTGTTACCATGGTGCAACACTCCCAGCTTCAAATTTGATACGTCTTGGAACAAAGCATACTCCTAGTGTCTTTGATCACTCATCATCTTTCCAGCGAAGACTCAGGCTTCCACACGGAGCCCCAGAAAATGAACTCCAAGCAATGGTCTGTTCTTAGCAGCCAAGACAGCAGTTCCCGAGGCCCACTTATCTGAGCAGGGTGTATCTAACTGAAGCATTTAGCCTTCGGTATGGGCTCGTTCTTAACAGCATCCAAATGGTTGCTCTTTCTCATTTTATTAAAGGAGCCGGATCCTTCTCATAAGTTTTCCATTAATGGGATTATAAATTGATATAATTTTAAGTCCAAGAATGCAGAACTGGTATGTGGTAAACATAAACATGTGTTTGGTGTTAGATGTAAACTAGTGTAGCCAAAGTGGGCAAGTGTTGTAAACTTCAAACATGAACCAGATGGAAGGCAGTTGGAGGCATGAAAGTGATGACAACGGCGGTGAACTGTGGCCGTAAATGAATTGTTAGTTTAGGCAGGGATCGCTGGGACCGGGTGCATTTATCACGTTTCTAGCTGCCGTATGAACTTGATGTTACCTTTCCGTTTCCCGGTTCCTTTTTTTTGAGAACACAAGAATTGCCTTTTTGGTTTTGTAGTAGGAATTATACTCAGAAACGTGCGTGGTCTCAAACCCATTTTCTAACTGCAAGGGAGGATTAGGATCACCTATTGCAGAATGAGCTGGGTAGGTGGTGGGGAATGCCTTTTAGATCCTATTTCAGTTCCGTCTCTGATCTTAGGGGCAGGCACTTTGTACACTTTGGAGTTCAACGGGATGGAAAGTGAAGACCACATCTGAAGTGTCCTGCAGTTTGGAAGATCGTGTCCACTCCGTGGCACGTGGCAGTGACATTTTTGTTGTTGCTGTTTTGAGGTGGGGTCTTACTATGTAGCTCTGGCCTGGAACTTGCTGTGGAGATCAGGTTGGCTTCTGACTGTGAGATCACCTACCACTGCTTCTCAAGTGCTGGGCTTGAAGGCATGCACCACTACACCCGGCAGCAGTGATATATTTTAAGGAATACTTTTAGTCTTGGAGCGAATCTCACAATTGCATAAGTTGAAGGAAAAGAAACCTTTGTTACAATTTTCCAATGACTAGAAAGTAAAGTTTCAAGCAAAAACATCTTTCAGAGGAAAAGAGCTGGATGACACATCAGTAGAGAAGAGCACTTTTAACAATTTTAGCTGTGTGTTGTATAAATGGTATAGCGGGTCACTTGCATTCTGTGGCAACCTATTGATTTAGTGAGACCCAAATCATTGACTCTGAAACCCTAAATGTATCAGATTAAAATGTAAGAAATACATCATTACAACTGAATAAGGGAAGAATTCACTTCTGCATTGAGTGATGTCAAAGTTCACGCTGTGTATACCTGTGCAGGGCTTGAAGGCGTTGAAGGAAGATGGCTGTTAAGTCATAAAGGCAAAGAAGCTGTAGTTGTTGACTGGTTATTAGCCCAACCCAGTCCAAGCAAGGTACTGGCAAGGTTTGAACATGCCCCCGGAGCCCATGCATTGGAAACTTGATCCCCAAAGCAGGGACATTGAAAGAAGAGTACCATGGGTGATGTTTGGGTCATGGGGGGTTCCAGCCTCATGGGTGGATTAATGCTGTTATCTTGGAAGTTGGTTTTTCACATGAATGGAGGAATTTGGCTCCCTTATTCTCCCATCCAAGTGTAACCAGGCCCAACCCTGCTTAGCTTCTGAGATTAGGCACATGCAAGAGTTGTGGCTGGAGACTTGACTCCTTTCTTGTGCTCTCTGGCCCCTCTCTCTTCTAACACTGAGTAGTGTATCAAGAGGGACCTCATCAGATCCTGAACTTCCCAGTGTAGGCAGAAGTTTCTGTCCTGCAAGCCTCTTCTAAGTAATCACAGAAGCTTAGTATTAATTATAAATGTTCAGCCAACAGCTCATACTTGTTTCTAACTAGCCCTTACAACTTAAATTAACCCATATTTCTTATCTAAGTTCTCCCATGTGGCTCATGGCTTGTTACTTCATTTCTTACATAGTCCTGCTTCCTCTGTGTCTGGTTGGCAACTCCAGAGACTCTGCCCTTCTTTTTCCCAGCATCCTTCTACCCCAATCTCTTCCTGCCCAGCTACAGGCCAGTCAGTTCTTTATTAACCAATGAGAGTAATACATATTTACACTGTACAAAGATTTTTTTCACAGCATTTCTTACTTTTTGTCTAATTAAAAAGAAAGGCTTTAACTTTAACATAGTAAAATTATATATAACAAACACAGTTATCAAGTAAGAATTACAGTTACAATATTCAGTCCATTTGTATTTGGCAAATTTAGAGAAAATATTTTCTTATCTATCTTATCTTTGTGAGTTTAAAGTTTTATATCTAATTTACCTATTATCATAACTAAGGAAAACTTTAAGTCTTAAACTCCATCAAAACCTCCGAAGGGTGAAATATGACCTAATGACAGGGACATCTAGCTGCCTGGACAGTCACCCTAGGTTCTTCTGTGATGTTGGGTCATCCAACTTTGGCCTGTAAAGCCTGGTATATCTGACCATCATTTTTTAGAAGCAGGGAATTTTGAAGGATTGTCCTACCTTGTCTTGGCAAAGTTTGGCAGTCGCTTTCTTTTACATCCTGTTGGTCCAGTTTGGACAGTATAATATGTCAACAATTGCAAGGGCAGGTACCCCCCCCCAATGGATAGCTTTTGCCATAAAGAAAGCAAACTCAGTATGGAGTTCTTTGATGCCCATCATCTTCTCTGAAGTAGATTGGTGCTGCCAGGAGCAGACATGCCTCACTGTCATGAAAAGCCTTAGGTTATTAAACATATTAAATGTCATATTCTGTAGGTCTTTGAAGTGTTTGAAGATCATCTATATCTAAATATATCTGTTTATGGCACTGCCAACATACCTAACATGACTATAAGTTTGACTATTATAGATGACTATTAATCTGTATTTCTTACTTATATATTACATTTTTAAATGAGCTGCATAAACAGAATACCTAAACAAGAGTAGCAACATACATACAGTATAACAAAATTAATTTTAAATTTGTATCAATAAACCCAAAATCCATACTAATGTAAAATATTTTGAAATTAATAGTTGTATTTTAGTTTAAAAGTAGATTCAATAATCTACCCTTTTATTCTATGATTTCTCTATCCCTCCGTTTTTCTTTTCAGAAAGAGATCCTTGAATCTGACTTCCTTTGTTCAGCTTTTTCCCCCACCATTACCAATAACAACTCCCCCATAAATGATAATAAATATCCATAACCCATCTTTTGGGAATGTAGGTGCCATTATCCAGACTACTTCTTGCTGTTAGGGGGCACTGGTAATCTTTGGGGGAATCTTGAAAAAAAGTCAAAATAATTGTTACGTCTTGGCTGTAGTAGGCTGTGAGGCTGCATCCTCTCAGTCAGCAACCTTGAAGTTGTCCTGGATGCTGGATCACCTGGGTCATCTGTTTTTATTGATGTCTGGCCCCCTTGTTTTGAAAATACATAAACTTTTAAAGGTAACATACACATCTGTATTAATACAAGTATAGACTGTGTATTGTGCACAAGTCAGCCAAGGATGATTTTTTTGTTATATATTAGAGCAAGTAAAATATACATTACTTGTTTTGTAGTTTTTCTAGGTTTATTTATTTTTTTATGTTTGTAGTCAGAATTTTCTTTCAAGGAGGTCTTTCTTGATTAAAACTGATCACCTTTAACTTTGAAGGAATCCATAGCCTTTCATTTCCTGTGGAGATAAAAGCACAATCTCTTCCCCAAAGTAATGTATCTTTTGATTTAAATTTTGAAGTGAAGATATTTTTAAAATGTATGGGTTAGTTTAATCCAGCAGCTTTTATAATCAAATGTCTCTTAGCAGCTATTGCTCCTTCTTCAAGGCTCAAAAAATTCAAAGACAACACAGTAGTATTTAGTATCCAGACTCTCTGTATATTTTCCATCCTTATGTGGCGCATATATATATATATATATATATATATATATATATATATATATATATATATAATTTTACACCCTTTTAAAGGACTTTATTATTTTAAAACTATATTTTTTTAATCTATGACTATACATACTCTTCCTCTTCTCTCTCCCAAGCCTATGTATACTTTAAACATACTGCAACCCATTCAGAGGCTTTTTTCTGTCTGAATCTGTTTTAACCAAGCATCTGTATTGTTTTTTTTTTGATCCCATGAGATGAATCTTAAATTGCTATGTCAGCTGCTGCTAGTATAGCTTAGCTTAGTGTATAGCGGTAGTGCATGGTGGCTGGCTCTTCCTGCAGGCAGCTGCCAGGAGACACCTCTCTACCTTGGCCCACAGGAGAGACTGCGGGAACCCACCAAGCAGGCTCATGGCATGCTGACAGGGCTCAGGCTGGTGGCCCAAGTCTGCAGACGGTGTCTGGGAGATGAGTCTCCACATCATGGCAAGCACGAGAGGCTAAGAAGCCATGCCTGGCGCTATTTCTGTGTGTCTGGAACCCCTTCCCAAGCTCTCTCAGGTTTTGTGTGGCTGTAGGTGTCAAACATTTGGGTGCCCAGCATCCAAGAACAGTGAGTCAAACAAAGGTTTGCTTGTTGTAAATTGTGTAAGCTTGGGTATTCTGTCACAGCAGCACACAACCAATGAAGACAGGCATGAGGTTAAACCACCCAAGCTTGGCCCCTTCCCAGGATGACGAAAGGCCTGCTGTTGAAGTGGTCTTCCTTTGGAGCACCAACATGAAGGGGTGGGGATGCCATATCCACCCAGAGGCCTTCAATCTGCAGCCGTCACAGACTCAGAAGGACCACCACTCACTCTACCGTTGCCGACTTGCAGCTTTATTTTGTTCCTGCTTGGAGAAGGTGGTTGCTATGCAGTAACTCCAGCAGGCCTTAAATTCTGACCTTCCTGCCTCAGCCTCTGAAGTGCTGGGATTATTGGTACATGCCACCACTCTCGATCGGTTTCCAATTTGAAAACCATTAAGGAAATCCTCTCCAGAATAATATTTCCTTCAGGTTATAGACAGCTAAATACAGTCTATAGAGAGGAAAAGTGGAGCTGCATGACCTATCACTAATGGTTTTTAGGAAAGTGAAATGCTCTGAGCTTTACAAAACAGAGGCATTGGTATTTGTCCCTCTGTTTTCCCAAGTTGCTTATTAAATGATAAATCTGGGAGGGCTTGCTGACTATTTGTACTTGATGTTCATGTTGTTGCCGGGATGAATGTTCTCTCTCTGCCAGCCTGTGTCCTAAGTAGCTTGATAGTCAAATCCTATCGAAAGTTCACCTTTTGGCTGCCTCTCCCCCCACAGTGCCACTTTCTCCAGGGCTTTTAGGGTATTCCATTCTGTCTGTCACTGTACCTGCCACTGTGTCTCCTCACAGGTTCACCTCTTCAAGGGGACTCCAAGCCTTTCAAGGCTAGCAACAGTATCTTCGTCACACTGTGTGTCCAGCTCTCATTGTCGATAGCCGTACTGAATGCTTGAGATGTTTGTGTAGCACGTGGTGAATATTAGACGAGCTACCTCCAATGGCATTATTATTGCATTTTACTCTTAACTACTATGTGTTTTCACTGTGTATGTTCGCTGTATGAGATGATGGGTTTTTACTATGACGTTTTCATCCCCTGGTGTCTTTGGTCATACCCACATCTTCCCACTGTACAGTCCTATCTGTCTTTTCTCTTCTCTAGTAGTCCCTTTCTGCTTTCACTTCTTACACACATGTTTAAAAGCTAGATTCTGGGGTGTGGTGCTGCATGCTTTTAATACCGGGACTTGGGAGGCAAAGGCAGGCATATCTCTGTGAATTGGAGGCAGCCTGTTCTACATGGCAAGGCTATATAGTAATACCCTGTCTCAAAAACAAAACAAAACAAAAACAAAAAAACAAACAAAAAACTAGATTATACATATGAGAGAAGATGTGTGATAGTTACCTTTCTGAATCTGTTTTATTTTTTGTTGTCCATGATCTCCAGTTCCATCCAGTTGCCTACAACTGATGTAATTTCATTCTTCTTGTGGCTGACCCATCACTGCACACATCTACCACATTTCCTTTATTTGGTGAAGGACATCAAGGTTGGTTCCATATTTCGGCTATGGTGAATAGTGCAGCAGTCAACATGGGTGTGCAAGTGTCTCTGAGTTCCAGTCACTTCTATTTTTAGTGCAAGTACGACTGAGCCCCTCAGCTATATGCCTGGGAGTTCTGTATCTGGGTCAAACGGTCATTCTATTTTTAGTATTTTGAGGAACCTCATTCTGATTTCCATAGTGGCTGCACCAGCATATGAAAGTTTCTTTCTCCAACATCCCTGTCAGCATTTGCTGGGTTTTTTTTCTTTGTTATGTTCTCCCCACTGCTCTCTTTTTCCTTATAGGCCAGGGCTCTCAATTTAGCCCAGGCTGGCCTCCAAATTGCAGCCATCTTGCTTCTGCCTCTTGGATGCTGAGACTGTAGATATGTGTGACCATAGATAGCCACACTAAATGCATTCTTTTATTATTATTATGATTTTTTTAAAGACAGAGTCTCATGTAGTTCAGGCTGGCTCTGAACTCCATATCCTCCTGATTTCACTTCCTGGGTGATAATATTACAAGAGTGTGCCCCATGCCTGGCTGTAAGTACATTTTTGATACAATTACTCTAGACCACAGGAATTTTTTTTTTTTTTTTTTTTTTTTAGCAATGATGGGTCACTTCTATTGTGCTTTCTATAATAGAAGATGTCAAGGAACGGAGCCTCAGGTGATCATGATCAGATGTGGGCTGTTTGACGATACATCTGTCAGGGATCCTTTGGAACTGAAGGGAAGAGACCTCTATCAGATACTCTTCCTGCTGCTTGGAGAAAAACAGCTGCCACGCAGAGACTGAGTTGGATAATCTATGTGAAGGCTTTGTCAATGCAGAGGACCACTTAATCTCCCAGGAATGGATCATGAAAATGCTTTCCCCATAACCATGGAACACAGACACAGACACAGACACACAGACACACCACACAGACACACACACACACACACACACACAGAGAGAGAGAGAGAGAGAGAGAGAGAGAGAGAGACAGAGAGAGAGAGAGACAGAGAGAGAGAGAGACAGAGAGAGAGAGAGCAGCGTCTGATTAAGTTACAGCTGCCCTGCTCAACTCCCGACTTTGAACTCCTGCTTCTGTTTGGAAGTCGCAGCGTAGCTGTTTGAACTCCCCAAACCCCACTTTGCTTTGAAATGTGGACAAGAGTAGAGTTTTCTTGTTCATACGGTTGTAAATGCAAAATGAAGTGAGAAGTGTAGAACCCTGGGGCCTGTAACTTAGCTGCGCTGGATCTTAGTAACTTCCCCACCAGCCGGTTTCTAGATGATGGAGGCCGAGCTTGGCACATGAAGTGTCTGCTGTACTACTGACCCATTACCTCAGCTAATTATTCCATTTCATTTAACGTATCCGGTTTTGTTTGTTGAAAACAGAGTCTTGCTACCTAGTTGAGGATGACCTCTCACACTTACCATCCACCTGCCTCAGCTTCCTCCGTGCTGGGATTTCAGATGTGTGCCACCATGCCTGGATTCAGTTAATAAATTAAAATTGTGTCTAATAGTAACTAAGGACTTAAGCAGCAAGCAGTGCCCAGGATTTTATTACGTCTCCTTATTATCTCAGCCGGCCCTCCCACCAGCCCTGGACTCTGTGCTGCCTGTGTATCACAGATGAGCTAACCAGAGGCAGAATTTTGCCTAGTTAGTATTCAATAAAGGACCCGCTCATGTCTGAACTCAAGGCGCAAATCAAGTAAACTGCATTTCTAAAATGCAGAAAGCAAAGGTATGGGAGCAGCCTGGATGTAGTATCTGGTTTCCTGGGCATTCTCTCTTCCCTGAGGCCTTGCTACCAGAAGTTAGGCCTCAGAGGACTTGTGGGGGGGGGTACACACAGTTGAGGACCAGCTTTGGTGTCTGGGATGGAGCAGCCATTGTTGTCCCAGGCAGTGCATTCAGGGCAGCCCTTGCTGGGAGGAACCCCTCCCTCCCTTGTAATTAACTGTTTGGCTGCGGGAGCTGAGGTGGCTTTGAAAGACACCCAGGTGACAGTAGGGTGTCTGTGTTCCGCCTGCGGAATTACAGTCAGGGCTAAACGGCCTCCCACATCTACTCATTTTCTCTTAAATTACATATGATTAGGAATATAATTACCATGCCTTACTCACCCCTTGGCCCCCAAACACTGTTTTCCTTTGCCCCCAATCACACTTGGTTGGGGAAGGAACAAACCTGGTCTGTGCTCCTTTGTGAGGAAGCTGAGCTGGGACACAAGGCAGGGAGTGGCCAGGGTGACAAAAGCCCACCCTTAGTGGCACTGGGAACTTGGAAGTTCCAACCAAACATTCAGACGCAAGAGTGGTAATTAGCAAATGTATGCAAAAACCTTTGATTATTGAAATCATACCTGCCCAGGGCTCCAGGGAGGCCCCAAATGATATGTGTGCCTACACTGGAATTACGAAGCTCCGCAGTGGATCTTCTTATTTTTGGAATGTCTCTCCCTCTAATTACTTTGCCGTCCAAATGATTAGAAAACGGAGCAGATTGCGACAGAGGAGCCCAAATTGCTGCGTTTAGAGGGGCTCTGTTGCCATAACAACCGCTGCTCAGAGCTTTGCGAACTGCAGGGGCTGAGGCTGCCGAGCTGGGTTCCCAGACCGTCTGTGCTGAGCGGGGCTCTGCCAGGCAGGAAGCGCCGGCTGGCTGCTTGCAATTGATGGTTGCAGCTTCGTTTTCAGTGCAAGTGGGAGGCTATTTTAGAAAAACCTTCCAGGCCAGCCCTCAATGATGTGGCCAACTCAGCGTCTGAACAGACAGCCTCGAAATAGCCCTGTCGCCAAGACTCCATGACACGCGCTGGGCTTTGTCTGTCCTGGAAAGCTCCCCGTCACCCCCCCGCCCCCCCCCCCGATGCCGTGTGCTATGTTCGCACTCCCATTGCCCGGTAAATCAAAGAAGAAACCTGGGCCAAGAGAAAAGTCCCCCTGAAAAACGACCCACTCCACGAACAGGCCTGCCTTCAGCTTGGTCCCAGCCGCCATGGCCGGCTAGAGCTGGTTATAAAGTGCTTGGGTGAGCGCGTGCCTTGGCTCAGCAGTTTCCAGAGCATGGGATGGCCTTCCTTGGCCTATAGGGGTGTCCTCCCCGCTCCCCAGGTCAGTGTTCATTTTTGCAGGGTGCCTCTTCTGGGGGTTTCAGGCCAGCCCGCCTAGGAGACCTTACTGAACACAGCTCAGCTGTGGCAGCTTCCTGTCTCCTAGGGACTCAGAACTTAGACCAGAAGCATTTTGCTTTGGCAAAATTGATTTCTTAATTAAAAAGGATCTTTTCATTTCTTTTGTTCCCAGACCAAATGACCTTGGGATTTCTTGTCAAAATAGCGGGTGAGTTTTCAGAGCTTCTAAGTCACCCTTTCTTAGACAGCTTGAAAGAGACTCCCTACTTTGAGATGACCAACAAACAGGCTAGATGGGTTCTTATTTGCCAAATCTTTAATATTTTGAACTTGTTATGGAGAAGGGACAACAGACAAAGTCAATACAATCTGGCCATTAAATTAATTTTCCAAGTTGATTAACTTGGCCACATTTCTACAATTAGAAGGTCCCCCTTTGATGTTTGAAAATTAATTTTTCCCCATGGAAAGCATGTCCATATGTTATTGTTGCTATTATAATTAAGAAGGTGTGTGTGTGTGTGTGTGTGTGTGTGTGTGTGTGTGTGTTGCTGATCCTAAGTGAAGATCGATCCTAGGGCCTTGAGCGTATTAGGCCAGCACTCTACCATTGAGTTACATCCTCAGAGGAATTTTTGACCTAGTTAACGTAAAGTCTAAATGATTGATGTAGTCTATGCAGAACATACTCTCTGTAGTACATTTGAGTTAATTTGTATTCTCATATTCCTCCCCTATGAAGTACTGTTTGGGTGTGTAGGTGGTACTTACTGTGCTTTGCAAGGAGCAGTTGTGCCTTCTAATGAAGCTTCTCTCTGATTTTTCCCCACCTTTCCCTCTGTGGTTTTTCAGTGCTGGAGACTGGATTCAGGGCTGAGAGCCTGTTAAGCTTGGGTTCTGCTACTGAACCATACATTGGGACCCTGCAGATTTTATTTTTATTTATGTATTTTTTTAGTTCCATCTTTAAAAATCATAATTAAATCATTTCCCATTTCCTTTTTCTCCCTCCAACATTTCCCATGTACCCCTCGTGCTATCTTTCAAATTCATGGCCTCTTTTACTTTAATTTTTTTATCACACACACACACACACACACACACACACACACACACACACACACACACACACTCTTAAATACATAAATACAGTCTGTTCAGTTGACTTAATGTTATTTGAGTGTATATGATCTCAGAGCTGACAACTTGGTGTTGGATTGGAGGGCTCTTCCCTGGGGAAGACCACTTCTCCTCTTTGCAGCATTTCCAAGTTGCCCATAGTTCTTCCTTTGTCTATGGTTGAGGTCCCAGGAGATCTCCCTCTTTCGTGTTATTATGTCCATTAGTGCTATCATCATGCTCAGGTCTTGTTTAGGCAGCCATGCTGAGAAGATTTCATGGGTATAGCCTCTCCGACATTCCTAGGAGGCACAATCTTACAGCAGACTTCTTGTTTTTTCTTACAGTCTTTTCTGCTCTCTCTCCCACAGTCATCCCTGAGCCTTAGATACAGAAATAGTGCTGTACATGTAATACTTGGGACTGGGTACCACATTATCTCTTGTTCTCTCTGTTTTGA
The DNA here is from genome assembly GCF_049852395.1 of Peromyscus maniculatus bairdii. Taxonomy (NCBI): domain Eukaryota; kingdom Metazoa; phylum Chordata; class Mammalia; order Rodentia; family Cricetidae; genus Peromyscus; species Peromyscus maniculatus. The sequence goes on along the minus strand of NC_134856.1, from coordinate 68,976,786 downwards.
TTGGTTGTGGTTTTCTGTAATGGTCTCCATCTGTTGCAGAGAGAAGTTTCTTTGATAAGGGGTTAGGACTACACTTATCTGGGGGTATAAGGATAAATGTTTACAATGTAGTTAGGAATTACACTGATTTAATAAAGTGGTAGCTGCAGGTTCTTCTCCAAATTCCATGACTTCACGAACTCTGGGTCTTCAGGCAGGTTTCCAGTATCAGGCATAGTTTTCCCTTTGTTGAGTAGGCCTGTGTCCAATTAGAGAGCGGTTGGTTGCTGCTAAGGTATATGTACCACTGCTGTACCCTTAGGGTCTTCTGTGATGCTGGTTGTTATAGGATGATTGGCTGCTTTCCTTTCTTGGATGTTTTCATGGCACCTTCTGGTACCATGAAATCAAAAGAAGGCTTTCAGGTCAGATCCAGCTCAGGTCCTTTGGGTACTGTATCTGAAGTGCACGGCTTGACTTCTACTTCTGGGAGGCAACCACGAGCAGCAACAATGGCCTATAATGTTTTGGGAGTCTCTTGGACAGTGTTGACCAACAACTCAAAAGAGGGCTTCTCAGGCCTGGGGTTGGTTTTTTTGTTTGTTGGTTAGATAGTCTAAGGTTTTTGGGGTATTTTTATTTTTGTTTTTTAAATATATATTTTTATTTCTATGTATATGTTCCCCCCATTTGCATTTGTGTGTGTGTGTGTGTGTGTGTGTGTGTGTGTGTGTGTATACACCACATATGTGTAGAGGCCAGAAGAGGGTGTCAGATCCCTTGGAACTGGAGTTACAGGCAATTGTGAGCCACTTGACGTGGATATTGGGACTACGACTCTGGTACTGTGGAAGATGAGCAAATGTTCTTGACCACTAAGCCAGCTACTTCCCCTGACCCAAGGTTTTAAAGGGGACCGTGGTACCTGCCTCCTTCCTTACTTAGGCACTCCCTCAGGATCTGAGATCTTTCTTTCATAAAGACACAGATAACTCCATAATAAAAGATCCAGAACAAGTGTCTGGGGAGGGAAGTGAGTGGGAAATAGTGGCAACAACAAGGGAGATGAGGAACGGGCCACAGACTCGGCAGACAAAACGGGCACTGGGGACAATTGTCACCGGCTCTCATTCTGAAAGAAAAATATATTTCTTGTGCCACATATTATGGATGGAGAACAATCTGCCCCCTCCTATCCTAGGGTGGCATGTTAGTAGAGAGGTATTTGGAAAACCTTCATTACATGATTTCAGAAATGTTGAAACAATAAGCAAGAATCTGGCATTAATAGTCTGTGGGTTTTATACTTTATACCATTAAAAGATGTAAGGATTAGTGATTTTATGTGTCCTACAAAGTAGAACATGCCTTGGGACACACAGATGAAGGACGCATATGGAGTCCAGCACCTGCTGCAGGGTACAAGGTGCTGACCAGAGCCCTGGTGCTTCTCATCTCTGATTTCCAGACCCACAAAGACAGGCTTGGGGAGGGACTGGGCTGAGCAGACTCAGGTCTGCAGAATTTCCAGCTTTGACTAAGGAAATTTAGAGTCACCCAGAGTTAAGGGGAAATGGATGATCAAAGGGAGGAGTCCTGGCTCCAGGAACACCAGATAGAAAACATGAGAGGCTAAATATTGTAACCCATGATGCATGCCTACAGGACATTTCCTCCAGGCCTTAATAGAGCAATGCTATTGGCCTGGGAAAGGAGAGTCCTACAGCTTGTCTTGTGAAACAGCATCTTCCCAGACAATATTTTCCCACTTATTCACCTTTTATGAAAGTCATAATCGTGTCAGGCGATGGTGGTGTGCACCTTTAATACCAGAACTCAGGAGGCAGAGGCAGGCAGATTCCTGAGTTCGAGGACAGCCAGGCCTATATCAAAAAAAAAAAAAAGTTATAATTGGAATAAAACATAACTGGAATAAAACCATGGGAAGTGGCCAGCACTTTGTATGAGGCCCTTGCTTTGATCCCTAGTACAAAATTAAAAAATAAAGTTAAGTTAAAAAATGAAGAAAGAAAAAAAATTGGAAGTCACAGGATGTGATAATTTAATGAGAGCAGTTGAGGAAGGCTGCTCCACTCAGGGATCGGGAGAGGCGAAAGTGCGTGATTTTCCCTGGCAGACACACCGTTTCCAATAGAGCATCATTTCCCAACCTGGGGCCTGAGCGATCCTTCCACAGAATCGCCTAAGACCTTGGGAAAACACAGATACTTAGATTCCAATTCACACTACCAAGACTCATAGTTCACAGTTATGAAGTAGCAACGAAACTAATTTTATGGTTGGGGGTCACTACAACACGAGGAACTGTATTGAAGGGTCACAGCATTAGGAGGGCTGAGAACTACCGCTCTAGAGACCTGAGAGGACATCTTCCCACCTGTTTCACCAGAACCTGCAAACCCCTCCCTACAAACCAGCTTGGAATTCCGTCTATCTGATCTGAGAGACAGAAGACGATGAGTGTGCCTGAAGCATTATGCCTCTGGTGCTCTGCTAGATTTACCCACAGGTCAGCCAGAACATTCTTTGAGCCAACCAGTACTTAGGAGGTCAGGAGGGCGAGGGGGAGGAACATGCAGGCCTCACGCTCAGGCCTTGCCATACAAAGGAACTCTGGCCTCTGGCCACCCGGCATGTCAGGGTTTCACCAGGTCTTCTACCCAAAGGCAATCTGTCACCTTGTCTGGTCTGGTTCTCGAGAAACAGAAGTGTCTGAGTGAAAAGCTGCTGCTAAACCCTCACATATCTGTGTGCTTCTACCCGAGGCTAAGCACAGCGGCAGCCACAAAATGTGCTGAGAACAGAGGACCACGTTGAGAACAGAGGACCATGTTACACAGCACAGAGAAGTCAGACTTAGTTGCTGCCAAGGCTCCTGAAGTTCTAACAAGTCAGTGGGTCTCTACAACGCTCCTCAATTAGAGGGCTCTGTGAGGGTCGCATGTCAGAGGGAAGAGTCCTGTCAGGTCACATATCCACGAGGATCTTTCTAGCAAATTCTGCCAATTCCTGTTGTGTTAGGGAAACACTTCCGGGCAACATTACCTTACCTGCTAAACTAAATCTTCTGCCAACATAGCCACAACTCCTGCCGGACAGAAAACCCCAGATAACCCTGGATGAAATGACATGGTTTATTTTTTTTAAGGCCAGGAGGATTGTTCCTGGGACCAGCAATAAGAAGAATTTGTGGGAATGGGTGTGAGTTGCCAAAGATGGCATTCTACTAATAATCTGTGTTTAGAACTAGGAACAGGGGCCAATGTAGACTTTCATCAAGAGTGGTGCTCAGAACGGCAACCAGTCACACCTTGCATCTGTAGAGTTAACGGCCGCTGATGAGGCACCTTCATGCACGGGAATGGGAACGGCTGTGAGTGGCTATCGTCACGATTCTTATATTTCTATTCCGGGGCTGGGATGGAGCCCACAGCCACGTGCATACTAAGTACATACCCTGGCCCTGAGCTCTTCTCCGAGGGGTGGGTGGTCTAGTTTTTTCACTGTTACTTATTTCTTTAGTATGAATGCCACAGCTTTTGTGTGACCAGCAGAAGGAAAGCCTAGGAGTCAGCACTCTCCGTCACTACGTGTGTGTCTTCGTCCGTCCTTAGGCTCAGATGCAAAGGCCTTCCCGGATGAGCCAGGCCACTGGGCCAGAAGACACGTTTTCTTCTGGAGTTCTGGAGAGGAGCGTCTCTGTTGTCAAGGCTTAAGGTTGGGTAACAGACTCAGAAGTGGCCTGGGGGAGAGAGAAGGTGCTGTGGAGATTATTTTCCCGTGTCCCCCACCCCCACCCCCATCCCCCACTTGGGGGTTATTGCAAGGGTTGCAACATTCAGCAAGGAGAGTGTAGGGAGTGCCAGGGTGGGGAAGGTCTGAGAATGTGGTCTTTGAGTCAAAATAGAAACTTTTCCTTACATTCTGACTCAGGGGATTAGACAGTAGTGGATAGATTAGATGAAAAGGCTTCAGTTAAGAATTTAATCCTGTTAGGCAACAATCAGTCACTTTTCTGAAAGCCTCTCTTGCCAAAAAGTAGGAAGGAAACAACATGGTGTAGTCGGTTTGTGAGCGGTCGTTGTCTCGGGAGAGCTGCTGGCCGGAGGCCTCTAAATGCCACTTCCTTCCTTCCAGTTTGCTGGAGTTTCTCTTCTGAAGAGCACAGTGCATTTCACAGTGGGGGTGATAGCTGGGCTATTAGCATACAGCTTCCCAGCCAGGGTGTGCCAGCTTGCTTCTAGGGATGGAGCTGGAGGAGAGAGTCGGGCCTCTGGCTTCCATCCTTTTTCAGAGTTCAGTGATGCTAGGGAGCCAGAGAGTGAAACCAAATGCTTGAAGGGACTTTGAAAAGCCGCAGATTAAAACCCTTCCAGACTCCTTGTGTTCATCCCTGGGAGAGTCTCCTTAAAGGCAAGGGCTTGTTTAAACTCTGCTTGGCTCTGGCTTTTCTGTTGCTGTGTTTAAAACGTCTTCTGGTGGGGGAGTGGGCCAGAGAGGAGACAGACACATTACTGAAGGGAAGGGGTCAGAGGGGTATTTGGCATCCGAGTCACCGGATGGAAACCACAACCCAGAAATGATCATGCTATGGCAAGAATGCAGCCCCTGTGCCCTGTGCCCCTGACAGGGCTTTGTTGGCAGGAACTGTCTGAGGACAGATTTCCAGACTTCCAAGGGAAGTCAGGCCTACTTTAGGTGCCAAGGAAATGCAGGGCACCAGTCAGTGGATAAATCTCTTGCTGTCCATCAAACCCATTGTCAAGTCCTGAAGAGGAACTCTACCGAATAGTAAAAGCAAGGTCTTTCTAAGCTGTGTAGAACTGAGTTTGGGTAACAAGACATAGAGGATTCCATTCCTGATAGCCGTGAAGACTCTGTGTGTACGTGCGTGTGCGTACATGTGTGTGAGTATGTGTGTGTGTGTGTGCATGTGGTGTTTTCGTGTTCACCAAGGCCTCATACGTGCTAGGCAAACTTTCTACTATAGAACCACATCTCTAGCCCCAGATCCCATTTAATGTCAGATTATAAAGACAGTTCAAAGTTAATAGTCAAGTGGAAATCAAAATGCCTTTTGTCCACATTTCCCTAGTCTATGAGAGACTGTGACATAATCAATAACACGAAACTACACTGTGGTCTTTAATTACTCAGCAGCAAGAGGGATGTGTACATGCTGCATGTGTCCACAGTGGAATAGGAGACTCCAGGATGGGAGGTTTTAGACATATTTGGGTAAAAAAAAAAAAAAAAAAAAGCAACTATGTTTATTGAGTTTTATTAACTAGACACTAATAAAGTTTATAAAGTACATCCACAGTATATATATAGCTCTGAAAACCCATTTGCCCTCAATAGTGGGAGTCCAGAGTCTACCCAGTCAGCAGCTTGGTGGGTGCTTTCTCGTGGCTTCTGAGCCACACATTCTGGGCTCTTCTGTACAAGGAGCCTCAGGAGAGTGTACATGCATACTCACATGGCAGACCACCATTCTGGTCACCTTTGAGGCTCATCAGAAGAGCTAGCACTCAGATACATCCCCTGAGGTAAGTCAATGCCACAGCCCTGGGTGTGAAGGCAGATTGGTGCTGAAGCTGGCCACTAGTACAGTACCATTGCTTCTGTGGCTGCCTTGGGCACTGTGTGTGTGTGTGTGTGTGTGTGTGTGTGTGTGTGTGTGTGTGTGTGTGTGTGTGTCCATGCCGCTCTGATGTCAGGATCTACAGGCTCCTCTCACAAAGTGAGAAGGACTTGGGTCCATCTGAATCATCCTTGGTTCAGTGGGGGAGAGAATATGGAGAAAAGCCCAATGATGGTGTGCTTAGATGCTTTACATGCCCAGATACTTGTCACAGAGGTGTCCTTGCTTCAAGCATCACTCATTCATTCATTTACTTTATTTTACACAGATGTGTATACATATAAGATAAATATATGTGCACATACATGCACATACATTAACACATGTATATATCACATATATAGAGTATATATATCTATGCTGAGAATTGAACCCATGAACTATACAAACATAACCCTGAGCTATACACAAGCAGTTACTATCTGCGTTCCTAAAATACACCAGAAGTGATTCCAGCGTTAGGAACACAGCAAACAAGACAGACTTTGTTTCTGTTCCCTCTCCCCTCACCCAGAAAGAATATTCTAGTAAAAAAGAGAATTTTGTTTTTAAAAAAGGACAGATGAAGAACATATCCATTGAATGATCTAAGTCCTGTGTGAAAGGAAGAAAAGAATGGAAGAAGGCTGGGCTGGTATCACATTAAGTTGGACTCGAAGGGAGCCATCGCTCCTGATAGAATAGGTGTGTACCAGTCAGCCCACTACGACACTCATGGTTTCTATCTCTCTGCTCATTTAGTCACTGAGAATATAATCATACCAACAAGTGTCCAAAACTGTTTTTCCCATGATTAGCTCCTTAATGTATTTATTAATTTAATAACTTCTTTTCTTTCAAACTTAACTTCTGCTTCTATCTTTACCATTCCTTTCTGGGTGCTCTCTCCTGGTTTAACAGTTCATTGATTTCAGTTCTTTTTTTTTAGCATATAAGGCTATTATCTATCTATCTATCTATCTATCTATCTATCTATCTATCTATCTATCATCTATCTATCTATCTATCTATCTATCATCTCTATCTATCTATTATCTATCATCTATCTATCTCTCTATCAATCATCTATCTATCTCTCTATGTATCTATTTGCTCTGGGCACCGCTTTGGACATACTTTCTGCATATCACATGGCTTCATGAGTGCCTTCTCTCACTCTCAAGGCCTGCTCTGTAAGGAGTTGCCTGTTGCCATATGGCTGGGTCAGGAGGGACTTCACTATTGAATTAAGGTGTTCAGTCATTGCTCCCCAGGCCTCCACAGGGCAGAGACTAACATCCTTAGGGAACATTTTTTTCTTAGAGACAATCTCTGTTTATTGGGAAATGATCTTATCCATATTCTGTGGGATCAGCCTTTGGTTAGTGCTTTCAAATCCATTTGACTTCTGTCTTAGTTAGGGTTTCTATTGCTGTGAAGAGACACCATGACCACGGCAACTCTTATAAAAAAACATTTAATTGGGGCTGGCTTATAGTTTCAGAGGTTTAGTCCATTATCTTCATGGTGGCATGCAGTCAGACATAGTGCTGAGAAGGAGCTGAGAGTTCTATATCTTGATCTGAAGGCAGCAGAAGCAACAGTGTATTGGGTTTAGCCTGAATATATATGAGATCTCAAAACCCACCCCCACATTGATATGCTTCCTCCAGCAGGGCCATATCTACTCCAGCAAGGCCACACCTCCTAATAATGCCATTCCTTATGGGCCAAGCATTCAAAGGCATGAATCTGTGGGGCCCATACCTATTCAAAGCACCACAGCATTATTTTATTTTATTTTTGTGGTACCAGATAGAATATGGAGCCAGGACCTCTCTTGGGGTTGACAGGCACCCTACAACTCTGGTATGCCCTTGGTCTTATTTGGATACATTTTAATGATTTTGAATATCACAAGGAAAAGTTTGGCTTCCCTTCAGCGAACATGACCCTCATCCCAGTGGGTTGGGGTCAAGGCTGTGCCCACTCACTCTTTTTGTACTTGATGACATCAGCTAAGCTTCAAATACTTTTCATGTCCATTTGCACAGAGAGGCCCAGCTTAGGGAGAGAAGAGCTTTGCTAGGAGATATCTGCACTGTGAGTGGCAGGACTCAGATCTCTTTGCTAGTCTACCAGTTTGCCTTCTCCAAAGTTTCCATAGTCATGACTTAACTGCATATTTGTATCAGGGAGTGATGCATCCTGTTGGAAGGATGCATCAAGATCATCAAGTTTTAGTCCTTCGAGCACCAACATTTTGAAAATCACTTCAGACAGTAATGTTTCAAAAAACATGTTCTGTATTTTTTGACTTTCTCAAGCAGAACACACTGTGTAGATCTTAAATTTTGCTTGATGATTCATATCATCTTTATATGGATCACTTATTAACCCATGCCATAATATCAAGAGTTTAAGTATCTTGCCCAAAGCTAATAATCTTGGAGGTAGTAACTGTTCGAGGTCATAACTCATGTTCTTGGCAACTGTGTTATGGGGCTTCGTGATGTCATGAAGAATTGGTGAACTGGAAAATGACCTATCTCCATCTTATCAGCTGCTGTGATACTGTCCTCAGAGTCAGGGTTTGGGGTTCAAGAAATGGCAAAAATGAGACTGGACTCAGAGTGCTGTGGATATCGCTCTGTATAAATAAAATGCTGATTGGCCAGTGGCCAGGCAGGAAGTATAGGTGGGACAAGCAGAGAGGAGAATTCTGGGAAGTGGAAGGCTGAGGCAGAGAGACACTGCCAGCCACCGCCATGACAAGTGAAATGTAAGGTACCAGTAAGCCACGAGCCACGTGGCAACTTATAGACTAATAGAAATGGGTTAATTTAAGATAGAAGAACTATATAGCAAGAAGCCTGGCATGGTCATACAGTTTGTAAATAATATAAGTCTCTGTGTGTTTACTTGGTTGGGTCTGAGTGGCTGTGGGACTGGCAGGTGAGAGAGATTCTGTGGGCCAGGCAGGACTGGAGAAAACTCCAGATACACCAGAGAAATCCAGCTAGGCTTTGTTAGGTCATCTACTGGAGCCAAATGAGAGCTGCAGCTCTGATAAAAGCAAAACAACACACACACACACACACACACACACACACACACACACACACACACACACACACCAAATCCATCTCATTGGCTTCTTGAGCAAAAGAAGAGGGGATGGCTAAGGAAGGAAAATTTTCCTCCAGAAGATTCCTTCTGGGTCTCATCAGTGGTTCTCTTCCAGGCACATCAGTGATTTGAGCTTATAGAGATCAGTAGCAGCTCAGGTGCAGACAGCTCAATGGCCAGCTTGGCCTGCTAGGGTAAGGTAGGCTTTCAGAAAGGCACCTTGCTTATTCCTCCGCTTGTTGGACATGTTTGCAGACGCTGTGTTTACCACTCTAGTTCTGTGTGTGAGCGCCAGTTCTCCACTTATGCCCCTGTTTGGCTTTGCTCTAAAAGCACAAAATAAGTTTGGTTCCTGTGGGGCCCTTTCCTACCATCTGATTGCTCTAACCCCCCGGAGATGTTCCCAACTCTCAACAAGGAGCAGAAAGACAAGAACTGAAGGCAACAAGCAGACCTAGCAGAGATGGTGAAGGGCCACTGTACTGACCTTTCCTACCTGAGAAATGCCAGGGGACCGCTGAGGTTGAAGCATCCCATCAGTGGGTGGCTGGTTACGGAAAGTACTGTGTGTGCTTGCTGAACAGCTCCTGTTCTAGCTCCACTCTGCTGCTTTGACAAACACTGAGCAGATTACAGTCGATCACTGAGGGAAGTGAGGGAATTTAAGGAAGAACTTGAAGCAGAAGCCATTGAGGAACACTGCTTGCTAGATCTTTTGTAGGATCATGTTATCCAGCTTTCTTATACAACCCATGACCATTTGTCCAGGGATTGATGCCACCCACAGTGGGCTGGACTTTTCTGTATAAATTACCCACAGGCCAATCTGATCTAGGAAATCCCTCAATTGAGACTCCTTTCTCCGGAGACTGTGGGCTGTGTTAATCTGACAGTTAAAGCTAACTAGGACTCCAAACTCAGAAGCAGAGAGCAGAATGGGGAACACAGGCAGGTGTCGATCAAAGGTGCTAACTTTGTCATGAGATGAGGACATTGTGAATGAGAAGCATGGTGACTATCTTTTTAGCAAACCAAGACCAGCTGCTGCTGCAAGCTGCAAAAATATACACAGTAGGATTTCAGCTGATTATGACAAAGCTAATACCTGGAAGAAGCCAAGGGCCTTCCAGAGGTCAAGCTGAGGCTCAAGGAGCCTTGGCTTTTGATTATCAGCCGTTTCCTGCTATGAGTTTCTTGTGTGCTATTGTGGCTTTTTCATCATTTATTGGGCACCATTTCCCCTCTACTAAAGGAATATTTAGATAACCTTCTGTGCTGACAGCTATGCACAGCCAGAACCCCAGTTCAAGCCTCCCTGTAATTATCGTCTTTGGCAGCATCCAGCCAGAACCATCCCCAGATGGAGGAAAGTACCTTATCAGAGATACCTCTGTACTCTCTAAGAACAGACTTAAGCATTCAGACTACCTGTTTGAGAAGGCCTGGCGGATGTGCTAATTAAGCTTCACTTCCTCCTTTCCCAAATCTTACCTCTAGTTCCAGATCTCCCTTTAGCTATCACCAGAGGCATCTAGCTGTACACAGGTTGCCTAGAGACCGAGCACACTTTGCCCCACCCTGTAGAAAAACAGCAGATAGCTTGGACAGATAGGAGCCACAGGAAAAAAGAAGGCAGTTTATTTTCTCCCATTGACATAGCAACTTATAGATTCTTAACATTTTCTACTAATCACGTTTAAGATTATAGTTGAGCACATAAGATCCCTATTCTTAGATATTACCTGAATTTAGCCTTTAGTTAATTCGTTAGTCATTTCCCTTTTGGGTTGTAAATGATAATTAACAATTACTGCCCCTCTATATGATTCTTATCACCCCTCCATTTGACTCTGGAAGTCTGGTGGTCACTGCCTGAGGAAAATTCTTACCTGCTTTTATCACCCTGTAGAATTCAAGCCTGGTGACCTTGCTCAACCAGGGGCTTGCTATTGCTTGGGTTTATAACTGGATTCCTGGGAGACTTAGGAGGAATGTGGAGAATTTAGAGACGGAGAACAGAGAGGGATAAGGAGGATTTTGACCAGAGAGTATGTGAGGACGAGATGGAAGATGAGGAAGAGTCAGATGGGGAAGTACTAGCTGGGTAAGAACAAGGTGAAAAGGACCTAGACGAGGCAGAATTAAAATGAGAGAATTAAGATAGAACTTAGAGGGAGCAGTGGATAAATATAGAGAGAAATCAGGCAAGAAAGGAGCTAGGCACAAGAACAGAACTGAAGCTGTGTAGATAGGATGTTATGCCAGAGGAATTAAAGCAAGTGGACTATAGAGCTCGGTGTGCTGAGATTCTATTTCCCAAGAATAGTCCTTGCCGTTAGTAGTTCTCTCTCCTGAGCCCCGGGTTGTATAATATTCAGGCTCGTCCCTCTAATATTATAAAGGAGGCTGCTCTGCTGGGGAAGGTCTTAAGGTGGGTAGAGAGGGTGTAGGGAAATTTTGTTGGCAGAATGGAGGCGTATGCGCTGATGCAGCATTTGGGAAAGACAAGGGAGGGGCCTTGGGGGAACCAAGCTCCGTGACAGCACCGTTTCCCCCATGGGGCCACAAAAGTGGCTTACACAGGGCAGTGCCACTTGTCAGTTGTATTTCTGCTTCCAAGGGTTTCAAGGTTTCAGAAGACAACATTGACACTTGAAGCTGTTAGAAGATGGCCCCTTTTCCTTTCCCTCCCTAGACAACGCCGCCGGTTGGCTGGGTTCTAAGCTGCCTGGACTGTCATTGGAGATCTCAGGGGCAGCCAGGACAAGGGGTGAGGAGAGTGCAAAGCTACCGTGACTAGAAGGAACCTGGACTGTAAGAGCTGGTCAGGCCCCGACAGGTCCCCCGGCTCAGTTCCCCTGGCTGTCAAACACTGACGTCATTTGTAATCCCCTGGAAATACACCAGCAGGTGAATGAAGTTGGGAAGAAAGGAAGGAAATACAGCAAGAGCAGACTTTCAGTCTCCAGTGATGAGCTGGCCTCCACATATTGGAGCAGGAGATGAGAAGACGCCACTCTGAAACACACCCCTGTGACCTAAGGGTTGTTGTGAGCTGATTGAGAAACTGCAGACACAAGAGGAGCTCCCTAGGTTTGCACTTCGGTAAGAAATACTTACAGGGAGAAAGGAAATCTCCATGTTCCAGCGTGTCTGGGTGTCTACCTCTCTGTTAGAAGAAGACAAAGTCACATCGCCGGAGACGCGGGCTAGCAGAGAGGCCAGCATGGCAGACTGTGGCTGCCTCATGATAACCAACTTCTTCACAGCCACTTCCCTTCCCACCCTCCCCTCCCCTCCTCTTCCCTTTCCTATCCATTCTCTCTTCCTCTCCATCTTTTCTTCCCTCTTTCCCTTCCTCCTTTCCTCCCCTCTACCTTTCCACCCCTTCTTTCTTTCCTTTATTGGAGATTAAACCCAGGCCTGGTACACGTCAAGCAAGCCCTCTACCACTAAGCTATATACTGTACCCCTCGCTTTTTAAAGCTTTGAGTCAGGGTCTTACTAAGTGACCCAGGCTGGCCTTGATCTTACTCTGCATTCAAGAACCCAAATCTCTAACCTCAGACTCCCAAATAGCTGGGATCTCATACCCGGGGTCCACCTGCCCTGGCTCCCACACCTTGCTTTCTATGTTGTCTACCTCTTCTTTCTTTTCCTTTTGTCAGGGCTCGGATTATGAATTTGAGGCATACGAGGCTAGTGCTTCACCACTGAGCTGCGCCCCACCTCTGGGGTGCCACAGTTGAAATGAACTACGTAAGGTGTGACCAGATGGATTTGAAGTGTGTCTGGGGAGCTGCCGAGGGTTGAATATCCACATAACGGGCGAAACAGCAATCAAAGCTCTTATCCAGAGGCGGGTATAGCTGGAGAAGACCCCAGAAAGAGGAGGAAGATGGAAAGCCTGGATATTACTCCCAGGAGACGCTTGACTAAAGATTAACGAAAGCCAAAATGAAAGGGAGAGGCGAGAGATTTGAAATGATGGCAGGGGGAACTGTTCTTTGTTGTTTAGGCAAATGATGTGATAAAGCTGGTATTTGAGAAGATTACCCAAGTTTATGTTTCCATCACTTAAATATGTGAAGTTTGCAAAAGTTCATGTAGCGTTTGCTTATCATACTGGGGATAAGTTAGAGTTTATTAAGTGCACATGGCTTCGCCTATCGAAGACAGGAACTTGAGTGTGTTGCACATCCTACCCGGTCACAAGCAGACAAGAGAAATTAAATGTTGAAACAGAGTCAGCCTACAATGTATAGATGGATGCACAGGGAGATGGAGATGCACATAGAAGATGAGTCAGGACGGCATGCCATGCAGCAGGTGGTCCATTGGGGGAGGAGTAAGAACAGGTACAGATTGTTTTCCTCCTCCCAACCCCCATCCCTTTCCTCCCCCTTCTCTCTTCCTTTCCCTTTTCCCTCCTCCTCCCTTTCTTCCTCTCCCCTCCCCATCCCTGTATCCTCCCATCCTTCCTATTCTCCACATCTTTGCCTTCTTTCTCCTCTTTTTCCTTCCTTTAATCTTTTATTCTTTTTCTTTTTCTTCCCTTCTACCCACAAAGCCAGGGCTATTCTTTTCTGTGCTCTTGGGAATGACATTTTTGTTGCACAGGGATCATGATTGGACTCAGTCTGCATACCCCGCTCCTGACTGGCTCAGAATATGTCAAAATGAAAACTCAAGAGGTATGAAGACTGCTTGAAGATCCTCATCCTCGCTTGAATCCTCACACGAACAGATCTGGTGGTGGCATCCAGGCTTGAGATCGTGTATGTTTCTGTGGAGGATGACCCAAGGCAGCATGAAGAGAAGGAGGTAAGCCTCGGGGAAGGCATGGGAGTCAATTCAAAGCGTCACTGCTGAACTGAGCACAGCTTCGGTGACTGCCGTTTGGGACTCCCCATGTGATTGGGGTCATCAGCTCAAGGGAGAAAGACAGGATACGCGTTATCTATGACTCAAAGGGTTGCTTACATGGGATGGCTCTTTCACATGAGGACACCAGCCTGATCCCAGTGTGTCAAACACCGTGCCAGGGCTGGAAGTGAGGACCCCAGGCTGGATATAGTCAAGTTATACCAGCTGGGCAGAGAACCAGTTCCAACAGCAGTGGCTGCAGACAGAACCCAGTGAGGGGCAAATAAGGATGTGAAGTGGAGCACAAGGAATCCTTGGACTAACACAGGCTGCTTGTCCAGAGAAAGGACTTCAGAAAGCCTCTTTTCTAGGACTTGGTACTGTGATACTGATGCAAATCAGGTGATTACTCAAATGTATGGGCAATGCTTGTTGTCTACTGTAAAGCAATAGCTAGACAGACACATTTCTGTCATCCAACACGATGAGGGACCTCACGGTTTGTCCTCCACCAGAGGGATGGAGGGTGACTGGGCCTTGGCTCTCTATAAGGAAAGGCAATTAATTAGCTATCTGATTCTGAAAGCTAGAGAATCCAAGGGAACCAGAAGACACACCAGAGTGTGGCCTGGTAGAATTAGGGAACAAGAACAGATTCCTCTACCATACTTTCAGGTGTACAGGGAGGCCAGTGCATATACAAACAAGCAAAACTTTTTTTGAAGGGGCTGCATTGTTTTGAGATAGGGTTTCTCTGCGTTGTTTTGGTGCCTGTCCTGGATCTCCCTCCTGTAGACCAGGCTGGCCTCGAACTCAACAGAGATCCGCCTGGCTCTGCCTCCTGAGTGCTGGGATTAAAGGCGTGTACTACCGCCACCACCTGGCACAAGCAAGACTTCTATGTATAAAATCTATTAAACCACTCGAGGAAGATGGGCCAAGGGAAATGACAGCTAAAAAAATTCATTCTCTTTCTGCATAGATAAAAATGCACTACATATGTATATAATTTTTTTTTTTGGTTTTCCAAGACAGAGTGTCTCTGTGTAGCTTTTAGAGCTGTCCTAGAACTCACTCTGTAGACCAGACTGGCCTTGAACTCACAGAGATCCTCCTGCCTTTGCCTCCTGAATGCTGGGATTAAAGGTGTGTGCCACCACCTCCAGCCTATAATTTTATTTTGATATTTTTACCCATCCTGGATTCCAGCTGAACCATACAGTTAGAATTTTATTAAAATAAAATTTTAAGGACAGAAAGAGAGCCGTCATACAAGAGCAGAGATGGGCCACTATCACACGGGAGCTTAGAACACTTCTGGTCCTGTTACAACCTCCTTTGTTTCTACCTGGACTTGAGTGCTCCAAGACACTAGGTGGAACCAAGCCCTGGTTCTGAACACCTTTATGTTGTTCCCAGGGCAGGATCCGGGTTGTCCTGGCTAGTTTTTTGTCTACTAGACACAAGCCAGAGTCAGATGGGAGGAGGGAGCCTTGATGGAGAAAATGCCCCCATCCAGTGACCTGCTAGCAAGTCTGTGGGGACATTTTCTATATTGCTAATCCATAGAGGAGTGCCCTGTCCAGCTGTAGGTGATGCCACCCCTGGGCAGGTTGTCCGGGATGGTACAGGAAATCGGGCTGATCAAGCTATGAGGAGCAGTTTTCCTCCATGCTTCTACTTGAATTCTTGCCTCCAGGATATGGAAGCCAAAGAAACCCTTTCCTTCCCAAGTTGCCTTTGGTCTTGATGTTTATTCCATCGATAGTCATCTAGCTGAGACACTGTTCTTATGGTGACCCTCAAGCTGTGTGTGTCCACACCCTGGAGGCTGACATCTTCTAAGTACATGTGGTTTTTGTTCAAATGGATGCAGGGTTGACAAATGCTTGGCTAGAAGTTACAATGATAAATGGGATAGCCTTACTAAAGCTCCAAGTGTCATCTTCATGTCAACGAAGCTTAAAAAGCCAACTAGAATTTGTGCTGGACAGACCCGTGGCTTCTTTGCAAGATGAGCCAGGTTTGTTGACAGGTGAAGATGGATGTGCTTGTCTGGGGAGGTCCACATGCTGGGAAGTATTGAGGAACTGGAGATTCTTACAGTTGTTCACTCCCACGTCTGATGTAGAAATGTTTCTTCATCTCTAGCTAAAATCCTGGAATGACCCAGAATGTTTCATATCTACAAATACCCTTATTTTGTCTGTAAACAAAACCCACATGTCTGGAATAGTATCATGAAAGGATATGACTGGTGGAGAGTCAAAAGTCAACTCTTTCAAAAAAGCTTTGCAGGGCTGGAGAGATGGCTCCATGGTTAACAGCCTTTGCTGCTCTTCCAGGGGACCTGGAAAGTTAAGTTCCAGTTAAGTTCCTAGCACCCATGGAACTAACTCTAGCTCCAGGGAACCTAACATCTTCTCCTGGCCTGGAAATGCAACTATACTTATGTACACAAATCATAAATAGACAGACATGAATATATATAAAAAACAATAAATCTTAGGAGAAAAAAAAAAACCTCTATAGATAATATGCTCAAGAAAGGCAAAGAGAGTCGAAGACTCGGGAACACTATGAGGAAGGGTTCAGGAGAGGCCCCGAGGCTTTTGCTCACTACTTTTAAAAGCAATTATTCATTTATTTGCTTTGAAGATGTGAGTGCATCACAGAGCACACGTGGAGGGCAGAGGACAAGTTTTAAGAGTTCGTTTGCTGCTTCCACCAAGTGGGTCCTGGAGAATAAATTCAGGTCACCAGACTTGGTGGGCAGGGCCTTTACCCCCTGAGCCATATCTGGCCCTGTTACTACTTTTCAACTGTGTGACATTTATGTATGTGACATTTATTTAAGCAGGGCATCTCATTTCCTGGCCTTTGTAGATAAAAGAAAATTGGTTGTACTTTAGGTTAACTCAAATGTATCATGCAACTGTTTTTTCAAATCCTAAGGTGAAATCGCTAGCACTTCTAGCCTGATCTGGTCATGAATGTTTGTCAGTTTCCACCAGGACTTGCTGTGTCCATCCTGTTAGACTGTGGCTCCTTGGAGTACACAGTAGGACTGCCCAACAGAAAGGTCTCAGCTACGCTTCTGGCTCATAGAGCCCATGTCTAACTCTGCATACTGTTGCCATCGGCTTTTCCTCCTCTTCCTCTCTCTCTGTCTCCCTCTCTTCTTCCACTCTTCTCTCTCTCTTTTTTAACACAGGGCTCCTTTGTGTAGCCGTGGCTGTCCTGGAACTCACTCTGTAGACCAGGCTGGCTTCAAACTCCCAGAGATTCACCTGCCTCTGCTTCCCAGAGTGCTGGGATTAAAGGTGTGCACCACCATGCCTGGCTTAATGTGTTTTTTTTTTTTCCACTCATTTATTTAGCTTACATATTTATTTATTTGTGTGTGTGTGTGTGTGTGTGTGTGTGTGTGTGTGTGTGTGTGTGTGTGCGTGTGTGTGTGTGTTTTCAGCACTGGAATCCAAACCAGAGCTTCCTCTGTGCTGGGCACGCCCTCTACTGAGTAACACCGTAACACCACAGGTCAGTTCCTGGTGTGTTTTGTCTTTTGGCAGTTCCCTGAGTTATTTGGAGCAGACACTCATACCCCCACCCATATTCTCACGGCTCACCTTTTTCTTTTAAAAACATAGCTTTAAAAGAAATGGTTTTCTAGTACCAGTTCCTGTTGAATGAGGCACACTACTTGTAATCAGGTGGAGCAAAGGACAAAAGATTCCATGCACACCAGACAGACATGAAAGTTTGGGGAGAAGGATGCTAAGGAGGGAGTTTCTTCTGCTGATGTGGGTGGTGGAACGGAGACTTTGAAGGACCATCGCTCTAACTGGGGGACTGAAGTAAAATGTGTATGCACAGAGCTTGGTGCATGCTCAGGAGCAACCTGAGAGGACACATTGCTTGCACTTGGGTTGAATTTGTAGGCTCATACAAGCTGGAAGGGATGAGGGTGATGTTTGTAGGCAGCCAGGCTGAGTATTGAAGGAATGCCCTAGCCCAGAGGTGAGCCACAAAGACCAGGCAAGTCTAACTATCCTTCTGGTTTCATGACCTTCAGAAAATGTGCTGTGATTGTTTGACTTCTGAAATAATAGAACAGAGATATTTAATAAGAATACATGGTAAGGAATAAAATATTCACATATATAGTTTGAAATAGCCACTAAACAAATGGATGATGGTTGACACTGACAATCTACAATAGCTGGGTATGATGTTGCAGGCCTGTAGTTTCAGCACTCAAGAGCTTGAGGCAGGAAGATTATCAGAAGCTCAGGTCCAGCTTGGGCTACAGAGTGAGACCCTGTCTCAAAAGAAAACAAGAAAAAGCAGCTTGGGGACTGATTTGTCAAAGAGACCGCCTCATAAAAATCCCATGTCCGTATTGAAATCTCTAGATTTTATAGGTACCCTTTAAAGCAGCAACAGAGTAGCAAGTTTCTACAAACTGGGGACTCTCAGGAAAATTGGTACCATTTTCTCACCGGAAACCCGGAGCCAGAAGACGATGAAGACGATAACAATGTTGAAAGCAGGAGCATTGTGACCGACACTAGCACACCACCACCCTTCAAAAGTGAAAGAATTCCAAGATTCCCCGACAAAAGCAGAGAGCTCCTGTTGACAGCCGTTCTGTCAGAAGAGGAACACTGGGGAGCTCTTCAGGCTGGACCCACAGGTCGCGGACTCAGACGCCTGGGGAAGGAGAAAAACATAGACAAATAAAGAAGGAAGTGTCACACTGTCCTTGGGACTTCCTCCTTGTGTCCTACGTGATTTATAACACGTGTAAAATGAAATCATGTCAATAAACCAGAAATGCGTAAGCATGTGTGAAAATACCACCGGGCAGTGTTTTCACCTGCTACTGGAGCTGAGGTAATAAATATCAAGTCAAAACAGATCACTGCAAGCTTAGGATTCAAGGGGTAGTGACCACTAAGAAAATAGCTTAAAGTACAGGACAGGAAACTGAGAGAATTTGAAAAGATACACCCCAATAAAACACCAAACATGAAATACGGCAGAAGAAGAATGAATAAATTAAAAGTCATGGGATGGACAAACCAAGAGTAAAACAGCAGAAATCTATTCCATGACTCAGGGGAGGATAAAGAGAATCAGAAATGAAGACGGACATGGAGCTGACTTTGGTTTTCCTTTATTTGAGTCTTTCGCAGGGACTAGGCCCGTGTCGTAAGAAGAGCTGCTAAGTTTGGGGGAAAGAGTGAGGGAACGTGGCAGGCAGTGCCACAAGAATGCTGCCAGTGAGTGACCAGGGGACAGTTCTGACCTAGGACCTGAGCCCAGGCCCAAGGCACTTATGGCACCTCTAAGCAAACAAGTCTTGGCAACTGCTGGACATTTTGAAAATGAGGGTAGAAGGCAAAGAGAGCAGGGGTGTGTAACACAAATCTTAAAAGATCTTAATAAAAAAAAAAAAAGCAGAGCCAGATATTGGGGTGAAAGCTGAAGATCAAAGAAACAGAACCAGCCGCAGCCAACCTCACCTTACCGTCTCCTCAGCCTCCACAGTGAGACTTCCTGTTTCCTCAAGCCTTATATACCTTTCTGTGTCCTGCCTTATTACTTCCTGGGATTAAAGGCGTGTGTCCTTCCCGAGCAAAGACATGAGATCTCAAGTCCTGGGATTGAAGGTATGCACTACCACTGCCTGGCTCTGTTCCCAGTGCGGCCTTGAACTCACAGGGATCCAGATGGATCTCTGCCTCCCGAGTGATAGGATTAAGTGTATGTGCCGCCACTGTCTGGCCTCTATGTCTAATCTAGTGGCTGTCTCTGTCCTCTGATCCTCAGATAAGTTCCAGTTGGCTGTCGGGTATATTTAATTGTGTTCTAGGCAGACACGAGCTTTGCTACATTGCTGTATCAATGCCCAAAGACTTCCAGCACACACATACACACAACGGCTGCTGAACAAATTAGCTTTCTTGACTCGCTGCATGGAGAGAGAAGAGGATTGTGGGGTCCCCAAAGTGGGGTTGTCAGGAAAGACTTGGAGGGTGTGGACTATGTAAGGGACTTGGGGAAAGGATGGGAGGAAGGAGGACTGTGGTTTGAACTGGATGCTGTCAAGAAGTGGCTGTAATGGATTCTACAACAGTGTATTTTAATAGATTGCTAGAAGGCTGATGGACGGGCCACAAGGGTACTACGGAGGGAGGGTGGCTATTCTGTGGCTTGGATAAATTTTATGTGTTTAGACATGATGTGGGATGATTTTACTGTATTATTGTATTTTATTTTACTTTATTATTTTTATTACTTGATGATTTTATATTTTTTTGCTGTGGGATGGTCTGTATATCAAATCTGTTGCTCTGATTGGTCAATAAATAAAACACTGATTGGCCAGTAGCCAGGCAGGAGGGAGTATAGGCGGGACAAGGAGGAGAAGAATTCTGGGAAGTGGAAGGCCGAGTCAGAGAAACTGCCAGCCACCACCATGACAAGCCGCATGTGAAGACACCGGTAAGCCACAAGCCACGTGGCAAGGTATAGATTTATGGAAATGGATTAATTTAAGCTATAAGAACAGTTAGCAAGAAGCCTGCCACGGCCATACAGTTTGTAAGCAATATAAGTCTCTGTGTTTACTTGGTTGGGTCTGAGCGGCTGTGGGACTGGCGGGTGACAGAGATTTGTCCTAACTGTGGGCAAGGCAGGAAAACTCTAGCTACATATTTTATTTCATTATTTTCTTTTGAGATAGGGTGTTATTTCATAGGCCTGGCTGGTAGGAAACTCACTATGTAGCCCAGGCTGGCCTTGAATTCTCAATCCTTCCCAAGTTCTAAGATTATCAAACTGTGCCACCATGCTTGGAGTGTCTTAATATATATTAATATATAATACAGAATTATATATATTATATAATTAAAGTGACAAGGAAGGAAATCTTGCTAGAACTGATTTAAAAAAATATGTTAAGAGAATTTAAACTGAGATATAAATCTCTTTGTTCTTAGCATTTTAGCCATGAGCTGGGACAGAGATCTTGAATCACAGAGCTGTATAAATTGCATACACATATATTTTGCATTTATTCATGCCATTTTGTTTTCTTTTAAGAGTTATAAGTGTCCTTAAATAAAATATTACTTTTCTATAAACTACATAGTCAATAAACAATATAAATAATATGTTATTTATAAATTATATATAATTATATTATTATTATATTGATATATTACTTATTAATTATTCCATGAGTGTTTGCCTGCATGTCTGTATATGCATCACATGTGTGCCTGATGCCTGTGGA
The DNA here is from genome assembly GCF_049852395.1 of Peromyscus maniculatus bairdii. Taxonomy (NCBI): domain Eukaryota; kingdom Metazoa; phylum Chordata; class Mammalia; order Rodentia; family Cricetidae; genus Peromyscus; species Peromyscus maniculatus. The sequence goes on along the minus strand of NC_134856.1, from coordinate 68,955,865 downwards.
AGTCAGAAGAGTGAATCAGATACCCTGGAGTTACAGACGGATGGTTGTAAGCCATCACGTGGGTGCTGGGAACCAAACCCAGATCCTCTGTAGGAGCAGTCAGTGCTCTTAACCACTGAGCCATTTCTCCAGCCCCTTCTTTTGATTCTTGATTCTTCAAGGCCATGTGCCGATGTTCTGTCAAACTGTTTATGCTCAACAGGCTGATGTGGAGACCCAGCTCGGAACAGCAGAGCAGTGTGAGCCGTGGTAGCATCAGCTGTCTCTATCATGGCCGGGCAGGCTAGCACTGCCTTCCTCTTATCCAGCTAGCCAAGCATCGCTACAAACAGAGCCACTCAAGCTAGGTGATACTTTAGGACTGACTTTCCTCTCATAAAATAAATACCCAATATAACAGCGGGTTGAACAATAAAGATCTTTTATATCTCTTTTATGTATAAAATAAGTTCTAGCTTTGTCCTCCACAGCTGGCCAGGTAGCTCCATGGTCACCACCATCCAGGTTCCTACCTCAGGGCTCAGTCCTCCATGTCTTTTGTCTCTTGGACTTAAGGTCTACTGTGGCTCCTGGAGTTTGGCTATCACAGCAATACTCTCCTCAGCAGAAAGAAGAAAGCAAGAAGGTTCTTCCTTCCCTCCCAGGAGCCTTCCTGAAAGCACCGTGTGACACGGCTGTTCACCTTTCCCCTGCACCGTGGTAGACAGGAGGCATCTGCAAGGTGCGATGAACTCTAAACCCCCCTGTGGCAATACTTTCCTGAATAATTGTAGCTCTTCTACTGAAAACCAACCAACCAACAGAAAGACAATAATTGGCTGTTGAGAGTCTGAAGTGTCTATGGAATAACAACTGCCACACTGAAGCCTACTGAAGGCGATTTTATTTGCTCTTGTTATATGCAACCCCCCCCCAAATTCTTTGGGGAACCAGCAAGCAGCTAACGTTAAGAAGACGCTTCCTCTTGGGGCTTTCTTTTGTAGCAGCCTCAAGAGTTCAAGTTTCCAAGGTGAAGCCCCCTCTCACTCTTCAGGAGCCTTTTAGCTTTGTTGAAAAGAGCACTATGATTAGGCGGACCGGTTGCTAGGCTGCCTGACAATTTACCTCCAGCAGATGGAAGAAAACAGTTGCACTGTTGGGAACGCTCAACTCACAAATGGACAAGAATCATCTTGCAAATTTAGTTTTAAAGTTAATCGAGTTCCTTTGCTTAGAAGGACTATGAAATTAGCATTCTTTCTTTCTCTTTCGCCCTTTCTCTCTTTTTTCTTAAGAAAAAGAAATGTACGAAGTGACTAAAATCACCGGCACAAAGTTCAAGTGGGCACTGTAACGCCGTGTAGAGCCCGGGGCTGGAAATGTGAGAAAAATGGTAAAGAATGTGGAAAGGTTCAAAGGCTTGGCTTATTAAAGTTTTAATAATCTTCTTTCTGCAGGGCTAACCCCCTGCTATTCTTCAGTGTAGGAGAAAAAAACAAAATATAGACAGAACTGCAGCTAATTAGTCCCGAGTCTCCCTGGAAAGCTAGTGTTTGGACAGAGGCTGAGAACGGGAGCCACGGGCCTGAAGAGATTCAGTTTCCTTTTATTTAAGGAATTTGGAAGATTTCATTAGCTTTTAATGAAATATATCTTTGTTTTCCTTTTTAAAAAAAATCTGTCATTTAACTCTCATAGTTGATTGGAAAACTGTTTTAGAGACTAGCCTATGAAAATAATCTCATTTAGTACTTTAATCATTTCCTGTTGATTAGTAAGAGCAAAACAAGATACTTATTGCCCACAGTAATATAGCAATGAACAAAAACTTTAGTCTGTTACTACACAGACACAGACACAGACACACACACACACACACACACACACACACACAGACACACACACACACACACAAAGTGCACATACACGGGAGATACTTGAGATATGGTAAAACTGACATCTAAATGAAAATGCAATTTATTACACAACACAGCATGTAATGTTAACATTGCCATTTTGCTGATTGAAATAAACTTTATAAAAAACAAATCTTCAAAGTATATTGTATGAGCTGGGCAGTGGTGGCACACACCTTTAATCCCAGCACTTGGGAGGCAGAGGCAGGTGGATCTCTGAGTTTGAGGCCAGCCTGGTCTACAGAGTGAGTTCCAGGACAGCCAGGGCTACACAGAGAAACCCTGTCTCGAAAAACAAAAACAAACAAAGTATATTATATGCCTATACTTAATGCAGCATGCATTTTACTAGCTGTCACACAAGGCTTCTATTTGCTATATGACCTTTCTGTGGTAGATGTGTATATTTGTATGTATGAAAGAATGCACCCATGCAGCGTGTGCATGCATCTTCAACATGCAGGCCCCAGCAAGGCCTCTCGATGGCTTGTGTGAAGGATGGTGCAGGAGTGCTACTCAGGCCACAGCGGGAGCCCTGGAATAGGACTTGCAAGAGATGCTGTCTGGAGCTGCTTTAATAGGCTAAGCAGCTCCAAATGTAGTTCACATCGCAGACTCTGTGCTCTTTGTGAGACTAATTGACTTTGCTGTAGAGTTTTGGCAAAGCTCTTATTATTTTTACTACATTTTCCTTTTTAATAATGTAAAATTGAACCAACTTCTAAAATTCAAGTCCTGGTTTATGACTTTGTTAGCCCTTCCTTCGCCAAATTAATGACCCACTAGGCTGGACAGCCAAGAATGCTGAGCGCTCTGGGCATTTGTTAATTGGTTGTTCGTTGGACTATATATGAGGGAAAATTATTGCCACTATAAACTGAAGAGTGTAAAGGAAAAGTAGCTATATAAATATGGAAGTGGAGCGGGCAGGGAAGCGGGTGATATTAGCACTGTGTTTTTGCTTGAAGGTTTCCCCGGGGTGACTACAAATTCTTACAGTGCAGCAGACCACATCGTAACTCGGAAATGCATCTTGGAAACTCCTGGATTTGTTGTTTGGGGTTTGCTCGTACAGCCCTCATGGTAAACCTTCTTTTGTTTCTTAATAAAGATATAGGTCCACACAGCACGTGGTAAGTAGCGAGAGCCATTTCACTTTGAAATTTGCTGCAAAAGTAGGTTGACTCTCTTAAGGGAGAGTAATTAGGAAGAAATAAGAATTCCAAGACTGGAATTCCTGGCCCTTCAGGAATGTGAAGGTGGACGTGAATCCTACTTCTTTAGGCCTGACATTCCATGGAAGTTTCCCTTGGAATGTTCTGGGGGGAAAGCTTAGACCCTGGACAACCCTGAGCTCACAATCCTGGTCTGCCGCTGTTCTTCCGTCAGGCATAGGCTGCTTTACTGTCTCAGGCTTGGGAGGGGATCCAGGGTCTGGTTCATGTTGCAGCGATTTCCAACAGTATCGGGTGATCTGCTATTAGCTGAGCTCCATTCAGAGGGGTAATGGAGACCTGAAAGGCTGCAGGACTCATTACCAATTCCCTGGGCCATCCGGTCCTCCCCCCCCATCCCCAGCAGAAAGGCTTCCGATGAATTTGTGTTGCAAATTGAAAACATTCTGACCGCAGCAGAGATGTTTACCTTCATGTTGCCTTTGACATGTGCATGCTTTCAGCTCAGGGGTAGCACCTAGGGTTCCTTCTGTGCTGGGGTTGGTGACAGTGTCATGGAGACATCAGTCTCAAAACCAGAGGTGAAGTGAGATGTGAAGGTTCCCAGGGATTCTGGCCTGTGTGTGAAGAACTTCTTCAGCGAAGCCCGAGATAGAACTTTGGATAGACACCGTTGACATATACACTTATAATATATTGTTACATATATAATAAACACAGGTACCTGGGAAATCATCCCACTGGTGATGTCCTTTGGTACATGAGGAAACAGGTCCAGTTTAGCTAGATCTCCCCTAAGAACACCCTTAAGGACGGCATTACCACTGAATTGAAAAGCTAGACACAGCCGCCTGCCCGTAATCTCAGCATACGAGAGACAGAGATACAGGGAATCCCTGGAGCTAGAGAACTGTCTTCAGTGAGAGACCCTGGGCTAGTCAATGAAGTAGAAAGTGATGGAGGAAGATGCCAGATGTCAACATCTGGCCTCTACATGCATACATACATACACACATGTGCACGTGCAAACCCCTACGTATGAACACATGTATATCACATATGTATACCTTACACATATGAACATGAATACACACATACACCTATACACATATGCATGCATACCCGCATTTGAACATATGCACACATGTTTGCATGCTACATACATGAACACACACCTCACCTGTAACACACACATATAAATATGCATATACAAATACATTTATACCTCTACATGTGAACACATATGCTACACAGATGTGTGCATGCATATTCCTAGATGCAAAAATACATATTCACAAGCTTGCATACCACACATATGTGCATGCACACCCATACATGTGAACACACATACAAACATGCATATGGATATACCTGTACATGCCACATGTGGACACACATGTGTATGTACACTCCCATATGTGAGTATACATATATGCATGCATACCACACACACACACATGAGAGAAAAAAAGCCTATGGTTTTTTAGATGCTTCCTGCTTTCTCAAATCTGGGCTTAGGTACAACAGTTGCTAATGACTTAGATGTATAAAATAAAGTATTAGATGAATTAATCCGTATGTTGTTGCTGATACTGACAACATTGAGATGGAACCTGAAAAGAAAACTAGTATTTTGAGCCTTGCTACATGGTGATCTCCACTGACTTTCTGAAAGTCCCACGGCATGTGGCTCTTCCCTTGGGCCAGAGCAACAGTGTGTGTTTTAATCCTGGGTTAAAGAAACATTCTGTTCTGACACCTCCGTCGGCACAGGAGTGGAGTACAGAGACCAAGTGAGGAAAAGCCGGGGGTCCATTTCTGTAAGGTTTACTCTTTTGTAAACTGTTTTCAATTCAGTGTCTCTTTTAGAGTAGAAAGTGTGAACTTACACTGTATGTCATGAAATCCAAGTCCCACTCAGATCAGACAAGCAAGTCAGAAAAAGAAGTGTAACCCACTGTTGTGGTGATATATGGTACACCCTAACAAACTTCTCTGGGGTCAGAGAACAGAACAGCCACTAGATTAGACATAGAGGACAGATAGTGGTGACACACACCTTTAATCCTAGAATTTGAGATTTCATGTCTTGCTTGGGAAAGACACATGCCTTTAATCCCAGGAAGTGATGGCAGGGAGCAGAAAAGTATAAGATGTGAGGACTAGGAACTAGAGGCTTTGAGCAGTAGTTCAGCTGAGATCCATTAGGATAACGACTCAGAGGCTTCATCTGAAGAAACAGGATCGGATGAGAAGTTGGTGAGGTGAGGTTGGCTGCGGCTTGTTCTGTTTCTCTGATCTTTCAGATTTCACCCCAATATCTGGCTCTGTTTTTTTTTTTTTAATAAGATGGTTCAGCAATTTGTGTTACACTCTGTGAATTGGGGGCTAGAAGAATGTTAAGTTTTCTATGGTTACCAAAGGGAAGGGACATGGCCTTGACCAGGGCCGATAGTCAAATCCCAGTGACGCAGCTCACTACACAGAAAGCTTCCCAGAGCCCATACGTCAAGGGATCTTTGCTAAATGGGTCTCTCAGCCTGGTGTGTATACGAGGAACTGTGACACTCTGAGAGCATCCTAATCACATCTGCGAGAAATGCGCAGCACTGGAGTGAACGCTCCCAGGACTTGGGAGATGGACGAGTTCCGAAGCTCAGTCCTACTGAAGACAGGATCGCAAGCAATTTAATAAGACTAGAGACAGGAGAGGAGAGGAGGAGGGTCTCAAAAATGAGGCAACAAAATGTTTCCCTAAGATACCAGAAAGAATTTAGGACTAGGGCCAGTGAGACTCAGTAGGTAAGCATGCTTGCTGCTAAGCCTGAGGCCCTGAGTTAGATCCCAGAGATCCACATGGTGGAAAGAGAACTGACTTCTGTAAATTGTTCTCGGATAACACACACACACACACACACACACACACACACACACACACACACACACACACACACACACACTGGCACATGTATGTCCCCTCACACAAAACAAACAGATAGATATAATTATTTATTTATTTATTTATTTATTTATTTATTTATTTATTTATTTATTTATTTATTTATTTATTTATTTTTTGTGTGGTTAAAAAAGAGAACTCAGGACTGACTTACAGTCCCCAGATGACTTCTTTTTGTAGAAAGGCAACCCCAAACACTCTTCTCGGAGGTGAACCTCTGGAGTAAGCAACTTGCTGATTTATAGATGATGTTTTTTCTCCACTAAGTTGGCACATCATAAAATCTGACCTGGGCCACTTCGATGAAGTGACTCTGGAGAAAGAAGAATTTGCTGGTTCTGCCCTCAGGATAGCTGTTATCTAGGGCCACTGCTAACAGAAGGGCGTTGCCCTGGAGGATTCAGATTCTCTTCTAGCTTACCCAATGAGCTACAGTTCATCTGTCTCAGCCTGGGTACTTCCTTAAAAAAATTCCTTTTGGACACCAATGGTTTTGAAAGCTAAGATGCAGGCATTGCCGAAGTTGATCTTATGGTCTCCAGAGCTACGTGTGTTAGCTTCTGCCAGCTACTTGTGTGAGTCAAGGACGTGGCCTTTAACCATGCGGTCTGGAGGGTGCAGGGTAGGTCGGTACTGAAAGATGGTGCGACTGGGTGGGTCTTAGATCGTCTTGGCGAACTTTTGAAAGGACCAATAGGAAGGACCCAGGAAGGAGAGTCATGGCAAGGATGCCCTGAGCAAAGACGTGAAGCTAGAGCCCGATAAACCAGAGGGCAAGTGTGGTGGGAAGTTCCTGGCACTCCCACATCACCCTGGCTTCCCCCCTCTTGTGGATTACTTGGCATAAATCAAGCAGCTGACAGACATTCATCCGCTGAAGCTACCCTGAAGGACTCACACTCAGTAGTTAACTTTCTACCAAGATGATTACAAGGGCTAATTATTACACAGTTTAGGAAATGAGATATGAGAAACCCTTGGGAGTCTGCAGCTGCCTTCTGTCGATTTCTCACTGTGGTTGAACTGCTCCTTCCCATCTCCAATGGCCTCTTGTAGGTTCTTTCTCAAAGCTTTGGGTAGAGCTTTCTGGGAGGCAAAGCTTGGCGACATTTCTTTAAAAATTTTTAAAGTTACATTTATTGGTGTGCGAGTGTGTGTGTGTGTAAGTACACACATGAGTGCTGTTGCATGTGTGTGGAGGTTCAAGGGCAACGCGCAGGAGTGGGTTCCCTTCTAGTTTAACGTGGGTCCCAGGGCTCATGTTGGCAGGGTTTGCTGGCAAACACCTTCACCAACGGAGCCATCTCACAGGCCCTGGGGACAAGTGTTTCTAGTCATTCTTCACTTCAGTGGGTCCCAGAGTCAGTGAGTCTCGGAGACTTTGTTATTATAAGCCATGGGAGAGTACTTGCCTAGCATGTGCCAGGCTCTGGGTTCGATCACCAGCATAGAAACCAAAACCAAAACCAAAACTGCTCAGTGACTTGACATAAAACAGAACACCCTGAGGATTGTGTGAGTTTTCTGAGAACACATATATGAGTGACATGTGGAGGTGCAAAGGGGAACACTGAGGTCACACCTGAGTCCATACTACCTCATGTCTTAGCTATGTCTAAAGCCAACAACAACTGTCCTTTGGGGACAAAGGACAATATTAATCCTTCTATTTATGCTAAACTCTAAAGGGGATAATTGCATTCCGTCTCCTGAAATTCCCTAGGGTGCTGGCATGTGGGGGACAGTTACCACGCTTATCCCCACTCAACTGGGTGTTTCCAGAGGGGCAGTGTGTGCACCTCATGGTTTGAGTTGGTCCCAGTACACAGGTCAGACCCAGACTCTTACTGTAAAGTACACTGGGCAGTGTCCCAAACCTTAGTTCATTGGAGCACAGTGGTATTAATTTTTAATTAATCAATTCTTTCCTTACATTTATTTATTGTGTGTGTGGGCACACTTGTGCCATGGTCCGTGTGTGGAGGAGTTGATTCTCCCCCGCCCACCATGTAAACTCTGGGATCAAAACCAGGTAATCAGCCTTGGCTGCAAGCACCTGCATCCCATGAGCCGAATAGCCTCCCCCTGCTGCATTGTTTTGACTGTCCTGGTGTGATTGACTGCACTGAAAAAAACAAAACCCCAACCTATTTGAGAGCAATTATTTGTTATTTTGTGTTAGGTTACAAAACTCAAAGCAAACACATAGGTTCAGAGACACTACCTTTTTATTTTTTAAATAATTTATTTTTATCTTATGTGCATTGGTGTTTGCCCTCATGTATGTCTGTGTGAAGGTGTCGAATCCCCTGGAACTAGAGTTACAGACACTTGTGAGCTGCCATGTGGGTGCTGGGAATTGAACCTGGGTCCTCTGGAAGAGCAGCCAGTGCTCTTAACTCCCAAGACATTGCTCCAGCCCCTCAGACACTATCTTAATTAAAACTGACTGAAATTCTATATTCCAATCCCTAAACAACTCAGTTTTGTTCCCTGATATGGAATTATTATTTTTTTTAAATTGCACTGATTGAAAAACTAATCAATTTTTAACATGTTTTGTTTGAATTCCCCGAATCAATCTCTGTTCATGTCAGGAAAGCCAGCCAGCTTAGAATGAAACCTAGTGAAAATGCAAGACACTTCTCTGCAAAAAAAATTTTTTATATAAGATACTAAAAGGATCATCCCAATTCCCCAGGGGAATTAGCCAAACCCAGGGAAGATGTTGCTTTAATAATGGTTTGCAAGCCGTCCTCAACCTTAACCACACAGGGAATGAAATTGTAGTCATGGAGTGGTGTGCTTAAACACACGGGGAGTCTCCAGCCCAAGAGCGGAACCTGAAAGAGGGGACTCGTTAACCACAGGAGTGACTGAAGTGGTTTAATAATTATGTTATTTCAAGGGGGACAAAAGGATCTGCCTTAAGTAGATGGGGAAGGGCAGGGCTGAGAACTAGAACTTTCTATCTTCCGCCGTCTGCTAGTGGGACCACTAGTGGGAATGGTCTATTAACTAATTGATCTGCTAGGCTCAATAGAAAACTTCGAAGGGAGATCAAAGGGTGTTCCCAGCTACAAAGGCCAGCAGTGACCTTGGGCCAGATGTTTTCTTTCCAACTCTGTCACGCTTGATGACTGCAGAGGAGGACTGAATCTGGCCAGAAGCCTTATCCGTCCCTACACTGGTTCTAAAGAAAAGGGCTGCGTGTGTGCACTGTGCTGGTAGGTATACAACACATCCATGCCCGACAAAGAGGCCAGAGCACCCTCAGCGCAGGGAGGAGGATTAGCCAGGAAGCTAATTTATTTATTTGCGAAGTGAAGAGGCTTAAGGAATGTGCTGACTGCCAAAGCTTCAAAACATTCCCGTGCCTTAATTGTTTAACAGACGTCTATCTTACAGTAAAACGAAGGCTACTACCATCACATTAGAGGCCCACCTTCTACTTTTTTTATGTTTAGAATGATAGTCAGAGCAAATAATCCAAACATGAAGCAAAAAAAAATTATTTTAGATTAAAGAAAATTTACTTATCTAAACATGAAGTTAAAAAAAATAAAAATTTAAAAAGTTTACTTATTTAACATGTGTATAGTCAATTCTCTCTTTACACTGTCTGAGTTCTGGGGATGGCACTCAGGTCATCAGGCTTGATGACAAGTAGTGCCTTTACTGCTGAGACATCTCACTGGCCCACAAACAGGATGTTGGTTTTACTCATTTGCCCTGGAATTGTTTGTTTACATGTGTTGCTGATCTGTTTCATTTATAGTTCTGTGATCTTAGTGTGTGTGTGTGTGTGTGTGTGTGTGTCTGTGTCTGTGTGTCTGTGAGTGTGAGTGTGAGTATGTCCAGAAGAGGGTGTTGGATCCGCTGGAACTGGAATTACAGCTGTTTTTAAGTTGCCTGTACACTAAACTTGGGTCCTCTGGAAGAGCAGTGAGTGTTCTGAACTACTGAGCCTTCCCTGTAAACCTGTTTTCAAACATCTGGATAAGCCATTATTTATGAATACTTAGACATTTCTTTGAAATGTTAATTTATCAATACTTCTTTATCATGAACTTTCAAAGATTCCTACAGTCTGAAACATTTTGAAAAATGACATGTTTAAAATTATCTTGATGTGGTTACTTTGGTCTGGTTTATGGTCTTTTTAAAGATACCAAGTTTCATTCTCCAGTGATTATAAATATCACCTACTCTGTTAATACATCTGATTGGCAGAAGTACTAAGGCTCAAGGATGCTCAGGTGGAATTAGTTAGTCTGAGACAATTCAATTCCTATGGAAAGCTTCCACAAAACACGTGGATGTTTGCATATTAATGATGATATCCCAAATTCTCTGCAGTGATAACAATGTAGTTTCTTAAAATTACATTTATGTATATATGTATGTGTGTATGTATGTGTGCACACACTTGTGCCACGATATACCCGTGGAAGTCAGAGGACAAACTTTGGGGGCCAGTTCTCTCTTTCTCCCATGCAGATCAAGGTATCAAACACGTAGTTAGGTTTGGTGGCAAATGCCTTTACTGGATGAGCCATGTCACAGACTCTGAAACACAGGTTTTTATTTCTTCTTTAAAGGTAAGATTTTCCCCCAATTAAAATATGACTCCTCACTATCTTTGTGTCTACGTACATATTTAAATTGAGTAATTATTAAATAATGTATTGATTGTATATGTACATTAGATAATGTAATTAATAGATAACGTATGAACATATGTGTATGCATGTGTTCAGATGATTTCCCACAAATGTAATTTGGTAGAGTAGAAAGAGGAGAAGGTAAAGATAATTCCCAAGGATGAGTTCTACAGACTAACCTCTGCCCAGTGTCTTCTTGTTCAGGATGTGTACAGGGCCTGTCAACCAACCTTTAACCTTCCTAAAGTCCCTCTGACATGACTGGAGTCATTAACTGTCCATTGTCTGTTTATCCATAAATCTAGCTTAAATCATAGCAAGGCTGGATGACAAGGTGGGGATCACAGCGTGTGGGTAACCGGGACAGACAGAAAGCTGTGGGCTTACACAAGAACCAAACAGATTCTTGGCGCAAGGCTGGAGACACCCCAAGATTGGAGAGATTAAAACTAAGGGCAGACAGAGTTTGAGCACTCACCAGTGTAGACTGGAGGTTTGGGACTCAGGATTGGGGACACCCTCCCTTAGCAAGCCCATCCCTCTCTTTTCCTTCTCGATTATATGATTTCATTGTTAACATGGGTGCATCGGGACACGTGGAACAAAGCCAAACAATGTCTACAGACACCCACCATTGGAAAAGTAAGACAGCATAGACTGAGCGTGATACAGCAGTAGAGTCCTAACAGTTGGAAGGCTGAGGCACAGTGTCTCAGAAAGTTCAGGGCCAGCCTGGGCTGCATAGACAGTGAATTGAAGGCCAGACCAGGCTGCCACAGCTGGATCATGTTTCAAACAATAATACTTTAAAAAAAAAAAAAAAGCCGAGTTCCGGGACAGCCAAGGCAACACAGAGAAACCCTGTCCTTGGGAGAGTGGGGAGGGCGCCATAGAGGCTGGGCCTGAAGACAAAAGGTAGACACAACCCGGGGCCTGCCTGGCAGAGGCTGGGGGAAGGCAGCTTGCCCAGGTAGAGTTCTACCAGTGCTTTTCCTGCCTGAGGCGTTTCAGGAGAGGTCTGGATTGCCAGCCCTGTAGAGGAGGGACCCTTGCCTGTCAACATGCCCACTCAGCCAGTGTTTGCACTGAGCCTCCTCATGGGAGAGAGGGTGAGGTGTGTTACCTGCGCAGATCAGATGTGCCCCTTCAGTCACAGACAGCGCTGGGTATCAAAGGGTGCTGATTTCTTGAAAGAACAGGATTAATGTAAGCAAACAGATGAGCTGGTTCTGAGGAAAGTAAATGCAGTTATAGTTTGGGAAATTAAAAAAAAAAAACAACAACTTTAAAACATGTTTTTAGACTGATTGTTCATGTCTGTAATACCAGCAGGTGTGAGGCAGAAGGATTGCCTGTCTGACACCAGCTTGAGCTACAAAGTGAGACCCTACCTCAGAACAAACAAGCAATCGAGCCAAATGCAAAAAGAGGAAACCCAGAAAATTCTTTTTAGAATTCTCAGATCAAATCAAATGGCAGATATCTTTGAAATAAAGTTGTTATGACTGAAAAATAATTAGAACAAGAAATGCTCCTGGTAATTAAAATATAATTGGTTAAAGAAAAGAAATTCACCAGTTGCATGGAAAAATATATTCAATGTGATCGAAGACAAATCTTGGAAGGAAAACTTACTTCCATTCTATAAACAAAAACAAAACAAAACAAAACAACCCCTCCATACTCCTAAGAACTACCACCAACAACAACAAAAAACAAAACCAAAAAACAAACTGGCAGATAAACAGAAGTCAACAAGCAGTTAGAGGCTAGAATCAGAGCCCAACATTCATCTCCAAGGGGAGAAACTAGAGTCGGAAAAGTTGAAATAGATAGAATCACATACACAGTGAAGGAGACTTACCCAAGGGGGCAGGGAACTTTAATAGAAAAAGTCCTCTTCATCAGGGTTTCTTAAGCTTTTCCCACTAGAATGAAATTTTTCTTGCTAGAATTGTCTACACGATCGGTATAGGTAGGTAACTGAATAAGTCATGTAAGTCCTAGAGAAACTTCTGAAACAATCCTTTGGTGTACGTATAATCTTGCCATTTGTTAAAGAAGGCAAATTTACATACCAGTGAGATAGATGTACTTGTTTGTTCTTACGTAAGTTATGTCTTGGCTGAGTATTTGGGACGTTGAATAGAGTATTGGAGGACACAGAATATCTTCAAAGCCTTCTGAAGTTGATCAATATTTTGATTTTATGATCATCAATGCTAAGAGCAACACTTCACCTAAAATGGCACAAAATGTTGGCCACACAGTTAGGGACACTTCAGAAATGGGTTAGAAAATCCATTTAAGTCCAAAGCCAAAATGCATTGAGTAATGTTGAAAGAAACTCAAGTCGGCGATTCTAACAGCTGTGGTGATATATTGTGTACCCCAATATACTGTGTACCCCAATAAATAAACTTGCCTGAGGATCAGAGGACAGAGCCAGCCACTGGATTAGACATAGAGGCCAGACAGTGATGGCACACTCCCTTAATCCTATCATTCGGGAGGCAGAGATCTGTATGGATCTCTGTGAGGTCAAGGCCACACTGGAAACAGAGCCAGGCAGTGGTGACACACACCTTTAATCCCAGTACTGGGAAGCACACACGCCTTTAATCCCAGGAAGTGACATGGCTGGGTGGAGAGAGGTATATAAGGCCTGAGGAAACAGGGACTAAAGTAGTTCAGCTGAGACCCATTTGGGTGAAGACTCAGAGGATTTCAGTCAGAGGATTCGTGGAGTTGATGAGGTAATAGGTTGTGGCTGTGGCTTGCTCTGCTTCTCTGACCTTTTAGCTTTTACCCCAATATCTGGTACCTTTTTATTTTTTTATTAAAAGACCACCTAAGATTCAAACAACAAACAGCAATTTCTGAAACCGAACAATCTGACATAATACAATCCAAAGATAGATGAGTTTGATAATCACATACTGAGGGATGACGGTAGGAGAATACTATAAGCTGTTGTTTCCCATAATTAAACCATTGTTTGGTCCATAGCATTCTGACAAAGTAAAGGCATTCTCAGACCAGCAAATTCTCAGAAAGCTGAACACCCGTGCACCCTATATGAACAAATAATACTCCAGAGGATACTGGGCACAGCAAGGAGGGATGAAGGGGTCAGAAAAAGTGCACTGAACATGACCAAGAAGCCTGGAACATTCTCTTTAAAGAGCAGTGGTTTGTGATAAAGAGATGTTCATTTTTCCTTCTCTGTAGACTCTATTATGTTATTTAGTTCTGCCCAGAGTGGTATTTATATAAGTACAGTGTTGTAAGTACAGCCTTGTTAGATGATGATAATTCTAGAATCAGTGACCCTGGTGGCATTGCCATAATTGCTAAATAATGTAAATACTGAAACCTTGACAATGGGGGAAAAGAAAAGAATGGAATGAAATTGGACAGTAAGGCAGAAAGGGTGGTAGCAAACAGGTAATTAAAAATTACTCCGACTTTTTTTTTTCATGCAAGGTGGCCCCCTAAAGGTTTGTATGCCTTAGTCTCTGTCACCAGGTGGTGCTACTGTGAGGTGGTGGGACTTCTAGAAGACAGAGCCTGATGGGAGGTCATGAGGTTGTTAGGGTGTGTCCTCTGACCTCTCCTTGACGGTTTTTTTTTTTTTCTTCCCAGGTTTTTCTGCCACAAGTTCTCATAATACCCTGTATCACTGAAGGCTGGAAACAATGGCGCCCACTGATCCTGGACCGAAACCTCCAGAAAGTGTGAGCCAGAATGATTCTGTCTCTATCGGATGTTTCACTATAGTGGTAGAAAGTTAATACACCAGGAGTAGACTGACCCGGATGGAAAGTTTGTCCTTACTGAGGACAGACGGCACAAGCTTGGGCAGGCTGCTTCATGCGTACACCCTCAGTTTACTTACCTGTGGCAGGAGGGTTACTGTACTTCCGTCTTCTCAGATACCGAGCAGCTTGCCTAGCGTCAACTAGGAAACCAGTTTGGAGCTTTCAGTAAGTTTGATCCAGTGCTCCCTCACCTCTCTGGTCAGCCAGAGAGGAGGAGGAGAGTGTGGCTCCTTGTAAAGCGAATCGGGAATCATTTCCCTACATCCTCCCACCTTTGCATAAAGATTTCCCTAAATGCCAGGAGCAAACAGAAAGGGGAAAAGTGGCGTCCTTCACCTTGTGTCCTTGAAAATGAAGACGGCGTCAAAAACAGTCTCCAAGGGAAGGTCGCAGAAGAACTTTGGTGCTTATTGCTCTCTCATGTACCTGCACATTTAAGGAGAAATGTGAAACTTTACATGCGACGTTGGGATGGTCCCAACTTGTTTCATGGCATGCTGTTATTCTTGAGTGTGTGGGTAATCACAGGAGGCAGGTAGGGGAGCAGGGACCCATGACAGAGATGAGAAGAGATGGAGAAAGAGGAAGAAAGGGAGGAGTGAAGTGGAGGAGAGGGAAGGGAGAGAGGGAGAGGGAGAGGGAGAGGGAGAGGGAGAGGGAGAGGGAGAGAGAGAGAGAGAGAGAGAGAGAGAGAGAGAGAGAGAGAGAGAGAGAGAGAGAAGAAAGGAAGAAAGAAAATGGAGGGAGATGAGAAAAGGGGGGAAATTTCTTACAGACACAGACCAGAATTTTTTTTTGTAGTGTTTCATTTTAAACTTTCTGATTTATAGACTAATGTAGTTTCAGAGCCACAGAATTAAAAGTTACTAAGCTCAAATTTCTCTTAAAAGATGGAAAGGACTGGGGGCTGGAGAGATGGCTCAGTGGTTAAGAGTCCTGGCTGCTCTTTTAGAGGATCTGGATTCGATTCCCAGCACCCACATGGTGGCTCACAACCACCTGTAACTCCAGATTCTAGAGAATCTGATATATTTGTCTAGGAGGAATTTATCTCATTTTGGAAAGACAGAGCCCTCAAGAAAGAATGCCTTAGAATACCAGGTGGGGTGTAGCTAGGAGGCACGGGCAACGTGTACTGTCAGACTAGTCCCAAGTAGCCTGGTAGAGTAAGGGATCTCTTGGAGATCAAGAGGGATTTTGGAGGAGCAGGTGGCTTACCCGGCCCACAGCCACCTTTCCCCACATAATACGGAAATGGCTTTCACGAGGCATAAATATGGAACAGCTATGACAAGGTTAAAACTTAACCGGAGGTTGAGAAAGTGGCTCTGAGATGAGCCAGCTCCATTTTTAGGCAAGAAGATTGTTGACACTTAAATTTTTTTCCAGGTAGTATGAAAATGCTAAACTCGTTTAAAGTTCAATAACTAGACAGGCAGCCTGGTTAACCAAAACCAAACAGTAATGGCAAAACCCACCTGTGGCTGTTTTAATGCGAATGTCTCCCCGTAGACTCAGATGTTTTAATATGAGGTCCCCTGATGGTGAGCTGTTTGGGGAGGTTTAGGAGGTGTGGTCTTGCTAGAGGAAGTATGTCACTGGGGGTGGGCTTTGAAATTTCAAAGCCTTGTGACCTTCTCAGGGCAAGTGATTTCTCTCTCTGCTTCCTGCTTGAGACTCAAGGTGTGAGCTCTCAGCTGCTGCTCAGGCCGTACACCTGTCAGGAGGGTGCCTCCCTGTGAGGATGGTGATGGACTATTACCCTCTGGAACCAGCTGCCCAAATAAACCCTTCCTCCTATAAGCTGCCTTGGTCATGGTGTTTTAGCACAGCAACAGAAAAGAACTAATATGCCATCCAGTTCTGCTGACCTTGAAAACTCAATCAGCAGATTCAAAGTATGCTACAGACAGGATGGAAAAAAAAAATCTTTCACTTTGGAACCATCAGAAGGGATGAGCTAGGACAGGAATGTTGCTCATCTTTTTATCTCAAAGCACAAAGGCTAAAACAGACTGCATTTCTGGCTAGGTGGTGAGATGTTCAGGGAAACTTGGCTCGGGATCCTGGATCTTGAGGAGAGCAGTTAATCACCACATATACTCAAGGGGAAGAGGATTGTTTGCCAGGGCCAGCAGAGCACTAAGTGAGAAGAATGTTCTGGAATGGCCATCTACCTCCCTGTGGCTGCTGTATAGTGAAGAAAACTATTCTCAGGATTTAGCCGTTGGGGTGGGATTGGGGGTTGGGGGGGGGGGTGCGCAGCATCCACGAAGCTGAAACTGGAATTTGCTGTGCTTTTGAAGCTATGCTCACCCCCCAGAACATTAGCGGCTGTCAAGACCCCGTGACACCCACTCTCCACCTGTACCAGGATCACAGTGATGGCAGGTGATGATTCCTGGGTGAGTAATGGCTTGGTAGCTCCTGAAGAGAGGGGAGAGATGATCCTTGCTAATGAGCACTCTAACAGCGTGGGGTAATCTTGGAGAAAGCAGCTATGGTTGGGTCTGTCAATATTTGTCTTCCTTTTTTTAAAATTGTCAGAAGTGATTTATGGAGAGCGCCTGAGACTTTCCCTTGGAGATATTCTAGTCCTTGGTACTCCCTTCTCAGAACTCTATCCCTGGGTAACCAACCACCTTAGTAGGTAGCCAAGGCTACTCCAGGCCTTGTTTCTTAGAATGGCCTTTCATTTTCTTGATGTGTGTGTGTGTGTGTGTGTGTGTGTGTGTGTGTGTGTGTGTGTGTATACAATCTTTGGTATCAGTTTTCCCCTTCTTCCATGTATGAGGCAGAATTCTCTTTGTAGTTCACTTCTGAGTACACTAGGCTACTGGCTTATGAGTTAGTTTCTGGTAATCTCCACTGCCCCCTCCCCCATTTCTCTGTAGCTTATACATGTGCATAGCACTATACCTCGCTTTTACAGGATTCTAGGGATCTGAAGTCAGGTCCTCAAGCTTGCAAGACAAGCTCAATTGTACCCACCGAGCTACGTCTTTAATTCAGAGCCCACTTTGTTTATAAAAAAAAAATATTGCCTGGTTTTTGGTTTATTTCCTTCTCCTTGTTGAACTGATTTTTATTTTAGACAGGTTTGGGAGGTGGATGGTGGGGATGGGGGATGGGTGCAGGTGTGCGGTGGGTGTAGAATGAAATCACAAAAGCACTCTAGGGCTGACTCCTTAGTGGCCTAGGGACTCTGGCGCGTCTCACCGGTTTCCAGGCAGGTTTGTGCAGCGTTTTTTTCTTTCCTGAGAAGGGCCATCTTCCCTGCTTCCCAGCTGACCCTGGGGCTCCTCTTCAGAGCTCCTGCTTCCCACAGACACCTCCTCCCATAGACTGGATGGCCCAGATGACTGTGTACTCAGAGGCTGGTCAACCTCCGTGGGGCCTCGTTTAAAATGTTTGCATCTCCGGGCGGTGGTGGCGCACGCCTTTAATCCCAGCACTTGGGAGGCAGAGGCAGGCGGATCTCTGTGAGTTCGAGGCCAGCCTGGGCTACCAAGTGAGCTCCAGGAAAGGCGCAAAGCTACACAAGAGAAACCCTGTCTCGAAAAACCAAAAAAAAAAAAAAAAAAAAATGTTTGCATCTCATTAAGTTAATCCCTCAGCGGCTGATTTTACCCTAGTCTACAGTTTGGACAAGTGTACCCTAAAAGGTCATCAGCTAAAAGCCTGGTGACCAGCTTGTGCTGTGGGAGGTGTGGGGGCCTTGTGGCAGGAAGTTAGATCTTTGGAGGCACACCTTCAAAGGGGACACACCTGACCCCCACACTTCCTCTCTCCTTTTGTTTCTCGACTGTCACTTAGCGAGCTGCTTCCTCTGCTGCACATTCCTGCCATGATATATGACCTTGCCACAGGCCTGCAATCTCCAAAACACGAATCGAAATCAACCTCGCTTTTCATTTTCTTTCTTTCTTTCTTTTTTTTCCAGGAGGAAAGGGTTTTCTTAGGTAGCGCAGCTGGTTTCCCACTTTTCCATCCTCTGGTCTCAGCTTCCCTGGGCTGGGATTACAGATAAGCATTATCACACTCAGCTTCCTCTTCTTACATCTTTTTTATCAGGTATTTATTTCAGTAGCACAAAGCTGAGGAAGACTCAGTAAAAAGGTACCCATGGGCAGACTAGAGAAACTAGTATAAGCCTTTCGGATGGTTTGGGAATTAATTCTTATGCACATTTATGTGCACATTAACGTATATGCGGTGTGTATATGGACTAGCTTATGTTGTGTATATGGACTAGCTTATATACATGAGTGCTTGACCCTCACTAAATTTGCCTGAGCCTTACTTTCTAATATTTGGAAGTGAATCCGACAGATTCCAACTGATATTTGCTTAGCCATCCACTCAGCATCTAAGCCAAAGGAATCAAGATTTGGAAAAAGATGCCTTCTTCTTTATTTTGAATTTGTTTCTCCATAAACGAAGTTCTTGGTGGCTCTGCACTCAACCGAAGTCCTCTGCATGAAAGGCACAAGGTCCTTTGTCAGGGAGACCCCCCTAGACTTCACCCTGGCACAGGGATACCCCAAGAAGGATGTTTTCAGAAAGGAGGGGAAGGCGCTGATCACAGGGGCTGCTGTTCCTTGGGTGGCCTCCCTTGACGCTTCCTTATTTTTAAATGTTATTCATTAATTTATTCACTGGTACTAGAGACGAATGATTTCTTCTTCCTCCTCCTCCTCCTTCCTCTTCCCCCCTCTTCCTCCTCCTCCTCTTCCTCCTTCTCCTCCCTCTTTCTTCCCAGCACCCTCTTTGGGTTGCTCACAGCCACTTGTAATTATAATGGATCTGATTCTGTCTTCTGGCCTCTTGGGGCACTTGCCTACATGTGGTGCACAACCACACACACACATACACACAAATAAAAATGAAAGTAAAAATTTAAGAAGGTTAATACATAGGAAATGAAGCCCTCCTTGGTCACACACATATGTGGCAAATATTTATAGTTTATTTAACCATTACTTCACTGATTATTGAGGATTGGTAATATGCCGGGTCTGGTGCTGGACTAGAGTTGGTCGGACATGGTGGTCCACTTCCTGGGGAGCTTCCAGCGGAGCTGGCGTTTAGAACCACAGCTGTTCTTGAGAAAGGTGGATGAGACCCTCTGGCTCAAAGGCTCAATCCTGAGCATTGTGTGGGTGGGGTGGAGGGGAGGGCAGGAGTGGCCCCGTGACAGAGCTTTGGAACACAGGGCCTCAGGGTTTGATTCCAGCTCCCCCATGCCCCCACCCCGCCCCCCACCCCGCTCTGGGCGGGGGAGAGGGGCTAGAAAAGAGGGGTGAGTAACAAGCCAAGTCCTTGAGTGAGTAGTCTGGTGTGCTTACAGCCTGTGGGGTGGGGCTTGACAGCTGAGTTAACCTTGGCGAGAGGCCGGCACTCCAGGATGGGGAACCAGAGCAAGCACATCCTAGAGGTGCCTGGCGGATTCAAGGCTGCACACGGTTCTCTGACTGGAGAGAAGAGCTCAGGGCAGGGAGGTCGGCAGGAAGTGGAGAGGCAGGCAGGGCAGGAAAGGTCTTTTCCATTATACCATGTTTAGATTTTTTTGATTCTCTACCATGACATAGGGTCTAATAAACTTTCTGGAAGGAGCCTGGTGGGAAACCTGAGAGGCTTTGCAGGGGAGGTGTGTCTCTTTCACACCTTCCTTAAGAAATTACTTGAAACCCTTCACACATGTAAAAATCAACCAGGTGTGGGGGGGTGAGGGGGTAGGGGGGTGAGGGGGTGAGTGGTGGGAGGAGAGAAGGGATGGAAAACTGCGGTTGGGATGTAAAATAAATGAAAATAAAAGCTTAGCTTGCGGGTAGGATTTGGCCCGCTGTTGGCTGTTTGCTGAGTTGGTTGGAGGCTCTGAGGGGCTTTTTTTGTGTTTTGTTTTGTTTTGTTTTTTGTTTTTCGAGACAGGGTTTCTCTGCGTAGTTTTGGTGCCTGTCCTGGATCTCACTCTGTAGACCAGGCTGGCCTCGAACTCACAGAGATCCGCCTGGCTTTGCCTCCCGAGTGCTGGGATTGAAGGTGTGTGCCACCGCAGCCCGGCTCCGAGGGGTTTTTAAGTGGGAAATGCCACCATTTCTTTCCGGGGGATCTGAGGGCTCTGCACATTTAGGCACACAGCACCTGATATGACACTAGTCTTGGGCCCTCACAGTCAGATCTGCAGGTTGGAAGTTCACTCTGGTGGCATGTGAGTTAGGTGAGATGGGACATCTAGAAAGCTATATTGATAGTCCAGGGAATACAGTGAGGATGCCAGGCTTGGGTGAGGGCCAAGACATGGCAGTGAGGTTGAACTCCGTTGCGTAGGAACGAGAAACCAGTGAATAAGAGTTGGTCCAGGTGGAGGTATTGCCTCTCCCTCCTCCTTCCCATCAACTCCAGGGGACATTCTTTGCATCTATTTGGGATGGGGCTACCAAGTGGCAGGAGGGTGCTACTCTCCAGGCTCTCTGTCGAGTTTTAACCGCACCCTGGTGAAAAACCCAAGTACTCTGAGCAGAAGTCATTCATCTCACCGGCTCAGCCTGCCACTTTCTGCCTCCAGCTGTGGCAGCCTTAGGGACAGGCCCAGCATTGTGTCTTAATAGTCTTCACTAACATCTGCTCCGTCTCCTTGCCTTTGGGACCAGTCTAATTTTCCCTTCAGTAGGAGCATTTCCATGGAACGAACACACGACTGCAACACCCAGATTCAGGTCTGGGGACTTCTAACTTATTAGGTCTAGGCTGCAAACTGCTCGAGTGTAGGGTTTTTGCTCATTTCTTTGGTTGACAAGCACGCAGACTTTTCTAGGTTAGGGTTGGGGGTAGCTCGGTGAAAGCGTTTGCCTAGTGTACGTGAGGTCCTGGCTTCCATCTCTAGTGCTACAAAACACAAAAAAGGATAGGAGAAGAGAAGTGTCCTGTTTCAGGTGGGGGAGACGGTGGGGGGGCGAGGGACTGCGGCAGGCTTTAATTCACTTTCTTATCCTCAGCTTGGGGCTGATTACATCATTCCTTCTGGTGGGAAAATGCTGCTTTCTTGCAGACAAGGAGCCTATCTTCTCTCTGGATGTTTTGTGTCACTTAGGTTTCTTATGCTATTTACCAGCCGGGCTCCCTTTTATCCCAGGCCCATCACCAGACCCTTATCTGTGAGTTCTGGTCCTCTGTAACGGCCCCTTTCAACTCCTCAGGGTTATCTCTCTCCCCTGGGGATGTGAACACTTTTTTTTTCTTCTTCAAGGTTTGCATGCAGTTCCCAAGCTAGAATTCATGTTATTTTCTTTCCAAATTGATTTAAAACTTTGGTTTCCCCCAAATACTTTCATATAACTTCTTAAATTAATTTCTTTTTATTTCATTTTTTAAAATTAGCTTACAGAGTGACAGATTCCCTTAAGCTGTTTCCATACAGATTCAGTTTTGATGACCCTCCCCTGATCCTTGCCTCTTCCCCATCTCCCTGGCCCCCCACTATACCCTTTCATCTCAGATAGCCCCCCTTACATGTATTCTATTACCCTCACCATCTCTCTCCCTTAACCCCACCCCCCTCAAAGTGGCTCCTTTCAGATTTTCTGTCTAGACACATACTCACTTCTGTGTGAATACACATATGTAACATTTAGAAGCTAGGCTCCGCATGTGAGAGAAAACATGTGGTATTTGTCTTTTGGAATCTGGCTTACCTCAACATAATATCTTCTAGTTCTATCTAGTTCTCTGCAAATCTCATTTGTCTTTATGGTTGGCTAAAATTCCAGGGTGTGTACATATTCTGTTCTCGTTATCCACTCATCTGCTGATGGACGTGAAGGCTGATGTGCTCTCTTTGCCATTATGAACAAAGCAGCAATAAACACGGATGTTCAAGGAGTCTCTTAGGATACACAGCCCGGCACAGGAGAGCTAGAGCTGGGCATAGCGTAATTCTATTTTCTGTTTTCTGAGGAATCTTCACGTTGATTCCCACTGTGGCTGCACTGGTTTCCAGTCCATCAACCGTGAGTGAGTGTTCTTCTTTCTCCACATCCTTGCTTGAATTTGCACACATATGTGCATATAAGCAGCATGAATTGGGCTCAGGAATGAGTAATAAAGAAAAAAGGAGAACGTGAAGTCGGGAGAGCTGATCTCCACAGGAGCCGAGTGGCTGCAGGTGGCGTCTGACATTCAGAGCATGTGGTTGGAGTATGGAAAAGAGAGGAAGGGAAATAAATAACGTGATTTTATTAGAGTGACTCAAACTCAGTGTTGAACTGAGGTGCTTGAAGTTTCACCCGCCATCTTTCTGAGGCTCCTGGGGCTCATAGTAGTTTAGGGTGAAGTAGATGCAGTCTAGCGTCAGAGTGCTTGGGTTTCATCTCCTCACTTAACAGTAGCTGTGGGACCTGGGGAAGTGGGTGGACATCTCTGGGTTTCAGTTTTCCCATGTGGGCAGTAGGGGTATACATTCTGAGTATCCTGTTATTTTGAGTACGAGATGAATTAAGTCAACTACATCTTCTAGTGTAGAACATGGTATGCAGTGAGGGCTATATTATTGCTGGTCAAGAAAACGGTTTATTTTCTGAGTTTAGATATAGCTATGTTTCCCTGGTATTTATCTGTGAGTTCTTTTCTTTCTACAGCTGGTTGGTTGGCCATCACATTAAAATGCCAGCCTGTGCCTGCTCTACCCCTCTGACTCCTTCAACACTTCTCCCCTAGAGAACGAGGGTCTAGAGCTGCGGATCTGGTGTGTGACTCACTATCACACACTTGGTTTGGACAAGAGCAACTAGAGTCAGGCTGGAGCCTTCCCAGAGGCCTCTTTGGGAATGCACCATACTTGTCCATGTATACTGACCATTTGCCCAAATCTTTTTCCTTTATAACATTTAAAATTCTCAGCGCCTTTTATATATGAGAAGGTCAACACGACACCCATGGTCCGTCATCCTGTCCTGACTCTGAGTTGTAGCCACAACATGGGATTTAAGTTGGAGCAAGCATAAGGATCATTGAATGGAGGAAGCTGATCCTGGAGGGTGATGTGTAGGAATCTTCAGGGAACAAAGGTTATGGAACCCAAGAGAATGTTTTCTTAGAATAGCCATGAACCACAGGTGCTCAAAACGACCGGCACCCAGGGAGATGTCTAAGTGCGTTAAAACCATCATAACCCAGTGAGAATTTGCTCTGTGCCCAGTGCTGCCTGCTGCAGCCATCTGGTGACCCTCAGTGGCTCATGATTCAGGCTTGGGAGCGACTGGGTTGATCACAGGTCAGCCAGTCCTCTGCATGTAGCAGGGGCAGAAGGAAAAGCACCATCAGTGTCTTAGAGGTTTGACTTCTACAGTGGAGGCTATACACATGGCTCTGCCAGCTCCAGTCAGAGTTGCCTCAAGATGGAAAACATCCAAAGCCTGAGGGCTTGTGGCCTCAGCATGTTGCAGCTTGTTCAGACAAGGAGTAGTGGCTTCCCTGTGTTCGCTTGGGATGCTCTGTTAGCTGGAGGCTGGGTGTGGACAGAAGGATGCTACCCTGCAGCTCTGTGAGATCTCAGCGAAAGCTTTGTGGTTCTTTAAGATATTTCATGGAGGCTGGGCGTTGGTGGCGCACGCCTTTAATCCCAGCACTCGGGAGGCAGAGCCAGGCGGATCTCTGTGAGTTCGAGGCCAGCCTGGGCTACCAAGTGAGCTCTAGGAAAGGCGCAAAGCTACACAGAGAAACCCTGTCTCGAAAAACCAAAAAAAAAAAAAAAAAAAAAAAAAAAAAGATATTTCATGGAGAACACTGAGGTCCCATTTAATATCCAGGGGGACTGTCCTTCCCTTCAGCTTCTCTCCTTCTTAGTTACTCTCCCCTTTCTTCTTTTCCCTCCCCACTTCCTTTTGCTCTCTCCTTCCCCTTCTCTTCCCTTCCCTTTTCAGAGAGATAGTCTTTTTTAGCCCAGGTGGCCTCAACTTGGCCATGTAACTAAGGATGACCTTGGGCTCCTGATCCTCTTGCTTCCATCTCCAAGTGGTGGAGTTTTGTTTTTGTGCTTTGGCCTAGTCTCTTTGTGTGGCCTAGGATGGCTTTAAACTCTTGACTTAAGTGATCCTCCTGCTTTAGTCTTGTGAGTAGCTGGGACTACATGGATGTCCCATTTCATTGGCTAAAATAACTTTTATCAAAACTAACTTTCCAGTGGAAGAAGGATCTTAGAGACTATCAAATCTATGTCAATTCTGTAGGTGGAAACATAGAGCCCAGAAGGATCAAACTGTAGATCCAAGGTCACTCATTTCATAGTTCCCAGTGCAAGACCAGGACAACCCTAGATGGCCTACTTCCTGACTGCCAACCCTCAGAGACACTCCGATACTGATGCCTTGGCTGCTCCTGCTTCCCCGATGACGTGTTTCCTCCTCAGGCTCCCTTCACTTCTCACCATGAGTCCATCAGGCCTGTTGCTGTGCCTGACTTCAGGCAGCCCGCTCGTCTTTAGCTGCTGTGTCTTGCACCAGCTGCCCTGAGCAGCCTTTCTGAGTTTATTAGGCAGCTGAAGCACTAGAACCACTGTCTTTCCGAAACAGAGATTTTTAAGATGAGAAAAAACAATGAATAAAAGCTGCGTGCTTCAGGTCTGGTCCTTTAGAGACCCGGTACTCTCAGATGCATCTTAGATATGCTTCCAGGGGTGATCTGTGGAGATAAGGTGTTGTCATTGTTTGAATGTGGGATGTTCCCCACAAGCTTGTGTTTTGAACACTTGCTCGTCATCTGACGGTGCTGCTTTGGGAGGTTGTGTGCCCGTAGGAGGCGGGGTCCAGCCGGAAGTGGATCTCTGGGTGGGGGTGGGCCTTAGGGTTGTATCTTGGCCACACTGATTTCTGTTGGTCAAAGTGTGAGCTAGGTACATGAGTTTCTGCTGTCGTGGATGGAACTGCTCCAGTTGCCATGATAGACTCTGTCTCCCGAAATTAGAGCCACAATAGAGTGCAGCCATATGCTGCTTCTGTCAGGCATTTGGTCCAAGCAATAGAGGAATAATTAATACAGATGTCAATTCTCTTCCTTTTAAAAATAAAAATGTATGTGCGGTACAAGGTGGCCTTGAGACTTTCACAGTCTTTACTGCATGCTCTCTGCATGCCACACCATCTCCAGGTCTGCATGAGAAGCTCAAATGCAGGCTGCAACTTTGCTTTGACGCTTTCCCCATCACCCGCCTCATCTGCAAGGGTTCCCTCTTTCACAAGATTCTAGAAGCCTGGTGCTGACCTCACCTTCTATTCTGCTTTTGGTGAAACAAATAGAAGGCGGGAGGTCTAGGGAATGAGGCTGAGGCAATGATGTGTGTGGCCACGGACCGGGGATTGTGCCATCCTAAGCATGCAAGATGACGTGATTCAGTTGATAGAGTGACGGCGTAGCATGCATGAAACTCTGGGTTCCATCTTCAGCACCCCATTAACTGGGCATGATGATGCATGTCTATAAGGCCTGAACTCAGTAGGTGGAGGCAGGAAGATTAGAATTTCAAGGTCACATTCATCCACATGGCCAGTTTGAGGCCAGCCTGGGCTACATGAGAACCTTATCTCAAAAAATAAAATATGATAAATAAATATGATGTACCACCAAGCTGGGTGGTGGTGGTGCACTCCTTTAATTCTAGCACTTGGGAGGCAGAGGCAGGCAGAGCTCTGTGAGTTTGAGGCCAGCCTGGCTTACAAAGTGAGTTCCAGGACAGCTAGGGCTACACAGAGAAACCCTGTCTCAAAAAACCAAACCAAACCAACAAAACAACAAAAGATTGGCAGTTATGTAGACTTAGCCCCAAGGCCTCTTTTTTGTCTGGCCTCGATACTCTAAAACATTTGTGTATGCTTAATAATTCCTTTAAAAATATTTATTTTATTTTAAATGTGTGTGCACACTCACATGTGCGTGTGCGCAAATGCTAGCACGGAGCAGGAGCATGCAATCTCCTGGAGCTGGAGTAACAGGCAGCTGTGGGCAGCAGGATACTGTGTACTGGGAACCAACTCCAGACCAGAGCGGTGCAGTGCATTCCGAACTGTGGAACCATGTCTCCCATGCCTGTACCTCAGCATTTGATGGGGAACCGACCAGAGACTTGAGCATGTAGGCATGGCTCCTGGGATGCAGAGGTGTGTGAGAAACCACCTGGAAGCCTCGTGAATGGATTTCAGGTTATTTCCAGGGACACACAGTCAAGATGCCACTTTTTGCTGAAAAAAATGAGTAAATATAGCGTGTGGGAATGAACAAGGCACTCAGTAGCGTGTGTCCCCATTGGCAGAGAGTCTGAACGTATGAGTGCCTGGAGCCTTTTAGAAACTCAGGAACAAGGGATGCTTTGTTAGGGATGAGGAACACTCAGATGCTCCTCAAACCACCCCTCCACAGCTTTGCAGCTCTGTCCCGAATGCTTTATTTCCAGGACTTAAAAAAAATTCTCACATTAACTTGATTTTTATATTAGATTTCAGACTCATGGCCAAAGCACACATCCTGGAGGAGTAGTTACCTTCTCTTTACTTAAAATACGGACAACAGTATACTGGCGGAATCTTGTATTTATAAAGTGACATTTCCACATCTGCCTCGTGAATTTCCTTCTTAGTCAAGTGGCCATAAAAAAGAGGAAGATAAAAACAAATGAAAAGAAATGGCTGTAATTTAAGTAAAGAATAACTTCCTTTTTATTGGGTTTAACTCGAAACCAGGTATCATATTTATATAAATACTGTGGAAAAATATTTAACCTATTCATACAGGTTAAGTAACTCAGCGATAAGCTTTGTAGGTTAAAGTGTGTTTAAATGCTCCCATTAAAGTGCCGGGCAGTTTTTCCACGTTGCAAACACATACCATTAGGAGTTTGAAAAGGAAGGCTCAGGAACAGAAAGAATTTTCGGCAAACAAACTGTTCATTGAAGAGATTGTGGCTACTTTATGTTACAGGGGTCCAGGAAAGCCAAAGAGTCAAAATAACAAGGCTCAGATGAGAGTGGGTTTTTGTTTTTTTGATACGGGGTTTCTCTGTGTAGTTCTGGCTGTTTTGGAACATGCTCAGTAGAACAGGCTGGCCTGGATGGAACTCGGAGATCTGCCTGCTTCTGCTTCTCAAGAGCTGGGTTTAATAGTGGGCACCACTACCATCTGGCCAGATGGGAGTCTTAATGATGCAGTTTAGTTTTCTCTAAAGCCAAGGCATACTTGCTCAGCAACTGGCTGACCAAATCAGAGGGGCATGGTATGTGAGTGGGGGATCTTCATTAAAACTACGCAGGGGCTGGAGAGCTGGCTTAGAGGCTAAGAGCCCTTGTTGTTCTTGCAGAGGACCTGGGTTCGATTCCCAGCACCCACGTGGCAGCTCAGAACTGTCTATCGCTCCAGTTCCAGGGAACCTGGTGCTCTCTTCTGACCTCCTCGGGCACCAGGCATGCCCATGGTGGACATACATACATGTGGGCAAAGCACTCATACATATAAAATAAAAGTAAGTAAATCTAAAACCACCCAAATATGCAAATTAACCAGAGGAGAAGGTTGGGAGATGTGTGTGTGTGTGTGTGTGTGTGTGTGTGTGCAGATCTTTTTGGAAACCTGTTCAAGGAGAGCCGAGGTAAGGATACATTCATGGATTTCCTCTTCAAATAGAATTAATTCAATTTAGTTTTCAAACCCAGACCTATTCCTCCCAAACAAAAACCAAACCAAACAGACGATGTTGACCACTGTGTCGTAAAAAGCCGACTGCAGAACTACTATGGGGCACTGAGCTTGTCAGGACCTTAGCTTCCAGCCTTTAAAGTGGCAACTATATTTAGCACAGCTCACTTCAATACGCCAACAACTATATAGGCCATCATCTTTGTTTCTATTTCTTTGGGAAGGCAGATAGAGTGTGTGTATATTTTTAAGGCCTTAGGCTTTAGTTTTTGCAGTAAGGAAAAATACTCATAAAATAGATCAGATAATAAAAATACAGAACTGAAAATGAAAACCACACACAACTTCACCCAGAGGCAACCACTATTGCCTTTGGTATCTGCCCATTACAAAGCGTCTCTTCCTTTTGAGGGGTGAGTAAGCAGGGATTGAAACCCAGAGGCTCACACTGCACATTTTCTTCTTCTTAAATGAATGACTTCCTGCTGCACAGGTTGTTTTAAAGCCTGCTTTTGGTCTCTTCAATGTTGCACATTTAGTTTTTGGCTTTTGGTTTTGGTTTGAGTGTTTTTATTTTTATTTGTTTCTAAATCAGGCTGGCCTCAGACTCACCGTGTAGCCGAGGATAATTCTGAATTTCTTGCCTTCTTGCCTCTGCCCCCCAGTGTTAGGATTCCAGGTGAACCACTCGGAGGAAGGAAGCCAGGGTTCAGGGCATGCTAGGCAAGCACTTTATCCACTGAGCTACATACAGCCAAAGTCCTGATGTTGAATTTATTGCTGGTGGGGCGAGCATCTTTCCATTTTTCAAATATGCAGTTTTTAGTGGCCATATGCATTCCATTAGCTCAAAAAATAGTATAATTAATTTAATCAATTTCCTATTGACTAAATATAAACAACAGTATATTAAATATAGTAAAATATAAACAAAACTATGTTAAATGCTAGGGAAACATATTTTATACTCATTTGATTTTTGTAGATTTTTAAATTAAATATATACATTATGGATCATATATGTGAATATTATATTACATATATGTGTATATTGATATTTAAATGTGATTTTAAGATTATTTATTCATTTGTTGTGTATGTGTATTCATGTGTTGTCAGACTTGGTGGCAAGAGACTTCACCCACTGAACCATCTCATAAATGTGGATTGTTTTTATACAGTTACACATCACTTAACTGTGGAGATGCATTCTGAAAGATGCAGTTGCAGTATCAGGCTATTTAGTTGCAGAAGGATTGCAGAGTGTGCTGGTACGAACTAAGGTTGCTAAGATCATCTGGCAATATAGTGCTGTAGGGCCATGATTGTATACACTGTACACATTTAAAACTTTGTTAAGTTTTGTGTGTGTGTGTGTGTGTGTGTGTGTGTGTGTGTGTGTGTGTGTGTGTGTGTGTGTAGCCATTGTTTTATGTTAACATGACTGGGCTAAGGAGTACCACAAAGAGGGGGAAACTTTGTTTCTGGATTTTTTGAAGATAATTCAGGAAAAACTCAGCATTTGAGTCCACAGACTGAGTAAAGAACTTCCTTTGCTGATGTTGTTGAGGGTCCAATTCTTTGAAGGTCCAGACAGAATAGCAAGGCAGAGGAAGGCCTGAGTTTGAATCCCATGCAAAGCTGGATACAGTAGCCTGCATCTGTAATCCCAGCACTCCTACAGCTAGATAAGAGTCTAGATAAGAGAATCCCCAAAACCCCTAAACCAGCCAGCCTGTAGTACGTAGCAAGCATGTTGTGATATGCATATGTTTGCACTCATCTACAGATGCACACACACACACACACACACACACACACACACACATACACACACTTTAAAAGACAGAGGAGACAAGAATCTCCTTTCTCTTCTGAAGCTGGCATACATCTTTCTTTGCTATTAAGACATCAAAGCCCCAAGCCGGGCAGTGGTGGCGCACACCTTTAATCCCAGCACTTGGGAGGCAGAGCCAGGCGGATCTCTGTGAGTTCAAGGCCAGCCTGGTCGACAGAGCAAGATCCAGGACAGGCACCAAAACAACACTGAGAAACCCTGTCTCGAAAAAACCACACACATACACACAAACCAAAGCCCCAAGTCCTCTGGTTCTCCACCCCCCCCAACTCTGGGACCCACACCACTGCTCCCACCATCCAGCCCTTTTTCAGGCTTTTGGCTCTAACCTGGGGGTTAGACCATTGGCTTCTGGGACCTCAGATCTTGGCATGTGAGTCCCACCACTGGTGATTCTGGCTCTCCAGCTTGTAGATGGCCTATCATGGGTTTTTCAGCCTCCACAGTCATGTGAGCTGATACCATAATACGTCCTTTCTTTTTGACCTCTGTGGATTGTATTGCTTCTGATTTTCTTGAATGCCCAGATGAATACAAGTCACGGTCAACTTTCCCATTAGGAAGGTCTAATAAATTTACCCACTTTTACAGACTGGGAATTCTTGTTTCGTCTCATCAGGGCTAAGACTGCAAAAGAAAATTTTCTTGTCAATCTGAGAGATAAAAATGAACATATGGGATTTAGTATCCATTTCTTTGATTAGTAACGTCAAGCATGCTTTAAAAATGCATGGTCATTGGTATTTCTTATATTAGTTGCTTGTACCTGCCCTGTAGGTATCTGATCTTTACATGCCTCAAACAGAAAAATCAAGGGTGGGGAGGTGGCTCACTGGATAAAAGTGCTTGCTGTGCAAGCACCAGGACCAGAGTTCAAATCCCCGGCATCCATGTAAAAAGTGGGAGCATGGCCTGGATTATCTACAACCCCAGCACTGTGCAGAGCAGAGACAGTAACCACTGGGACTTACTGGCCACCAGCCTAGCTCCACAGCCAGGGTTGATGAGAGGACCTTTCTCAAGGAAATAAGATGGACACTGGACATCTTCCTGTGGCTTCTGTGATAGTACACAGGCACCTTCCCATTCCCTGTGACATATATGTGTAACACACATACACACACATACACATACACATACGCACGCACATGCATACTCACACGTACAAAACAAACAAACCAAGCAAAAAGCACACATTGACTGCCTGTGTCTCTCACATACAACCCTATCCATGCAGCTGCCCTGCCTTGCACCTCTAAGATGTCTTTGACTCTTCTGGTCTTCTGCATCCACTCTGTCTATCAACCCTTTTCTTCCATTTCCATAGCCGCTGATCAAGTGCAGGCTTCATTTCAGAGGCTCCTGACTGCTAGCAAAAGGCCGTAAGCCCACACACATTTTGTAAGGTCTGAGTTGAGTCTCCCCACATCCCTTACCAAGAGTAACTTACTCATTTTTGTGCTCTCAGCTCCTGATTATAATCAAACACACACTCTAGGTTCTTGATTAACAAAAGGCGAAGTTTGATTTTTCCCATGTCTCAACCTTCTCCTCCCCACTGAATCTTATATCCTCACCATAATCACCACACCAAAACACCGTCATAGTTATTATGTTCTTGATTGTTGCTGGAGCTGTTCTTAAAGCATGGGGTTTTCCACCTCTGCACTGTTGGTGTTTGTTTCAGAGAGATTCGTCATGCAGCAGGCTGTTCTTTGCTCTGCAGGTATTCCGTGACTTCCTTGACTCCTACCCACTGACACCAGAACCACTCTGCTCCCCTTCTCTACACCTTGGTGATGCCTATCAAATATGTAAATCTACAGACACCATCACCATATTCCATGGAGGGCAACACACTCCAAATTTAGGATCACAGACCCACAGAAAAACATAAAAACCAAGTTATGATGTCTTCCATGATCTTGCCCAGGATGCCTTTCCAGCTCTATTTGCTATGTTGGAAAAGAACATGGGATCTTGATTCTGAAAAGGGATAGCATGTTGTAATTAAAACAAGAGAAAACAAAA
Organism: Peromyscus maniculatus bairdii; assembly: GCF_049852395.1. Classification (NCBI taxonomy): domain Eukaryota; kingdom Metazoa; phylum Chordata; class Mammalia; order Rodentia; family Cricetidae; genus Peromyscus; species Peromyscus maniculatus. Next base: position 68,923,785 of record NC_134856.1, on the reverse strand, counting down.
CAAAACCTTATGCCTGTCCTTTTGATTTCCTAGGAAACAAAAGTAATAGCAAGCAAGAAAAAATATCCACCCTGTGGAAGTTCCAGCCACTTTTTCCTATGTTGGGATTTTATACTTTGGAAATGGATTGTCCCTGGCTACCCAGTTGCCAAGATCAACAGGAATCCAACTGGGCTGTCCCTTTGATGTCTCCTGTGCCTATTAACTAGAATGGATGAGAATGGTAGTCTTTCTGCAGAAAACACTCAGAGGACGGGAGCACCCACCATGGCCTGTAACCAGGTCAGACTCACCTCTTTGAGGCTGAGCAGAATCAGGTTCAGAAACACAAACACAACAGGAATGTTTCTGGTCATTTTTTTTCTCAAATCCACCAGAGGGTTCCTGGGGAATTTTCTGACAAACTTTGCCGATGTACAGCATCTACGAGACAAGAGAACATTTATGTTACATTTTCTTTTTTCCTTCCCACTAGTTACTCTGACAATCCCAGCCCTCACTTTCTCTGCTCCGATTGACATCTGAGAAGGAGACCGCAAGTGCATACCATTTTATAGACTGGCCTGATTGAAACCAGCTCTCCCTATAGATCCCATCATGCAAGAGACACACGGTTTTTGTCAGGAGACTGGCTACTAGGAAAAAGGGTTTTGATGCTATTGCTAGTGAGAAATTAGTAACTAGATCCTTGGTCCGTTTTACGCCAACTTTATAATTATGCTGTTCCAGTGGTAAACCAGACCTTTGAGCCAAGGGTAATTTAGAAACTTTAGATTTGAATCCCCCTCCCTTTCCTTTAAAGTTCACTCTGCTGCCTCTCCATCTTCACTCAAACATATAATTTTCCTCCATTCCCTCCTCATCCTGGTTCCTTGTTTCTGTGACCTTCTCTCATAGGAAGAATGCGTCCCCTCATCTTGAGACACGGTGGGCAATAATCAAGGTTGTGTATTCATAGACCTAACTCTAGGCCAGGCTGTCACTGCAAGAGTGTCACCAGTGTGGGCTCACAGCTTGGCCTCAAGGCTGGAGAGAACACATGGCCTTCTATTGTGCCCAGGCCACCTGTGGGTTGGGGGGAATTAGTCTCTCTCCTTAGGAGAGGAGCACATGGGAGATTACTTCTTCAGACACTGGAGTTCTTCTGTGATTCTATAGTCATTTTCAAAAGTCTTCTGCATAGAAATATTTCTTAAATATTAAAAATGAAAAACAGGGCTTCCCTAATGAGGATATTCTAGTTTCTAGTCAGCAGGCATGCAATCAAAATACTTGGGAGGCTGAGGCATGATTAGCAAAGACTCCAGGCCAGCCTGGGCTACATATATAACAAGAGCCAGTTCACCCAGAAGAAAACCTCAAAAGCATAAAGGAAGGAAGAAAGAAGGGAAGGAGGGAAGGGAGGGAAGGAGAGAGAGAGGGAGGGAGGGATGGAAGGAGGGAGAGAGAAAAGTCTAGTCTTACTTTGCTTTTGCATCCATTCTCCCTGCTTTATTGTCTTGCTTCACCCAGCTTTTTTCTTCTTCTTCTGATGGATTGTTTTTCTTCTCTTTAAGTGCTATAGTTGGAATGTGTGTGTGTGTGTGTGTGTGTGTGTGTGTGTGCACATAAGTACGTACGTGTGTGTATTCACTTAAAACAATAAGTATACCTTAGCATCCTAAATTTTCCCTCAGCTGCAAGTCTTCCAAACCATCTGCCTTTGAGTAGAACATTCTCCCAAGTCAGCCTTGCTCCCTCATACAGTGTCGTCTTTGTATTTGACCAAAGCTTCCTCAGAAAAAGATGGATTCCTCCAAGAATCTCGGTCACCGAATTCCAGAAAGCCTTTCCCGTAGTGTCTAACCGTGGGCTGCTTCCTTCTCCTAACCTGATGGCGCATCTCCCCCAGAACTGCTTCTCTGCTTTTGCTCTTCGTGTTATTATTATTTTGAGACAGGATCTCACTATGCAGGCCCACGCTGGTCTCTAAGTCATGATCCTCCTGTCTCAGCCTCCCCGGTGCTGGGATTACAATTGTGTGTTTCTTCTTTTTCACGTCCTCCCTCGGCCTCTGTGGGTCCCCCACGAGTCACTCAGATTGGCCCATGTGCTGCTGTCTGTGCTGCTCTCGCTAATGAACACTAGGTCCTCAGCAGAGGAATCGGGCTGGAGAGCGGCTGCCACATGGCCGCCCACCGTGGTGCAGAGGGCAGCCAAAGTTCCCTTTGGAGACAGCTGGTTTCCATTTCAGGAGTCTCAACACTGTGGCTTTGCTGATTGTCTTTTCACCTCTAGGTGGGTCTTACTCGTAGCTAAAACACAACCAGCCATTTTCACTAAGCCCTTCAGGGCCACTGCTCCAGAACTCTGAGTTGTGTGCCTGGGCTGCATGTCTTGCCATGCAGACACTATTGGAGTTATCGGAAGCCGCACCCTCACCTCCAGACCAAGGGAGAAAGGAAGGCAGTTTTGTTAAGGGCCACTGGGTTAGCAAAACTGGCTGGCGGAATTATTACTAAATGGCTTTTCAAATTGTCTCATTACTCTGTGAGAAGCAAGCTTGTTCAGCAGCTTGTCAGAGTGCAGTCCCTTGTCCAGAGATAAAGCCAAATCCACAGGAATCCTGTGAATGGTGAGGTTTGGAGGCTGTACCTTCCATACAAACCGCAGGCTGTGTGTAGCTCGGCAGGGCTGCCCCCGGTGCAGAAAGCAACCCACCCTTGCCTGTTTTAAGTGAAAACATCCCAGAATGGAAAAGGGATTCTGAGAGTGGAATGCTTTGTAGTCACTGGGCTGTGGGTGAGGGTGAGGCGTGTTAATAAATGAGAGCATGCTTAGAGGTCCATGCTTTCCTGCTTCTCAGCACCCTGTCCTTGGGGAGCTCAAGGACATAAAGATCATTCGGGTTTTCCCTAAAGTAACTGAGCAAAGGAGAAGCCCACTGGCTGTAATACGCTTGCCAGATAAGTTATATACTTATAAACACTATGTAGCAGCTATCATCAAGCCTCTTAGAGACATACACACGTATTTACAGTGTATGCACATGTATATAGCATAACAAGCATGTATCAATGCATATAAGAATTATCCTTATGGGGCTGGTGACGGCTTAGTAGGTCAGAAAGGCCACTTGCCACCTAACGTAATGACCTACACGGTGGAAGACGAGAACCAATTCCCAAAAGTTGTTTTCTGACCTCCATACAGGTGCAGTGGCATGTGCATGCCCACACACATACAAATAAACGTTTAATTTTTTTTTAAAAGCAATACCTCTGTGTCTTTCTATCTGTCTATATGTGTAACCTGGTTCTCCAAATGCCAGTGTCAACCAGGACATGCTGTTCCCTGTCCCCTTGCTTCTGTCTGTCCGTCAACGAATAGAGGAGCTGGACCAGCCTTGTGTTTGGGGGAAGATGTTTCTGCCTTGCGCGGGATGGCTAGCTTTCATTCTTGTCCTCCAGGGCTCTGTTCTCGGGAAGCAGTTGGCCCTCTGCCAAAGGGTGTGCTTGTGTGTGACTAGAGCCCTGTAGTTCCAAAGCTTCTGTCCAGTGCTAATGTTTGCACACAGCTGGAATAGGAACAGTCCTATGAAATGAGAAAAATGATCAATTAGGAGATATGCGTGTTCATTCTGAGGCATGTGGCCTTGCACACAGCAACTCTGGCATCATATACAAGACCTACTTGGAGGGATGTTATCTCTCTGTTGGAGACCTTGACTGGTCTGCTAGGCTAAAGGCAAGACCCAGGTCTGATCTAGCTTTTCTTTTTTTAAAAAATTAATTAATTAATTAATTAATTAAATTTTCTATTATCAGCTTGATACATCTTATCTTAATAGTGAAATGTTTCATTGAGGCTTGCTCAGTAATTGAGTAAGCTTTGCTTTTTAAAGACCTTTGCCTCAGTCTTGGTCAACATACTTTTCCAGAAACCTTAGTCAAGGATCTTTTGTGTCTTGTTGAGGTCTCTTAGGCCTTGCACACAGCTGTGGGCTACTCTCTTTAAAAACCAGAAGTGGCTGGCTATAACCTTTTTGATAATTCCAAGGTCCTCAACTGGCCATCACATTTCTATGGGTCCTTGCCACCTTTCACTTTCAACTTTATTTCTAGGAGTCTCCCACAGGCCCACCCCTTCAGGGGGGATGATTTTCTACTGACTTTTCCCACCCAGGGGTACCCTGCCTGTCCCTGCCTCTCTTCTTGTCTCAACCATGCTGTGTGGCATGCCTGTGGTACCTCCCGATGCGTCTCCATCTTGCAGCTCCCAACCCCAACCGACTCTGGCCTTAGATCAAGACTGGCCTCTGCCTTCTTAGGTGTCCTGGTAAGGCAGCTCTGGAGAGATTCCTCCTTCCTCTGATTCTGGAGTCACTGCTATCTGCACCACTGTGTTTTACCTTGTTCTTAGGAGACACAACATGGAGCACACAGGAAGAAGTTGGGGGTATCCGAGGAGCTTGAGAGAGGGACTGAAGTCTGTCAGCACCCAGCACATCTAGGAAAGTTCAGAAGATGCCTAGATACTGCATTTGAAGGAGAACAAGCAGAAAGTATTTTTGAAGGATTTTAAGCATGCAAGCAGAGATGGAGCTTGCATGCTCACAGATGATGAGACAATAGAAATGGCTTACTTGGGGGGGGGGAGGGGCTGTAAAAGTCCTCTTCCTGGGCACTGTTTTCATGGTTGTTTTGACTTCACTTGGTGAAGATTTAGGACAGACCCTGATCAAAAACAGATACTTGAAAACATGGGGTTGGCTTGGTGGTTAAGACCACTTACTGCTCTTCCAGTGGACCTAGATTTGGCTTGTGGAACCCACATGGTGTCTAACAACCTTCTGTAACTCTAGTTCTAGACTATCCAATACCCTCTTCTGGCCTCCATGGGTACCAGACACATACACACTGTGGTACACACACATATATACAGGCAAAACCCTAAAATGTATAAAAGAAAAATTATTGTTTTAAAAGAGAAAGAAAAAAGAAAACACTTACCTCCACATGATCCATAATTCAAGGATGTAATGCCTTTAAAGATATTCAGATACATACATACACATACACATACATATACCTCCACATGTGAGTGTACACACACACACACACACACACACACACACACACACACACTGTGTTCATTTGGGTTCTAGCAGAGGCCAGAAGAGGTTGCTGGATCCCTTGGAGTTGGAGTTATAGGATAGTTGTGAGCCACCCAGTGTGGGTGTTGTGATCTGAACTCTGGTCTTCACAATTGAGCAGCAAGCACTTTTTTTTTCCTAATATTAAAAAACATTGTGATTGTAATATAATGACAGCATTTCCCCCTTCCCTCTCTTCCCTTCAAACCTTCCCATGTACTGCCCTCTTGCTCTCTTTCACACTTATTTTTAATTGGTGTGTGTGTGTGTGTGTGTGTGTGTGTGTGTGTGTGTGTATTTATGTAACTATATAAATACAACCTGCTCAGTCTGTATAATGTTACTGTATTATACGGTCAAGGTTGACCATTTGGTATTAGATAAGCAAATGGTGCGCTCTTCCCTGGGAAAGACTATTCCTCCTGCTCTCAGCAGTCCTCAATTGCCTGTAGTTCATTGTCTAGGGTTGAGGCCTCTTGAACTTTCCCCTATGCATGCCTGTCTATTGGTGTAGTCCTTGTTCAGGTCATGTTTGGGTATCCATGTTGGTGAGATTTCCGGGGTGCACTTCCTCACATTTCTAGAGACACAATGTCACAGCAAACTCCCCATTTCTTTGGTTCTTGTCTTACAATCTTTCTGTCCCCTCTTCTACAATGTTCCCGAGTCTTAGCTGCTGGAGTTGTGTTGAAGATGCATCATTTGGGACTGGGCTCCACTACTGTGTGTTTTGATAAGCTGTGGTTTTCTGTCCGAGTCTTCAAAGGGAAGTTTCCTTGCTGAGAGTGAGAATTACACTTACCTCTGGCTATAAGGACAACCACTTAGAACGTAGTCAGGGGTTACGCTGGTGGTAAAGTGGCAGGTGTAGGCTCTTGTCCAAGATCTGTGTCGTCACCAGTCCTGGGCAGTTGCCTAAGTTTCCAATACCAGGCATGATTTCCCTTTTGTTGAACAGGTCTTAGGTCCAATTGGAGAGCTGTAGGTGTGGTATTGTATTCCCCCAAATATTGTGCATGCTAAAAAACTTATGTGGGGTCAGAGACAGAGCAGCCACAATATTAAACATAAAAGATAGGCAGTGGTAGCACACGCCTTTAATCCTAGCATTCCAGAGGCAGAAATCCATGTGTTCAAGGATACAGACAGGCTTTAATCCCAGAAAGCAAGCCTTTAATCCCAGGGAGTGATGGTAGAAAGCAGAAAGGTATATAAGGCGTGAGGACCAGAAACTAGAAGCATTTGGCTGGTTAAGCTTTCAGGCTTTTGAGCAACACAGTTCAGCTGAGATTCATTCTGGATGAGGACTCAGAGGCTTCCAGTCTGAGGAAACAGGACCAGCTGAGAAATTGGCAAGGTGAGATAGCTGTGGTTTGTTCTGTCTCTCTGATCTACCAGCGTTGACCCCAATAACTGGCCTCAGGTTTGATTTTATTAATAAGAACTGTTAAGATTCCTGCTACATGTAGGTTATCACGGAGATTTCTGCAGTTATTCCAGGTTGTGTACTCATATCTAAAGATTTGGAGTTAGGAATCTCAGATAGGAGAGAGTATGTAGTGTTTGTCTTTCTGGGTCTCCGTTACCTCATCCAATATGACCTTTTCTAGTTCCATCCATGTATCTGTAGGTTCATGATTTCATTTTTTTTTTTAAATAGCTGAACAGTATTTCATTTGAATGTGTACCACATTTCACTACCCATTTGTCAGTTGAAGGACATTTAGGTTGTTTCCATTCCCTCCCTATTGTGAATAGAAAGACTGAATACAGCTGAGTAAGTTATCTGTGGAGTAGGACACCAAGTCCTTCGGGCATCCGCCAAGGAGTTGTATAGGCGGATCGTCTATAGATTTATTTTTGCTTTTTTCAGCTTCTTCCCACTGGTTTGCAGAGTGGCTGGACCAGTTTGCAATCCCACCAGCAGTGAGTGAGGATTTCCTCCCCCAGCCCCTCCAGCATTGGTTGTTGGTTGTTCTGTTGATTTTTACCGTTCTAACATGGGTAAAATGAAATCTCAAAGTTGTTCTGATTTGCATTTTCCTAATTGCCAGGGATGATGAACACTTTTTTGGAGCTATTTCTTAGCTCCCCCTCCTTTTTTTTCTTTCTTATTTTGAGAACACTCTGTTTGGATTCCAGGCCCATTTCTTCAAAGGGTCATTTTTTTTTTTTTTTTTGGACTCTCTGCTTCTAAAGTTCTTTATATACTCTGGGTATTAATCCTCTGCCAGACGTATAGCTGGCAGCAGAAACTCTTGCTGAGCCTTCTCTCCAGCCCATTAGACCCCTCCCTTTTTTTAAAGGCACATTTTTTGGGGGGGTGGGGGTGCTGGTTTTTTTATGACATCAAGCCTTCCTAACCACAGGGCAAGTTTGGCCCAAAGTTCTTAACCTTTGCCCTCCCTTTGTTTGTCTTAAGTCAAGAATTATCAGAGTAAATCTCCCATCTCTGCCAGGGGGCCTCTTAACTCATCTTTTACTGGATTCTGGGGAAGGCTCGTCTATATCACAGTTACTTTGCTGCTTTTTTATAGGAAGCTCTACTCGGAGATCAAAGGCAACCTGCAGCAATTTATGAGGAAGGAAGGAAGTGGGAGAGGGGCATCCCTGGCTTTCAGGAGGTGTGCTCTAGAATTGCGAATCTATCAGGAATAGCTGACATCCGCTGCGTTCATGAGAGCTGGGGCCAGGTACTCCTGAGTGTGGGGAATGGGACAACTCCCTGTTGGGAACACTGGACTTCACCCACAGCTGAGTCAGCAGATGCCAATGTTAGGTGAACCGCAGGGTCCCCTGGGTCCCTTTGGTTATATATTTCTATATGTCACATTTGCATCACAGGAGACCGAGTCCTGGGTCTCCTACTAAGCAAGTGCTGTCCCACTGAGCAGCCCTGGTCTGGCTTCCTTTCGAACAATACAGATGCTCTGGTCTTGCTTTACGATTTAACTGGCCCCGGTAACTTTTAAACCTTTATATCTCAAAGACCTTACTGGTGTCCTGGGGTTCAAAGGGTGTCCAAATAATCTCTGTCCTGATGTTAGCATTTCCTTAATTTAACCCTTCCCCTTTCTAAGAATATAACTGTACTTTTCAAAGGGCCCCACAACAAAAATTCGGTTGCTCTTAACTCTCTAGTCAATGGTGATGAATAAAGAGAAAATTTACAAAAAAATGAGAATGCTTCAGAAATAAGAGGACTGAAGCTAAAATTATTTGGAAGACAATTTTTGCTTCTGAAGGGCCCTTGGACAACACACTCCCAGAGATTCAAGATGAGTAAACAAGAAAGAGAGGGCTCACTTTTATTGCTTTACAGTTTAAGGGAAGCATTTTAGAGAAATATTTTGAGACTTTCTTTTTCCCTTTTAAAACCGTGTGAGGTTATTTTTAGGAGGGTGGGCGGCTGGTTGAGGGGAGTATGAGGAACATGACATCACCATGCTATTTGGGGAAGAAGAGTCAGAGGGTGATGCCAGGTTGGGTAGGTTTAGGTTGGATGCTGTGTATTTAGGAGCTGAATCGAGTCCTTTTTTTTGCCGCTCTTCACTGGAGACGGGAAGGATAATATTTATCCAAAGCTAATTTGTAAACTTCATCTTTGTTTGAAGGTCTGGAGTCTAAACTGCTCCTCTGCGCTTGAAGGCGGCAATGCACAGGCCAGTTTCTCTTGGAGCCAACCTAAGCAGGCGGCTTCCCAGAGGCCTGGAGGCTCCCCAGGCCCCCACCGGCCTTATCTTAGGTCAGCTGGCCCTGGCTGAGCAATTCCACAGCAAATCCTGAACCTGCACATTTTTGCTGCTGATAAGGGCACTTTGGACGGGGAGGTGGACAGGGTGGTGTTTGGCTCCTGTCTTTAGACGCCACAGTGGATGCTCTCTCTACGAGATGTTATCACCAACCCTCCTACTTCCCACCCCCACCCCACCCCACCCCCGCTCCCCTAGAGGTTTTACAATGGTCCCCCCTGAATGTGAATATGCGTATAGCATGTCCCTAAAGTAGTGTTTCACTTCCAGGGAACAGTGTGTCTTTTAAACACCCCACCTCCCCCTTGGCGACAAATGAATACTTTTGTGTGTGTGTGTGTGTTGCAAAGGACTCCAGTGATGCTTGCCACGCTGCTTTCTAAGCGTGTACTGTGGAAAGTAGCGTTTTACTCTCTGTTTCTCTGTTTGTAACCTATTTATGGGTCTCTGATAGATGACTGGTTTTTGGCAGGCTTGAGATAAGCCTGGGTCAAGAAAACAGCTTGCTCTCGTCTCCTCAAGTCCAGCTCCTCCTGCCTATCGGTTATTTCCTCTCTGTTATCTTCAAACACTCCCAAGCAGAGCTCGCCAGGAGGAGGAAGGTTGGCAGGGATCTGGCCCAGTTCTAAAACAGGCGTCGTCCCCCCCCCCCCGCCCCCGCCCCCAACCCCCCTCAACCTTTCTTCTTTATTGCCACACTGGGTCTCTCCGCAAGCTGGTGGGGGTAGGGGGACATCAAGGAGTCTGTTCCCTCTTTAAAGAAGGGTCTCTGAGAGGTTTCTAATCAGCTCACTGTCAGCCTGCTTCCTCTGATCAGCTTAAACAGGTCCACTTGAAGTTCAAGACTGCCAAGCCCAGTGTGTTGAGGTTGAAAGCGGAGGAGCACGCGGGAAGCCCCGAGCTTCCTCCAGAGGCTTATCCAGCTCGGCAATCTCAGCCTGCAGAACCAGCCCGTTCTTTCTGAGTAAATCAATGCTTCCACTACCTGGAGAAATTTCTATTCTACACGCGGCCCCCCTCCCCCACAACCCCTCCGCGCCCACCCTTCCCAAGCTCCCCCTCTCACTTAGATGTACACTCGACTTCTTTCTCCTTCAGGCAGCCTGGCCTCTGAGGCTGAACCCCCTCTGTGTGCTCTTCCAACATCTCAGTCCAAATAAATCTTTGAAGCGCTCATGGATAGTTTTCTAACTGTATCTTTAAAAAACAAAACAAAACGAAAAAGCAAGATAGGCTATCTCTGGCCAGTGCAGACTGTAGGGACAGGAAGTCTCTGTGTGGTGACTCTGGGGGTCCTTTTGTAACAGTTGTTTTCCTGTTCTGTCTTCAAAAAGGAAGGCTTTTGTTAACCATTAGCCACGGACAAGAGTGTGTCCATTTCAGCAAAATTAATAAGAGATAGCGTTTTTTTTCTTCCTTCTAAATGGCCCCGTCGGTAATTAACATCGCTTCTCATTATTCAACTTGAAAGGCTTTCCAGGCTCCTCGTGACCTTGCCTGGCTTTGTTAAACTGTGGCCTCCAGCCTGGGAGAGAGACCTAAATGCAGGAAGAGCACTCCAGACGCCAACTCCCCAGATGCCTCAGAAATCAGCCGACAAATATTTATTGAGTGCCTACTGTGTGGGGCTACCTCGTTGAAACGGACAGTAGGTCCTGATGGAAGGGGCTTTGGAAGAGAAGATAAAAAGGGATTTGTTTAAAAGAGCCCTCAAGATAACAGAGCTATGGTGACCACAGGATAAGAGCCAGGCTAAGAGTGAGCCTAGGCTGAACTGAGGAAATATTACAGACGGGAGCTTTTTGGGAGAAGCACTCATTCGTTAGCATTCAGAACACAGAGAAGATGTGGACATTCAGCTAAGTTCTCCTTACTCCAAGAAAGGGGAAGAGCACGTTCAAGGACAGTTGAAGCTCAGAAGAATTTTTCCTTCCGTAATGGGTGGCTTACATGCATACCTGGCCCAATGAGGTTTTAGCCGTGGACTGTTTACAAATGTAATAGATTCTAGTTTACCCACCTCCTCCCAAAAGTACAGGAAATACTTTCCTGTCAATCCCATCCTGCACCCCAAATCAGGTTAGTGCCCAGAAGGCTATTTGGTCACAGACGTAGAAATGTCACTTGGGGGCTGGATAAGTCAGACTCCATATTGTCCACGTCATTAACCCCAGACATGGCGTTTGAAATAGTTACCAACAGAATCCCACACGCCCAGGACAGAGAGAGCACGTGAGGGCCCAGGAAGAGTTTTCATGGCTTGTACAAAAACAAGGGCCTCCTTTTCATAGCCCCCTTTAACGTCTCCCCTCCTTTTCCTTCCTCCATCTCTCCTCACCCTCACCCCCTTTCTGCACCCCCTTTCCCTCTCCCCTCTGTCCTCTTTCTCCCTGTGCTAAGGATCAGACCCCTATGACGAAGGATTATACCCCATAAGCAACAGAAGCAAGGGCTTTGCCTCTGAGCTGCATTCCTGGCCCTCACTTTTTGCATGAGTGTATGTATGTATGTATATATGTATGTATGTATGTATGTATGTATGTATGTATGTATTATGTATGTGTATGTGTGTGACCATGGTATGCTCCCTTCCACCATGTGAATTCTGGGATCCAACTCAGGTCCTCAGGGTTGGTGACAAGTACCTTTATCCACTGAGTCATCTCACTGGCCTCACCTTTCTTTCTTTCTTCCTTCCTTCCTTCCTTCCTTCCTTCCTTCCTTCCTTCCTTCCTTCCTTCCTTCCTTCCTTCCTTTCTTCCCTCCCTCCCTTCCTTCTCTTCTTCTTCTCCTCTTCCTCTTCCTCCTCCTCCTCTTCTTCTCTACTTCTTCCATAATCTCACGGTGTGAAAATATAAAGGCCTTCACAGTCAATCTCTTGATTTTTATCCATCTACTTCCTCTTACGAGAATGTTTTGCTTATTTCACCACTGTTGAACAAAATGGCTCAAACTGTGATGCAGTAGTCGGAAAGCGGCACCAAGACAGTGACGCCTGCCCTCACTCCAGTCCTGCCCCAGATCACTGACAACGCTCAGTGCCTGGATGGAGGGAGAGGGAGACAAGCATTCAGAGGAAAGTATGAAATTTGGAGCCTAGCTGTTGGAGTTAAAATAGGCTCCCAAACTCTTCAGGCGTTCTCTGTGATGCACTCTGTATAGTGTGAGCAGCGGCTACCTCCGAGGCCACCCCTCCCCCGACCTGGAAGCCATTCTTTTTCGGATGTCTGAGTCACTTAAAATTGTGGGGCAGAAACATAAACAGAATGAGAAAAGTTGTTCGCCACCAGCACGCAACTTTTTAACTCCTTTGGGCGCTGAGAGAAGCCTTCCTCCCTCTTTTTGTCAATACACACACGTGGGAAAGTTTAAATTCACGAAAATGTGTCTATTTTCATCATGGAAAGGGGTCCGTGGCTGGACAGGAACCTGGCTGTCCTCTGACCAGCAAAAAACGACTTGGGAGAAAGTCGGGGGGGCGGGGGAGGCATCAGGGAGGGGGCAGACCTGCTGCTGGATACTATCCTTGGGAGTGTTATGGATTTGAATAAGCAAATATGTTCTCTTACTTTCTTGTGCTGTACGGATTTGTTTGTTGAGACAGTGATAGGAATTCTAGCCACGCCCCCATGATCACACATGCCCTGGCGAGACACTTAGTCATTTCCACCTAGTCATTTCCAGGTCAGATGTCCTATGTAATCCATGTGCTGGGTGACCACATGATCTATGCATGCTCGTGGATTAACCACATGGGCCCATGTGCGCATGCTCGGGATAGTCCTTAATAGGCGGATCCCATGTACCCTCTCCCTCCTCCACACGCGTCTTTCAGCAAGCCAGATCACATCCTGTCCTTTCCTTCTCCTAATAAAACTCTTGATAGTGGGTTTTTGTTGTGTTTCGTGATTTTTCCTCACAGGGTAAGAGTGCCGAGTAAAACCAACAGACAGGGCCTCACTGTGTAGCCCAGGCTGGCTTCAAACTCGAGACAGTCCTCCTGCTTCGTGAAGCCTCCTGAGTCCTGGAATTTCAGGCATGAACCACCACGACTGGCTAGAAATTTGAAACATCAAGTAAAAACTAAAGCTGCAGGAAGAAAGCACAGCAATGTGAGTGGTGGATTAAGGCTCTCTCTCTCTCTCTCTCTCTCTCTCTCTCTCTCTCTCTCCTTTGACAAAGTCTCCCTGTGTACTACAATCTGAGATTGAACCCCTGCTCCTCCTGCCTCGGCCTCCTGAGTGCTGGGATTCCAGGAGTGTGCTGCTATGCCCAGCCCACATTTCAGTTCTCTGTGAGGAAAATCACATGACCACTAAGAACTAGAAGGTCTCCTTCCCTGACACTTGACAGCAAAGGATTCTTCCACATGGCTACAGAGGACATTAGAAGTGTGCCTGAAGGCTTGTTGCTGGATACAATTTACAGGAACCCATTGGTTTGGATAGAGCACCTAAACTAGGCACAATAGACTGGATCAAAGCAGTATCACTCACGCCAAGAAACCCTGCTGCCAACAAGAAACTGATGTTTGTTTCACTTTCTAGGAAAGGAGACAGAGGGAGCATGAGGGTGAGCTTGAGCTGGGAGTGTGAGATTTCCCTTGTCTAGAACAATGGGGAAGTCCTGTTTTCCTTGGCTTTCTTTACTGGCTTTGTGTTACTGTAACAGAATAACTGAGATGATCAATTTGAAACAGAGCGGTTTACTGAGCTTGTACTCTTAGAGGTTTCCATCCCTGGTTGGTTGATTCACTGCCTTTGGGTCTGTGGTGGGTAGCACATCAGGTTTGGAGTTCATAGCAGAGGAAACTGCTTCCTTCATGGAAGCTTGGAAGCAAAGAGAAAGGAGCGGCTAGAGTCGGAAATTCAATGTGAAAATGAGGGTGTTGATTTCTGAAGACCCGAGCCTCCACCTTTCAACTTTTACACACGAAAAAGGCTCACCTCAGAAATATTCCTTAGAAAAACTGTGGACTCACTGAGATTAACAGAGAAATGCTGTAGGGACTATGTAGAACCTTCTAGGTGAACAACGTTGCCATTTAAAAGTGAGTTTAGTGAGTCCAAGGCCAGCTTGGACTGCAGAGAAACCTGTGTCAAAACCAGAACAAACGTGAAAACAAAAACGAAGTTGAAACGAAACAGTATTTTCAAGCCAGTGTGGGGAGCGCTGGGTCACAGTCCCAACTGCTGTGAAGGCTAAGGCAAGAGCATTGTTGAAGCCCAGGAGTTCGGGGCCAGCCTGGGCTTAATGAAACTCCGTCTCAAGGAAAACAGAAGGGCATTTTTATTTTATTTTTATTTATTTATTTTATTTATTTATTTATTTATTTATTGATTGATTGATTGATTGATTGATTTTTCAAGACAGGGTTTCTCTGTGTAGTTTTGGTGCCTGTCCTGGAACTCACTCTGTAGACCAGGCTGGCCTCGGACTCACAGAGATCTGCTTGGCTCTGCTTCCCGAGTGCTAGGATTAAAGGTGTGTGCCACGGCCATCCAGCCAGGAGGGCATTTTTAAAAGGAGGTATGAATTAGGTCTTTCTAGGAACATGTGCTAGGGTGCAGAGGCTGATAGAAAGATTTCAAACCTTTTATATCCCTGTTTGTTAATTTTGAGGAGGGGTCTCTTTGTTGTAGCATAAGAGGCTTAGAGATTGTGTTCCTCCTGTCTTAATCCTCCAGAGCTGTGATTACAGTGTGCCACCCTGTTCTGCTGGGTAGGGTGTTGAAGACTGCATAGGAAATAGCCTTGTTAGCCTTTGAAGAAGCAGCCCTGAATGCCGGTTAACACAGAAACCCACAACTGGTCAAAGTGTAGAGAACGTGTCTGTAGAGTGGCTCACCTACACCTGTATCCCACCCCTTCCCCCAAGAGCCAGAAGTCCAGGGGGACGGGAGCAAGATGACAGCGACACCACAGACAATCGTCTAGAGCCTTTGTGTGATGCTCATGAGTAGCAGAAGGAGCAGGGAAGGGGAGGCCTGCACCACCCACCATTTACAACAGGCCTTTCAGTTACGGCTTTCCATCCTCCTCAGGCTCGGCTCCGCTGTGCTCCTTAGGGTGACGTAATTGCATTGACAGGTCAGGCAGGAAAAGGGTTTGCGTAACTCACGCGAGGACAGTCAGCTCCCACATGATTGAAAGCCGGCCTGTTGGATTTCATTCTTCCCCAAAGGTAATGAGCAATGTCTTTAAAGACAGAAAGTTGTGTTTGGTGGTCCAGTCCGTAAATCAATATCTGACAGCCCTCTCTCCCCAGCCTGTGTAATGCTCACAAAATGAGACACATTTGTAGGCCTCTTGGGGATCTTTGTTTGAATGACCTTTTTTTCCCCCTCTGCTGACCTGTAGTCTCCACACTGTATATCAAAATCCAGAGGCCTTTCTTCCCCGCTCTCTACCTTTCAGGAGACTCATTTACACTTCACAGATTTCATGGAGCTCTGGCTTCTGAGTCCTAAGTGGAAGAAAGGGTTTAGTGTCTAAAAAATGGCTCCTGAGAAAGCGAGTGCCTAAATGAACTTCCATCTCTTCTATTTCTTGCACAATTTATACAAGGTCATTCCAAATCAAAGAATTAGCTCATCTGATCTGACACCTTTGATTTACTTTCCTGGGAAAACGTTCCCCGATACCCCTTCAACTCAATTTTTAAATTAGCATTTCTGCTAGAGTTGTCGTGTTTGTGTGTGCGCGCGCACACATGTGTAGTAGGGAAATTTCCTTTAATTATATGTTAGATGCCTGTTAGAGCTTTAGGGATCTCCGTGTTGTGGTAGGATACCCATGACATACCACAGAGAAAGTCATTGTCATTGCACGATAGTAAAAACCCACGCAGCACATACGTCTTACTACCTTGTTAGTCTGGGATTATCGAATTCCGTGTGCTTCTGGTGGGTTAGCCAATTGAGAGCTTGCAACCAAGCCCACTCCTGTATAGGATTGGGTGTGAGACCCAGGCAGGCCAGACAAACTCTTTTTCAGAGACCGAAGTGAATGTTGAGAAAGAGTGGTCTCCCCAAAGAGGTAAAATCCCAGAGCTAGGGGGCATTTTTTTTTCTTACAATGTAGTAGAAACTACCAGAGAATAGTATCAGCATAAAGGATGAAGTGTGATGTAAGGTTGGATGCATGGATGGATGGATGGATGGATGGATGGATGGATGGATGGATTGGTGAGTGGATAGATGGATGAATATGCAGATAGAGCACAGATCAATGGGTATATGCATGCATAGATAGATGGAAGGAGAGGTGGGTGTGAATATACCCCCTCCCCCATGGTTGGATATTGGATGGCTTCAGAGACAGACAGATGGATGGACAAGTCAAAAGACAAAAAACTGGTGCAACTTGAGCTTGGAGCCAATTGGACTTGAAGATCCACTTCTCTAACTTCCCTATTTAAAGAAACATGCCTCCCTTTTTTATTTCTAAGTTAGTTTGCCACAAATTTCTGATGTTACCACCTTAAAAAATCACAGAAGAATACTACTTTGAATGTTTACTGTGTGTTCTGTGATTGAAAGGTGTGCTGATTATTATTATTCTTTGTTGTTGTTGTTTGTTTTTTTGTCCACTTGATATAAGCCAGGGTCATCTGGGAAGAGGGGAACTCAGATGAGAAAATGTTCCCATCAGGTTGGCCTGTAGGGAAGTGTAGGAGGCTTTTTACTGAGTCAGGGTTGATGTGGGAGGGCCCCGCCTACTGTGGGTGGTGCCACACCTGGCCAGATGGGCCTGAGTAGTTTAAAATGCAAGCTGAGAAAGATATGCAGGGTGAGCTGATAAGCAGCATTTCTCCGTGGCTTCTGTCTCCGTTCTGGCGTCCAGGTTCCTGGCTTTCCTTCAGTGATGGACCATAAACTGTGCAAGAGGAAGTAAGCCCTTTCCTTCCCAGGTTGCTTTTGGTCACAGTGTTTATCACAGCAACAGAGAACAGAGGAGCACAGGATGGCAGTCTTTCTTAAAGCCAGTTCCCACAGGAACGGAGATCCTCCAGCCGAGGGATGCCATCACCTCGTGCCTTTGTCTCCATTCCAGCAGACAGATGAATTCCAAGAAAGAGAAGCCCACAGAACAAAAACAGCAAAAAGGCTTTATTGGTAAGTTGTACAAGGATGATTTAGAACCTCATTCTAGAAAGCATGGCTGGACCCTCTGGGGTATGGAACTGATAATGGACAGTCAGGATCCAGGCTGCCTTGAAAGTCCCTTAAGATTTTATCTCAGAAGCAACTTCCTCTGTCTAGTGGCTGTGGCCAAAAATCCTCTTGTAGGATTTTTTATTGGACTACAGAATCTTTTTTTTTTTTAAATGAAAATAGATTTCAGACTGGAGATACGGCTCAGCAGTTAAGAGCACAAGCTCCTCTTGCAGAGGACTAGTACTAAGTTCCCAGCACTCACACGGTAGCTCACAAACTTTCTGTAACTTCAGCTTCAGGAGATCTGTGACCCTCTTCTGGCCTCCTTCGCATTAGGCACGCACATGGTACACGTACATACACACAGGCAAAACACTCATATCCATAAAACTAAAAATGTAACAATCTCTCTCTCTCTCTCTCTCTCTCTCTCTCTCTCTCTCTCTCTCTCTCTCTCTCTCTCTCTCCAGAGATGTTGAAATATCATTGTGGAGCCCTGGCTGGCCTGGAATTTGATTTGTAGACCAGGTTGGTGGGTTACCAGGCCCAGCCAAATCTTAAAAAGGGAAGAAGAAGGAGGAGGAGGAAGAGAGAGAAATAGATTCCACTTCTCAGAGAAGGTGCCTTGGAGAAGTGTGGTTACAATTAGGCGCTAGCCCTGATTCCCAGATACAGAGGGAGTATCTGTGACTCAGAGATTAGCCAAAGGATTAAATCACCTGGCAAAGGCTCTGTCCAATAGGATAGCTCCCTATAAGACAGGACAATCCCCCTTTCTGGTCTTTTGGACCAGGAAAACCAAAGGGTGTGTGTCTAGGTTTAGGTTGTACTTGGAAGATCCCAAGACCGGCACTACTTCAGCTCTTCCTTAGGCCTGACCCACAGTATATATGTGGAGGGTCCATGCCTGGGTTCTCACACTGCTGCGTCACCCCCAAATAAAGGTGATCTGTGTATCCCATGATTGCATTGTCTAAGAGGTGGCTCTGTTTTATAAGCTCAGTAAATTTGCAGATATTACAAGGTGTGGATTAGAAAGAGATCAGACGGTGGAGGTGGAGCTTGGTGGCAGAGTGCTTTCTTAGCGTGTACACAGCCCTGGGTTCAAGACCCGGTATTACAACACCAACACCAACAATATACAAGCCACCAGAGATGAACAACCAAGGAAACAGGAACATAGGTAGTAATTTGAGTCTGGATGGCTATTGATACCTCATAAGTGAGCACTTTTGCTGTCTGGAAGAAGGAAAACCCTCTGAGTTGTTCAGTGAGAAGGTGTGGTCACGTTGAAAGAGCCCTGCAATGGGATCCCAGAGGACCCAAGCTTTCGTGCTAATGAGCTGCGTGACCTCCCGACTGGCCCCAGTTTCAATTCATTTCTAAATTTATGGAGTCTTTCCTCTGTGAACATGCCTCTGTTTGTCAGGCTCTAGAGGATACAAAATGGTTCAGGCCAGCAAGCCGGAGAGGTTGACATTTTGCAGACAAGTTCATAGCTTCCTTTCTCTCAGCAGAACCCGACTGTGATGCATGCCTAGGTAGAAATTAAATGCTATTGAATATCTGTCACCATAGCTGAATGTTGAGAGTCTCCGCGGCTCCAAGGAAATGTATAGGTTTTGGCTTCGCTTGGCTTGGAGCAGGGTTCCTTCCATAGGCCTCCCTGCACTGGGGAGGTAGGAGGCTGATCAGGTAGAGGGAGCATGAATTTCAGGTTCTGGGGCTGGGTCTCTGTGAGTCCTGAATGTCTTCTTTCACACTGGTGGACAGAGTTGGTGGAAGGTGCATGGCAAATTCCACTGGAGAGGATGCAGGGCAGCATTGTTAGCTGGCGCTGACTGGTCTTAATCAGCAAAGAAACCCCAGCTGCAGTAAGGGAGCCCTCCCTCTGCTTAATGTATTAAAATGTTTTACAGCCTTCTCTTGCCCTCTCCTGCTGGTCCCCTCTCCCAGCCACCTCCTTATCTGTTCTCTGCAGAACTTAATAAGTGAGACAAACAAACCTCAAAGGTGTGGGCTTTCCTTCTCTTCCTCCTCCTCGCCAGCGCCAGCGAACACATTCGCTCTTCTGCCTCTAGCTCTCTCTGCCTCCCTCCTTCCTCTGTCTCTGTGTCTTTATTTCTCCCCCCAGTCTTCGTCTCTGTCTTCATATCTGTATTCCTCCCCATCCTGCCAAAAGTTTGTTACATTAAAACACAAGATGCAAAACCAAACACTTTATTTCTAAAATTTGCGGCTAGGATGCTCATTTGACACACAAAGAGCAGTGAGATGTTTCCATGTCGTTTTGTTCCCTACTCATCTGCATCTTTCCAAGTATATGTCTTTCCAGCCAGGAAAACGGTTCATTCTAAGTGCTTTTCACTTTCAAGTGCAGTCAGCAAAACCAGTGTCTTTTTCCAGTGATGATTGATAGCTTTATCCAATTTTCAAGGTACCTAGTTGCTCTAGGGGCTTTCTTTGGAGTCACCATAGCTTCTAAGGGTGAGTGAGGATGCTTCTTTAATGGAATATTGACAGGATTGACTTGAGTACCTTGGCCCACCCTTTCTAGAATTTTTTTGAGAATGAAAAAAAAAAGAAGAAAGAAAGAAAGATAGTTTGGAGAAGAAATGTCTCCTGAAGCGTTCAGATGTCAAAGGCTTGTCCCAGTGACTGGTGATGTGGATAGCGGATGGATGCCGAGGGCACTAATTCCGTCAGTGGGAGGTTAGGAAGTGTGGCCTGGTTAGAGGAAATATCTTTGGAGGGAATGTTTTGCATTTGGCAAAGCAGAGACAGTTGGATGGCAGCCACTGCTCTGAGCTTAGACCTGTTTCTCAAGGGTTTCTGGTTTTCCCCTCAAGTCATCCTTCATTCAATGTCTATAAGAAACCCTACCTTCGCCACCCCAGGCTTTCATTGCTTGTGCCCCTTGCAAAGGGGCTCTGTCATCCCTCCAATTGGCCCTTCCCCAACCCTGGATCTCCCCCCCCCCCAGCATGCTGGGCTGACCAAGGTGAGTGGACTTCTTACCAGGTGCTAACATGCTACTAGCTGCATCCAAAAGGCCGCATCTGTGTTCCACCTCATGTTTGTTTCTCTTGTAAGTTAAACAAATTTTTTTTTTTATTTTATTTTTGATTGTGTCCCTGTGTGGGTCTGTGCACGTGATTGCAATTGCCCCATGAATGCCAGAAGTGGGTGCTGGATCCCCTGGAGTTGTGGGCTGCCCGATCTGGGTGCTGGGAGTCGGTCTCAAGTCTTCAGAAACAGCAGTCTGAGTTCTTAACTGTTGATCCGATTTCCAGCTCTCCTTCCCAGATTGGTTATTTTGTTTTCTAGCTGAGTGGGAAGACTGGAAACAGACACTTGGAGAAAAACACTACAGCGGGCACATGAGTAGTCTGGCATGGGCTTCCTCTTAAGGTCGGACTGACACCATTGTAGAGATTATGGGTTGGGCTAGGCATGGGGACGCACACCTGGAATCCCAGCACCCAGGAGGTAAGTTTAAAGCCATTTTGAGCTGTGATACTTGCTTACATAGTGAGGTCCTGTCTCAACAGACAAAATCACACAAACAAAAAAGATTGTGGCATGAAAAAAAAAAAGCCTACACCATTTATTGACATATTGAATAAATTTTTTATGTTTCAATGTTTGATTTTTTTATTTGTTGGTTGATTGGTCTAATTTGTTTGTTTTTTTGAGCCAGTGCCTTACATTATAGCCTAAACTGTTCTTGAATAGCTCATCACTCTCTTATATCATGTTGCATTGCTTTTATTTTGTTTCTTTTGTTTTGTTTCTTTGGAGACAGGGTCCCAGTGTGGACCTGGAACTTGCTATGTAGACCAGGATGGCCTCCAACTCATAGAGCTTTGCCTGCCTCAGTCTCCAGGGTGTTGGAATTAAAGGGGTCACCATATTTGGCCCTCTGCTTTGTTTTAATATGGAGAATGAGAATGGAATTCTGGTAATGTTTTGGCTAAGATCTGAGAGCTACATGTGGTTCGTAGAAGTTTATTTTGGGTTTCAAGTTGACCAATGGTTAGACTACACTGGAGTAACTTAACCTTAGAGGCTCTTAAGTAGTGGGGAGACCTTGGAAAAAGTTACAGGGAGTCATGATTGGGGAAAGCTATAATAAAAGAACATGACTTTTCACCCTTCAAAGTTGTCTTGGTAAGTTGTGTTCAAGCTGTAAGCAATGTGTACCCAGGAGATGGTTTTGAATTCATTCTATTTAAAACATTTTTTTATTTGTGAGTGCGGTACTAAAGATGGAACTCAGGACCTATTGTATGCCCGTTCAAATGCCCTGTCACTAAACTCCATCCATAGCTCCTTGAGTGCTGTCTTTTATTTGACTAGTTCAATATGCTGCTACCCTCGCTGATTAAACAAATACATGGCATCAAGAAAAACTCCCCGTCAGCCTTCTGTCTCTGTATCCAGTACTTGGGAGAAAAGGCTTATTTTGCCTGATGGTTTCCACCTATGACTGACCCTGTTGCTTTTGGACTTGTGGTTGGCAGTAGATCATGATGGGAAGTGTGGTGGGACAAAACTCCTTACCTTGTGGCCAGGAATCAAAAGGGAAAGGCAAGATTTGGGAGACGTGAAAGCACTTTCTGTGAAAGCAAGAGGACCTCAGTTCAACCCCCCCAGAAGCCCATGGAAAAGCTGGCCAACGTCTCTCACATAGCTGTAGTCCTGGCACTGAGAGACAGTGATTAGCAGATCCTGGTAGCTCGCTGGCCAGCCAATCTATCTAAATGGACCTGCTTCCAGTTCAGTGAGAGACTCCGCTTCAAAAAAATTAAGTGAAAATAGAGTCTTCTGACAGATATCCTCCTATGGCCCATGTACGTGTGAGCACAGGTGTATGCATGTCTCTTAAAGCTGCCATGCCTTCCCATACAAGCACCAAGCTGTTGGTTGTGGCTCTCATGTAGCCCAGGCTAGCCTGGAACCTTTACTAAAGCCGAGGATGACCTTGAACTCCAGATCTTACTGATTCTATCTCCAAAGTGCTAGAATTACAGGTATAGGCCATATGCCCAGCCAGCTAGTCTTTGAAATACTGTTCTTTGGAAGTCATTTAAGACAAATATTATAACACTAAACTTAAGGGTAAAAATAACCTATTTGAGAGCTTGAGCCTATTAGCAATGGGTTCTGTTAAACAGAAAGCTATGGATCTTAATGTGTATAGAATATGCACAAGGCTAAAATGGGCTACTTCAAGGGAGAAGTTGATAATTTTTAAAATGTAGATTTCTTATAAGTGAGAGTCCCATTAAAATCATTAATAAACAGGATTTGAAGAGTGTTTGTGCCTAGTGAGAATATACTTACATGTGCACACATGAGAGTGTGTATATGTGGGAACCACCTTGTCATGGGAAACTGCACACTTTTTAAAAGTTAAAATAATTAATAGAGCCAAGTCATAGTGACACACACCTTTAATCCCAGCATTTGAGAGGCAGAGGCAAGTGGACTTCTGTGAGTTTGAAGTCAGCCTGGTCTACAGAGCTAATTTCAGGACAGCCAGAGCTACACAGAGAAATCCTGTCTAGACAGATAAAAAAAGATTAATAGTTAATAAATTAATTCAAGAATTGATTACTTAATAAGTCATAAAGCAAGGTTAGGAAATTTAAATTCTCCAGCTATAAGTAATCTAGAAATTAAAGACAAAAGTGAAATTAAAATAAGCTTCATGCATTTAGAAATAACAATCAAAAAGAGGACCCACAGTTCAAAGAAATCATAGAAACTAAAAAAACAATTAACTATTAAAGTGTCTAACACAGCTAAGAGGCAGCCTAGCATGCACTGTGCGGCCTTTAGCGATGACCCCAGAGGTAAGAGAAGGGATAAGTGCGAGAAGATGCTGATGTGAGCAGGATGAGTCAAGTTCATGGTGCTGCAGCCGCAGAGACTACATTTTAAGGGAATATTATGATTAACTTGATCTTCCTTAAAGACTAAGTTGAGATGGAAAAATTCCTAGAAAAGTATAGATTTAAAAACTAAGTTAAAAAGTAATAAACGCCCAGAGGAGCCGATAATTTTTAAAGAATTTAAGGCAGTAGTTAAAAAATTTCCCACAAAATAAACACCAGTCCCAGATATTTTTATAAATAGCTTTTACTGTGTATTTAGGGAACAAGTAATTTCAAGCTTGCAGAGTCTTTCAAAGAACAGAAACTTCCCACTCGTACAGTAGACAAATACAGTATTAGTTTAAAGTCAGCATTTTACATGTGTTTGCTTGTGTGTGTGTGCGTGTGTGCGTGTGTGCCACAGCATATGTATAGAGGTCAATGTGCATGTGTGTGTGTGTGTGTGTGTGTGTGTGCACGCTTGTGTGTGTCACAGCATATGTGTGGAGGTCAGTGTGTGTGTGTGTGTGCTTGTGTGTGCCACAGCGTATGTATAGAGGTGTGTGTGTGTGTGACTCGTGCCACAGCATATGTATGGAGGTCAGAAGGAGAGACTTGCAGGAGTCACTTCTCTTTCCACTGTATGGGTCCTGGGGATCCAATTGAGGTTGTGGGCTTAAGGATAAGTGCTCTTATCCATAGAGGCATCTCTCAGCCTGACTGTGAAAAGCTGGAAGGCGTTTATGCGGGAAGGAGACTCACACATCAATCTCCTCCGCACACCTGCAGGCAAGAATCCCAGAAGCACCAGTACCATCAGGTACCAGCACCGTCAATGCTGTGTGTCTCTGGAGTGACTGATCTAACATGAAATGACTATATCACACCCTATTAATAGCGCTAAGGAGAAAAAAAAAAAAAGAAACACAAAAAAACCCCTCATGGTATCACAGCTTCAGAAAAGGCTCCTGATAGAATTCTTCAACCATGGTGATGAAACCCTAGCAGACCAGATTGAAGATGCAACTCCCTTCACCTCAGCAACATCATATGAAAAGTAACCCCTGCTGGCAAACCTAGGCTGATGAGCACTGAGACGCTGAAGCCGGAGTTGGTCTCCTAAGCACAGGGTACTGTGGGAGCCGAAGATAGGATGCCCAACACATGTCTGACAAAGGCCACGGTAGCCCTTCGTGTAGAAGATGATGACATATTCAATTATATTCGAAAGAGTGGAGTAAACACCCAGAGAACTATATGAAAAACAAATAAAAATGCCAATTCTCCTCCAAGTGATAATTAATTCAATGCCGTTTCAATAAAGAAATACCAGCAGGGTTTATTTTTCTTGCAGAATTTAATAGTTTCTCAAATTTAAATGGAAGAGCGAATTAATGAGAACAATCGAGCCAGTCTTAAGGAGAACCAGGTCACAGAGGTTTATAAAATGTGAGGCCAGCAGCGTCTGTTAGCCAAGGAAGACAAAAGGGAGGGAGCGAGGAGACATGCAGATGTGAGAAACCCCGGAGCTGACGGAGCTGGCGATGGCAGGCTGTGCAATGAACAGTGCTCGGACACTCGGTATGTACAGCTAGGAAAATCACAAACACCGCTAGATGATAACATTGACGCCAGAGGGCAAGGTGGACTAAAATCCAAAATGTGACCTGCAAAACTTTCACGTTCTTAGAAGAAAATACAGGAGAATCTTTTTGAAAAAATTTAAAGTGTGTGTGTGTTTGTGTGTGTGTGTGTCTGTCTGTCTGTACGCTGTGCGCATATTATGGTGTGTGGAGGTCAGAGGGCAACTTTGAGGAGTCGAATTCTCTCTCCCAACTAAGTGGGTCCTGAGGATTGAAATCAGATCATCAGGATTGGCAACAAGCACCTTCCGCGTTGGACTGTCTCACCAGTCCAGAAGAATGTGTTTATGATGCTGAAACAGAATAGGGTTTCTTTAATAAGCACAAAGAACACAGAACGATCAACAAACTTAATCAGGATGAAGACGGAGACAGTCTATCCTTCCAGTGATGTCACTGTGAGAGGGAGACGCATCCTCACACAGCTGGCAAAGGGTTAGTATTTTTAATAAGTCTATCAGTGTTTGCAGATTAGTAAGGAAACTGTGAACAATAAGAGGAAGTATAAACAAGTAAGACGGAGAAAAGGATGTGGTCACCATTCTTGGTAGCAAGTGCCTCTACCAGTTAAGCTGCCATTTTACTGCCCCCTGTATTTTATTATTCTTTGTATGATTTACTCTTTGTCTTCTTTACTCTCAATCTTCTTAGTTTTTTCCCCAGTGGCCTGCTGATTTGAAACCCTCTAAAAGAAATGGTTATATGTTAATACTCACTTAAAAATGCCCATTTTTTAAAAAAAGTACCCACTTTAAGTTGTTTGGCTGAAAACGATCTGTCTGGCCCGAGAGTGCTTATACTTGATGAAGCTGTCATTTCATGCCACAGAGGAGTGACAGAGAGTGGCCACAGCCCAGGTGTTGGCATCTAGATTTCTAGAGGGTTAGTTAGAAATGTCCAGGACTGAGCCTGTCAAGTGTCCCAGGGCTGTGAGTCTCAGCTAGCAAGTGCCCCGCATTGTTCAAGAAACCTTAAAGGTAAAAACTTTCTTAGGACTGGTGAGAAGACTCAAGGGGACAATGTTTACCACCAACCCCGAGGGCTTGAGTTCGATCGCCGGAGCCCACATAGTAGAAGGAGAAAACTGACTCCCACAAGCTGTCTTTTGACCTCCACATGTGAGCCATGACCCACGTGAATGTGTGCACACACAGACACACATATTTATTTTAAACAAACAGGCATTCTAAAAAAAAAAAAAAAACATTTCTCCAATATCCTAATGTGAATATCATCATAACAACTCAGTTGTACATCTTTTCTGATCTTATTTCTATTGATGTAGCTAGGGATATTTTAAGGAATACTTATGGCAAGATCTGGAAAAATGCTTTATTCTTGTTGAAAGTCAAACTGCTAGAAAACGTGGCATGGTAGCACATGCCTGTAATGCCAACACTTGCCAAGCAGCAACAGGAGGAGCATCCCAAATTGAGGGCAGCTATGCAGTGAGTTCCAGGCCAGCTAAAGCTATGGGACATTCTGTCTCGACAAAACAGAAACAGAAAGTAACAGTTATTAAGACTCAGAGGATCCAGGAAATCCAGCCAACCATTCTGACGTCAAGGTCAGTCTTCTCCTTACAAAGGCCTGTGCACACCTTTGGGTGCTGTCTCCCTCATGGAATTTTTGTGGGTTTGACGCAGGACCAAGTATTTCTACACCACCCACAGGTTTCATGCTCATTAGTTCCATTATAGTTTGAGTCTTCCAGCAAGGCATTAGGAGGAGAAGGAAGAAGACAAAGGTTTTGTGATACTCAAGATTATAGTTTGTCTTGAGTGATGGGAATGTAAGAACCCAACAGGGCATCATTGTCATGACTGTTGCATGGTTAGCTATAAAGTGTGCCAGAGCCTGGAGAACTATCAGCAGCTCCTGTCCTGCAAGAGCTGCACTGGGATTACAGAGATCTCAGACAATGTGGCTGTCCTTTGACATGTCCAGTATGTCCTCTGTTTGTGTGTGTGTGTGTGTGTGTGTGTGTGTGTGTGTGTGTGTGCATTCGAGAGAGGGAATGGGGGGAGGGAGAGAGAGGGAGCAAGGGAGGGAGAGAGAGAGAGAGAGAGAGAGAGAGAGAGAGAGAGAGAGAGAGAGAGAACATCAGGTATCTTCCTTATTTCTTTGAGGCAGGGTCTCTCTCTGAACCAGGAACTCACATTCTTTTGGCTGAGTTAGCAGCCAGTAGGTCTCAGTGATCCTCCTGTCTCTGCTGCCAACTTTGTTGGAATCAAGGGACTACCTTATTCTGTCTCGCCATTGGCCAATCAGCTTTATTTATCAACCAATCAGAGCAACACATATTCACAGTGTACAGAAAGACATCTCATAGCACTTCCCCTTTTCTGTCTAATCAAAAAGGAAGGTTTCAACTTTAACATAGTAAAATTACATATAATAGAACAGTTATCAAGCAAAAATTACAGTTATAATTTTTAGTCTATTTGTATTTAGAAAATATTCTATCATCTATCCTATATTTGTGAGTCTAAAGTTTCATATCTATCTTTTATCATAACCAAGGAATATTATAATTACAACTATCTAGTCTGCAACTACATTAAAGACCCCAGAAGGATATAATATTACCTAAGTAAGCAGGAAGTGCATTGTAAGCAACTTTTATAATTCTAGAAATGACAGAGACATCTGGCTGCCTGGACAATCATCCAAAATTCCTCTGTAACACTGGGGCATCTATCTTCAGCCTACAGGCCTAGAGTCTCTAGCTGACTTTTTAGTGAAGCAGGAAATTTGAAAAATTGTCTTGCCAATTGGCAAAGTTCATCAGTTGCTTCTCCCTGTGTCCTGCAGAATGTCTGGCAGTCTCCTCTGTGAAGCAGGAACCTTAAGGACCATCTCTCCCTGTTTTGGCAAACCTCAGTGGTCATTTTCCCATGGGTCCTGTATGTCTAGTTTATACAATATACTGTCAAGCAGTCCAGGCAAGAGCAGTTTCTTGCCCAAATGGCTAACTTTTGCCATAAAGAAAGCAAACTCCATAATGAGTTTCTTTGATGCCCATCATCTTCTCTTAAGTATATTGGTGCTGCCAGGAACAGACATGTCTCAATGTCCAGAAAAGTCAGGTCTTTTTTTTGTTTTTGTTTTTTGAGATAGGGTTTCTCTGTGTAGTTTTGGTGCCTGTTCTGGATCTCGTTCTGTAGAACAGGCTGGCCTTGAACTCACAGAGATCCACCTAGCTCTGCCTCCCGAGTGCTGGGATTAAAGGTGTGAGCCACCACTGCCCGCCAAAGTTCTTAAAACATTTTAAATGCCATATTCTGTAGGTCTTTGAAGTGTTTGATTATCTACCTAATTGAAGTATATCTAGAAAACTTAACTAACATGACTATAAGTTTGATTATCATAGATGACTAATTATTAATCTGTATTTCTTAATTATACATTGCAATTTTAAATGAGTTGCATAAACATAATACCTTAAACAAGAGCAGAAATATGTATTCAGTATAAAAAATTAACTTTAAATTTGTATCAATAAACTAAAATCCATAGCAGTGTAAAACATTTCAAACAAGTTGTTGCTCTTTAAAAGTAGATTCAATAATCTACCCTTTTATCCTATCATGTCCATATTCCCCCTTTCTTCTTTAGAAAAAGATTACATTTATAATTAACCTCCTTTAAATAAAAATAAACATTTATAAACAATATTTTGGAAATTTGGGCATAGCTTCTCATACTACTTCCTGCTGGTTGGGGGCACTGGCAATCTTATGGGAATCCTGAGAAAATTAAGAAATATAGTTAAATCTTGGCTGTAGTAGTCTGTGAGGCTGTGTCAACCTTTCAGGGGGTCTTGGTTGATCAAACCATATTAGACTGGAAGCAATCCACAGGTTTTCATCTTCTGTAGGAACACAAGCAGAATCTCTTCTCCAAAGCAACATATCCTTAGACACAAATTTTGAAGTCAAGATATCATATATATATATATATATATATATATATATATATATATATATATTTAACTGAGTAGCCTTTACAATCAAATGTCTTTCTGCATTTAAAAATCCCATAGAAAATACAATCCAGACTCGGTGTAAATTTCCATCTTTATGCAGTTTATTTTTTATAAGTCCTTTTTAAGGACTTAATTTTATTATTTTAAAACTATGTATTTTTTTTATGATTGTCTATACCTTCTGACCATTGTTTTAAATGACAGCGTGGCTAGGACCAAAGCGGCAGCCTTAGCTGCTGACTCTACCCTCCTCAGCTTCCCAATGTAGCTGAAGAATTTTCTCTCCGGTCCCGCCAAGCCCCGGCAGTCTGACAGCCCACTTATAAAATAAACACACAGATGCTTATATTATTTAAACTGTTTGGCCTAACGGCTCAGGCTTCTAGCTATCTAGTTCTTACATCTTAACTTAATCCATTTCTATAAATCTATACCTTGCCACGTGGCTTGTGGCTTACCAGCATCTTCACATGCTGCTTGTCATGGTGGTGGCTGGCAGTGTCTCCCTCCGCCTTCCTGTTCTCTCAATTCTCCTCTCTGTTAGTCCCACCTATACTTCCTGCCTGGCCACTGGCCAATCAGTGTTTTATTTATTGACCAATCAGAGCACTGGCCAATCAGTGTTTTATTTATTGACCAATCAGAACACATACAGACCATCCCACAGCATCCCAACATGGCGGAGGTATGCCCTCCACCAACTCTGGGAAGTAGTGGGTCTATACCTCCAACAAGCAGTTTGTAGCCTAGCAACTCTTTTTTTTTTTTTTTTTTTTTTTTTTGTTCATACTAGCAAAAGCTAAATCCACCATGCAGCATGCTGTGTGGCTTGGAGACACCTCTGTATACTGTGACAGGAATCCGCCGTGCTGTAGGTCAAGCCCATACACCTCGGTGTCTCTGTATCATGGCTTGCCTGAGGGACATAACTAGAAAGCTGTTTTTAGCTCTGTTTTAGAATCTTTTTTAAAGCTCTCTCAGATTTTGGGTGGAAATTTTTGCTACCATGTCTGGGTGTCAAAATGTAACCATAGGTTTCTCCAGTCTTACCCGGCCCCACGGTCTCATGTTTTTTTGGTCCCACTCAGGCCCGTGGTCCCACAGCTATTTATAAAATAATCAGAGGCTTAATATTAATTGCAAATTATATGGCCTATGGCTCAGGCTTCTTACTAGCTAGTTCCTATAACTTAACTCAATCCATAACTATGAATCTATGTATCGCCACGCGTTCCATGGTTTTACCTGCATCCCTTTACATATTGCTCCTTGGAAGATGGTTTGGCATCTCCCCTTAATCTCTTTTCTTCCCCTGTCTCTTCAGTTCAAATGTCCTGCCTAACCTTATTCTGCCTCGCCATTGGCCAAACAGCTTCATTTATCAACCAATCAGTGCAACACATATTCACAGCATACAGAAAGACATCCCACAGCAGAGTACAGGGCCTGTGGTCTGAACTCCCTTCCTCAAAGCTGTACAACGTGTGCTAGTAACCACTGAGAAGTCTCTCCAGCCCACCTGCCTCAATTTTCAAAGAAATCCCTGGCCTGGAATCCAGACTGAAGAGAAAAATCCTGAGTCCATGGATATATTTTGATGGGGCCAACCATGATCTTTGGAAGATCTACAGGATTTCTACTATTTACTTTGGCACAAGATTATTTTGGACATTGAGGAAAGAGAACTGCCCGGGGTAAAACACATTTGGCTTAAAGGAAATACTAAAGCCATTATCCCAAACCCAAACCCAACATCAGAGACAATTACTTCGACAACGCAACAATGTGGTTGGGTGGTCATCAGGAGGGTGAACTTAAGAGTCTCCAAGAGACTAGGGATCCACACCAATCTTCCAAGATGAATGCAGTGTGGGTGTAGGGGAGGGCAGAGCTTGTTATTGGGTTTCCTTTAAAGAACCTGACATTTAACAGATGATCTGAGCCTAACTCAAACATGCTGCTGTACAGCTCCCACAGCATGGCCGTGTATCTTTGTGGGTCTGTTAGGCATGTAATTAAAGCCAGTTCGTTAGACTACTGTGGAGGCTTGCTGGAAAACATCTGATGAGGAAGCAGGGGAAATGAGAGGCTGGGCAGTGTGCAAATTGTGCTCGATTATCCTCAGACACAAAGAAGCACTGCTTCTCAAGGCTGCTACCCAGCTCTGCTTGCAGAGGCTGGGTGCAGCAGGCAGCCGTGAATCCAGGACTTCACTTTCCTTTTCTAAATCTGGCTGTGTCTTGCTCCCAGGCGTCGCCAGTGGCCCGTGTAGAAGGTAGGCACCCAGGTCTTGCCCGTGGCCACATCTGGCTTCTGTTTTCCGTGTTGTTCACTGCAACTCCCACCCCCTTTCCCTGCGACATTTGTTTTCTTTTTATTAAATTTCCCGTCTGGATCCTTGCATCTGCATTTCTAATGTCAACAACTGCTTTTATCACAGATAATAACTTCCTTTTACAAAAAGGCTGTATCATCCTACATGCAGTTCAAATTACATTTTATGAACAAACACTGAAATACAGTATTTGGCGGTCTCCACAGTTGAGCATATTTATAGTCAACTGCATCTAAGTCGTGAGAACCACTGCAAGTTGGTTGCAGTTTTCTTAATAATCCAGCTCTTCAGAGTGTTGTTCCTTCCCACCAGAACTTAATGAAGTTCACATTGGGTTGTTTATGAAGTAAATTATGCGGTAGGCCTAAACATGCTATAAAAACAATTATCAAAACACCAGCAATTCTTTAGAGCCCCAGAGTTTTCACAACCAAGATCATTAAAGGTTACAAAATTGGTTGTTTGTCAACAGACAGGCTAGAATAAAACGATGAAGAATGGCTGAGAAGTGGAAGAAAAATTGAAAGCTTGCAATCTTCAAGGCATAAGATCCAGCAAAGGCCAGAGTTTCTTGTTTTGATGGATTCATTGTTTTTTATTGGTAGACAGGTCAGAATACAGGTGTTTTGCTGTGGGCTTATAGTGTTATGCAATTCTGTCTGATTCCATTTGGCCACTTGAATAGGAATAAGGGACAGTAAGAACACCATTGGCTAAAGTCGGGGAGTTCATTACATGGTATGTTTAGTATAGTGGAAAACCCTTTAAAGCAGACTGCTACGTGTATTCCACACTGAAAGACTGAACTGACCAAACACTGTTAAGACTGAACACGTATACATTTTCCATGTTTCTGCTTTTAAGACATGGCCCAACAAGGTGATGCTCACACAGTGGAAGTTCCTAAGTCACCTCAATGTAGAAGCACAGTTGGCAGAACTACTCCCACATCAATGGTTAAGGTGGAGACCTTTAATGTTCACTGCTCACGTATCAGTGGCTAAGTTTTAATTCCCTGTTCACATATCAATGGTTAGGGTGTAGATTAATGACTCACCACCCAGACATAGGTGGTTAAGGAGTAGACTAATGACTTATTGCTCACAAGTCAATGGTTAAAGTGTGGACTTTGACTTCCCTGCTCACACATCAGTGGTAAAGTGTAGATTTAAGACACCCAGCTCACTATCAATGGTCAGCATGCAGACTTATGACATCACTGACTTCTTGATGCACGGCATAGAAGAATTAACTAGGTCCATATTTTTGGACTGACCCAGCCTCACACATCAGTTGTATTTAAGATGAGATGCAGCTTCAAGGAAATGCTTCCTGTAAGTGAGAGTACATCTCAGTGGTTCTCAAGTTAGTGTCCTAACCTGGCTAAGTGGCATGATTGTCTGATTTTGAAGTCTTGAAAGTCAAATTTCTATTTTTTGAGAGCACAGCTTTAGCTGCCTACTATGCATCTTGAAAGCACCTTGAACATAATAGCCAGCGCCTTACTTTCCTTTATTGATTGTTCTAGCTAAGTCTTGGCTTGTGCAGCCTGGCTAGCCGCAGGCAGTTGTGTGTATACTTTGTCTCCATTCTCCTAAAGCCTCGGAATGACAATAGAATATGGACAGCTGCTTATGCAGGCAGAACTCATGTTGTTAGGAGGAAAGAGCTTTGTTTTGTCCTTCATCAGAACATATGTAAGGCATATTGTTATCTCTGGTCAGTCTTTCATAGTCCAAAAACATAACACAGCTAATGATCAAACAACTTTTACTGTCTACTGATCTCCAATAGGGCTGTAAGTTGGTTCTTTTGAAGAAATACAAAAGAAATTAGCAACTCACTCCTTCGGGTTCTGTACTCTGAATTGGGAAGAGACAGGCCAAACACACACAAGAAAGTATACAGTGACATGTAACGATAGTTAAAATGGGGGTGGGGGGTGCTGTGGATATCGCTCTATATAAATAAAACACTGATGGCCAGTGACCAGACAGGAAGTATAGGCGGGACAAGGAGAGAGGAGGATTGGGGAAACAGGAAGAAGGAGAGAGAGAGACTGCAGCCACCACCAGGAAAAGCAGCATGTAAAGACGCCGGTAAGCCACGAGCCATGTGGCAAGGTATAGATTTATAGAAATGGGTTAATTTAAGATATAAGAACAGTTAGCAAGAAGCCTGCCACGGCCATACAGTTTATAAATAATATAGGCGTCTGAGTGATTATTTTATACATGGATTGTGGGACTGCGGGACTTGGTGGGACCTGGAGAGAAGCCCTCCAGCAACATGGGGGGGGGGCCCTTGCACATGCTCAGTAATATGTTAAGTACCACTGGGCCCTGGGTTGGAAAATGTAAAGTTCATCAAGTGGACCATGGTGGAAATTTAATTGTGGGAAATATGCATAGCATGTAAGACTGAGATAAAATAGTATAATCATCATAGTGATTGAAACTTAGGTGTTCAGGTATTGACTCTAGTGACTCAGTTGTTTAATGAAAGTCTCATCTGGTCATTGGAGTTACCTATTGAACTTCAGTTGGGATCCCAGAAACTCCAAGGCCAGTAAGGAAAGAAACAGGCATTTTCTTGCCGCCAGGCACCTTGTTGCTGAGATGAGACATGAGCTGGAACTTCTTTACCTGGTACAGGGAACCACAGGGAGTTAGAGCTTTGAGATTTGGGTTGGGTTTGAGGTGACATGGGACTTCTCCAAAGAATCCAGAATGTTGAACCTTTTCAGTAGTCCTGGCTAGTGTCTTCCTCTAGGCTTAGAAGCCAATGGCCTTGGATATCCAAAGTGGGGAAGAAAAGGCCTTGGCTTGTTCTTGGGTGAGAGAGAGTGAGTTTGTTTTTCTCGGCATCACTTGGCAGTCTTCATAGATGATGAATTAGGGTTTGTGCTGCATTCGTTACCAAATGCTGACTTCTGAGCTCTGCACTGGGAAGGAATTCATGCAGGGTTGAGGTCAACAGAAGTGTATGTTTTATAAACCTAAGATCTCCAGCCTTCAGAAAAATTATAATACATATAGGTAAATAAATTTCACCAATGTGAAAATGGATTTTGAGGTTCCAGAGTGGCTCTAGGACCCGATCTGGAGCAGACTGGTACAGACCCTGTGCATGCTGCTTCAGTCTCTGTGAGTTCATGTGTGTGTTGGTCCTGTTGTATTTAAAAGGTCTTGTGTCCTTGGTCCTCCATCCCTTCTGGCTTGTACACTTTTTCTGCTTCTTCTTCCACAGGTTTCCCTGAGCTCTGAGGGGAGGGATCTGATGGAGACATCCTGTTTAGGGATAAGTGTTCTGAAGTCCCTTACTTTCTGCATAGTGTGTGACTGTGGATCTCAGTATTTATTCCCATCTGCTGCAGGAGGAAGCTTTACTGATGGTGGCTGAGCAAGGAACTGATCTGAGTATAGCAGAATGTCATTAGGAGCCATTTTATTGCTATGTTCCTTTAGAAGAACAGTGACATTTGTTTTTTCCCCCTGGATCTTTGGGTTATTTAGTTTGAGGATCTTGGTCACTGTCTTAGGGTTTTTATTGCTGTGAAGAGAGACTCCATGACCATGGCAACTCTTACAAAGAAAATATTTCATTGAGGGTGGCTCACTTATGGTTTCAGAGATTCAATCCATTATGATCATGGCAGCATGCAGGCTCATGTGGTTCTGGAGCTGAGAGTCCTACATCTTGACTCAGAGGCAACAGGAAGTCAACTGACTGTCACACTGAGTAAAGCTTGAGAAAAGAGACCTCAAAGCCTGCCCTGTTGTGGGATGTCTTTCTCTATGTTATGAATATGTTTTATCACCATTGGTTAAGAAAGAAGCTGTTTTGGCCTATAGCAAGGCAGGCTATAGCCAGGTTGGAAATCCAAGCAGAGATACAGGGAGAAAAGGGCGGAGTCTGGGACAAACCAGCAAGCCACCCAAGAAGCAAGATGTGAGAGTACCAGTAAGTCACTGGCCACATGGTGATATATAGATTAATAGAAATGGGTTATTTTAAGATGCAAGAACTAGCCAGTAATAAGCCTGAGCCATAGGCCAAACATTTATAATTAATATTAGGCCTCCGAGTGATTATTTTATAAGTTGCTGCAGGACCAAGTGGGACAGAGAAAAGGCTCTGGCTACATTGCCTCCACAGTGACACACTTCCTCCAACAAGGCCACACTTCCTAAGAGTGCCACTCTCTTTGGGGGCCATTTTCTTTCAAGCCCCCACAGTCACCAAGCAGCAGTCAGTATGGGTCCCATCTCATGGAATGGGCCTTAAGTCAAATCATATACTGGTTGATTATTCCTACAAGCTTTGTGCTACTGTTGTACTAGCATAACTTGCAGGGAAAACACTATTGTGGCTCAAAGACTTTGTAGCTGGGTTGGTATTTGTATAATTCTCCTTTGGTAATATGCAGAGTGTTTTCCAGTACCAAGGACTCTAGCCAGTAAGGGTGAAGATTCTAGTTAAGCATCATCTCAACTTCTCCTTATTCAATGATTTGTGTAGATGTTGTCTTTAACAACAGAGTCTTGTCATCCATTTGTGAAAACAACCTATAGCAGTTCTTTTATTATTCAGGACTGTTTTAGCTATCCTGTGGTGATTTTTTTCTTTTTCTTTTTTTTTTTTTGGTGTGTGTGTGTGTGTGTGTGTGTGTGTGTGTGTGTGTGTATGTGTGTATGTTTCCATATGAAGCTGAAAATTGCCCTTTCAAGCTCTGTGAAGAATTGTGTGGAGTATATTGAATTTGTAGATTGCTTTTGGTAGAAGGGCCATTTTTACTATGATACTCCTACTGATCCATGAGCATGGGAAATCTTTCCATTTTCTGATGTCCTCTCCAGCTTCTTTCTTCTGTGTCTTAAAATATTTATCATACAAGTCTTTCACTTGCTTGGTTAGAGTTATCCCAAGATATTTTGTATTTTTGAGGCTGTCGTGAAAGGTGCTGTTTCCCTGATTTCTTTCTCAATGCATTTTCATTTGTATGTAGGAAGGCTACTGATTTTTGTGAGTTAATTTTGTATCCTGCTGCTTTACTGAATTTTATCAGCAGTAGGACTCCCCTGATGGAAATTTTAAGGTCACTATGTATACTATCATATCATCTGCAAAGAAAGACACTTTGATTTCTTCCTTTCCAATTTGTATTCCCTTGGTCTCGCTCAGTTGTCTTATTGTTCTAGTTAAAACTTCAAGTACTATGTTGCACAGGTATAGAGAGAGTGGAAACCTTGTCTTGTTCCTGATTTTCATTTGAGTTTCTCTCCATTTAAGTTGATGTTGCCTATAGACTTGCTTTAAACTGCTTTTATTATGTTTAGGTATGTCCCTTGTATCTCTGATATCTCCAAGACTTTTATCATGAAGGGGTGTTGGATTTGGTCAAAGGCCATTTCTGTATATAATATGATGATCATGTGGGTTTTTTTATTTACTTGTTTATGTGACAGACCATGTTTGTTGATTGATATCTGTTGTTCCATCCCTGCATCTCTGGGATGAAGTCTTTGAGCATGCTGCATGATCATATGATCATTTTGATGTATTCTTGGATTCAATTTGCAAGTTTTTTTTTTAAGAATATTTGTTGGCATTTCAGGGCAACTGTAGTCTTGTAAAATGAATTGGGCAAAAAAATGAATTGGACAATGTTTCTTCTGTTTATGATTTATGGAATATTTGAGGAGTATTGGCATTCACTTTGAAAGTCTGGTAGAATTCTGCAGTAAAACCATTTGGCCTTGGGCCTTTTTTGGTTGGGAACTTTAATTATTGCTTCTATTTCATTAGGGGTTATATATCTATTTAAATTGCTTATCCAATCTTGATTCATCTCTGGTATGTTATGTGAATCAAGAAAAGTGCTCATTTCTTTCAGATTTTCAAACTTGGTAGAGTACAGGTTTTTAAAGTATGTCCTTAGGATTATCTGGACTTCCTTGGTGCCTGCTGTTATGTCATTTCTAATTCTGTTGACTTGGATTTTTATCTCTCTGCCCTTTAGTTAATTTGGCTAGTTTGGTTTGTCAATCTTACTGATTTTCTCAAATAGCCAACTCTTTGCTTCATTGATTCTTTGTATTTTTTGTTTCTATTTTATCGATTTTAGCCATGAGTTTCATTATTTCTTGTCATTTCCTCCTTTTGGGTGTGATTTCTTGTTTTTGGTTTAGAACTTTCAGGTGTGTTGTTAGGTTACTAGCATAAAATCTTTCCAGTTTTTTTATGTAGGCACTTAGTGCTATGTAGCTGGAAGGTTTCTCTGGTCCTGCCCCACCCTGCAGTCCTGCTCACCCCTCAGCCCCACAGCCGCTTATAAAATAATCACTCAGAGGTTTAATATTATATTTGTGACAGTTCTGTTGGGGTGAACAGAAAGGACTAGCACAAAAGCCTCTATCTCATGTGAAAGCTGAAAAATCTAGCATATGGGAGATAAGGTAGGAAAATCGTGAGTTCAAGACCAGCCTGGGCTACCCAGGGACAGAAACCCTATCTTGGAAGAACAAACCCAAGCTGCTTCATAGGTCATAGGGAAGGTGGCTGCTGTTGCAGACAGCTGTGATAATGACCATCTGTTTTTGGAGTTAGTTATTGTTCCACAGCTCTGCTGTTGGACCAGGATGCAGGTTAAATTTGTTATCTTATATTAATGAAAAAAATGCGAAAAGGAGGCCAAGCACTGGAGATCTAGACTGAAGTCATGTGTCCTCTGCTTTCCCAGAGCTGCTGTCGACACATCAGTCATCTGATTTAGTGGTGGAGGCAGAGGTAGAGCCACTGCTGAAATAACCAGAGCTGGGCATAGACACAGCCTCCTGGAAGCCTGCCTGCCTCTAGGAGAAGAGAAATGTGGAAGACTTAGCGAGAATGTGTATCCCTTTGTAAACCACACCTAGCAAATCAGAAGCTTGTCTATCAGGGTCTGCCCTTGTCCTCGCAAGTTTGCTCCCCTCTCTTGAGCCTTACAGCCCAGGGCCTCACGCATGCAAGGCAAGCATGCTACTGGTAAACTGCCCCAGCCCCCCGCAGACCTGTTTAATCGTGTTCGTCTCGTTAAAAGAAGAGCTGGTCCCCTGTGCTCTCCCATCAAAGCATCCCAAGGATGTCTGTGCTTGGAAGGACGGATGCTGCCCTTTGCAGGATGGAATGGGATGAGGCCATGGGCTGCTGCGTGACTGCTCTTGCAGACCTGGGATCGGACTTGAAGTTTAAAAGAGAGAAGCCCAATGATGAGCGGTCCCAGGCATTTCTCCTAAGAGTCAGGATTCAACTTGATCTTGCTTGTGTCCTTCCGCCACAGTGCAGGACTCTCGGGGCCCTTGCTCTGTGCTGTGCGCCCTGTCAACTGTCTGGTCTCAAAGAGAGCTTCAGCCCCATAGGGTGGAGGGACAGGCAGGAAGGACACAGGGCAGCCCACCACCGCGCCCAAAGTTTATTTTTAGAAGTGTGTTCCTATCCCTCAAATGTCAGTATTTTCTCGTCTTTCTTTCATATTATGTGTGATGCAGGCAGGCAGATTTCCCCAGCAGAGGATATGAGGAATATTATTTTCTATCTTTTTTAAATTAACTTTTTCAGGTTATCACGTGAAGTAGTTGGTTTCCTTTCATACATACATATCACCCCCCTTGTTTGTTCCCTTGGCCTATACCCCAACCCCCACCTGTGCCCCCCCCTTCCTCTGCCTGGTTTGTTTCTTCAGAAGGACCTTTTTTTGGGGGGGGGGTTTCGAGACTGGGTTTCTCTGTGTAGCTTTGCACCTTTCCTGGGACTCACTCTGTAGACCAGGCTGGCCTCGAACTCACAGAGATTCGCCTGCCTCTGCCTCCCGAGTGCTGGGATTAAAGGCATGCGCCACCACTGCCTGGCCAGAAGTACCATTTTTTGATAGATTTAAAAATATGTCCTAACCAGTCCATCAAGGGATTATTTGTTATTTACTTAATATGAATTCGGCAGAGCTAACTAGGATAGAATGGGGGGGCCGTCCCCAGCTTTCCTGTCTGCTTGACTGCCTCTGTCACTGAATAGTCTGCACGCTTGGAAGCTCCAGGTTAGCTAGCTGCCTGTGGGGAGCTGCTTGACGACTGTTGTTTCTGGGAAGTCCAGTGTGTGTGTGTGTGTGTGTGTGTGTGTGTGTGTGTGTGTGTGTGTGTGTGTATGAGTGAGAGTGTGAATGTGTGTGTGAGCATGTGCATGAGTGACAGTGTGAATGTGTGTGTGTGTATGAGTGAGAGTGTGAATGTGTAGGTGAGAGGTTGGTTGACTTCCAGTACCTTTCGATATTACTGGCAACCTCCCCAGTGCTGGGATTACAGACGTGCACACCCACACCCAGCTTTTACATGGGTACTGGGGATCCAAACTCAGCTCTTTGTGTTTGCCTAGCAAGCACTTTACCCCCATCCTGGTGCATGCTTCTGAGTGCTAGGATGCCTGAAGAGATGAGCATCGAGCACTGACCCTGTGCCCTTGTTTATGTACCTACTCCGACTTTGTTTTGCTTGGATTTCTGAGGTCAGCCAAAGCAAATATATGTATAGTTCTGAGATGACTGTGTATAAACGAAAACTTTCTTTTTTTTGTCAAAACTGCTAATGCATTCATTCCTTTAGACAAAGCCTCTAGGAATACTAGGTA
This sequence comes from Peromyscus maniculatus bairdii, assembly GCF_049852395.1. Classification (NCBI taxonomy): domain Eukaryota; kingdom Metazoa; phylum Chordata; class Mammalia; order Rodentia; family Cricetidae; genus Peromyscus; species Peromyscus maniculatus. The sequence continues at coordinate 68,884,234 of NC_134856.1, read as the reverse complement.
CTGCTACAAATAAAAGGGATTTCTTGAAAGTTTAAGATGAAATATTAAGGGAGGTCTCCCCATCTAAACACAAATGCACAGTACATTGACAAAAGCCTGCTATTATGAAAAAAAAAACCCTGTGCTTTGTCTAATATAAACATTAATGTTTTTGCCCATTAGAAAGTTGACGTGGTATAATGAAGTAGACATATTTGATTTCAAATGAATTTTATGCACTAAAATTCCAATATATGTATAAAATAATTATTAGATAAAGCTATATAAAACATTAGGCAAACATGTGGAGGATGATATTATATTTAATTTATAAATTATATTATATTTTTAAATAAAAACCCCTATTACTTACTTAACTGTGTGTTAGAGGACAGATTGGAGCGCTCTGTTCTCTCCTCCCACCATGTAGACCACCATGAGGGCTCAAACTCAGGCTGTTATGCTTCGAGGCAAGCACTGAGCCATCTCACTGATTTAAAACTGAAAATTTTACTGATACCTTTTTTCCCATTAAAAATCTTTTGGCTTAGAAAAAGATTGTTCAGAGTTTATGATATGGAGGAAAAAATTGATCTTCATTAAATGGAAGGTAAACCATCAGCTATTCTATTATTGATAATGGCTGGTTTCAGTCTTTGACATTTTTTTTTTCACTTCATTTAATTTTGAGACAGGGCCTTGTTATATAGCCCAGGAAATTTTCAAGCTTGTTATCTTCCTGCCTCAGCCTTCCAAATGCTAAGATTACAGGTATATACCCACATGTTCTTCAAAAGGAAGATTTTTTTATGTTTTTTTTAATTAAAATTTTAAAATTATTTTTGAGAATTTCATACATGAGTGCTGTGTCTACAGCCTTTTTGATCCTCCCTGCCCCTTCCTTTTAATTATCATTATGTATAATCTATTGCCTCCATTAGTTTTGCTCATATGTTCCTGTGTTTAGAGCTGGCCGTTGGGGCTGGATAACCTACCAGAAGTCTGAGCACAAGCAGAGGGACGTGAGAAACCATTCAAGCAGATGGTTCAGCTTCTTCTCTCAACTATGGACTTTTCTCAATTCCCTCATAAAATTGTGAAAAGTCGGGCCTGAAATAGCTACTTTTACATGTCAAGCTTAAAGCACTCAGATATTAAGACAAATGCTTGGTAGAATTTGGTAAATGTTGGCAAGGTCCAGATATTGCTGGGAAGGGGATTTTTTAAGATATGATTTATTTAAATAGACTTTAAATAAAGCAGTTTGTCCTCTGTAACAGAAGAGGACCTTGTCCAATCAGCTGAAAGCCTTAAGAGGAAAAAGACAGGTGCCCAGAGGTAGAGAGGATTTTGCCTCTAGGTTGCCTTTAGTTTTGACCTATGGTGCCCACTCTCCCTTGGAGTGCCAGCCTGCCTGGTAAATATGCCAGTCTCCACCAAGGTTAAGGCAGTTCTTCAGAATAACACTTCGTCTTTCTCCCTCTTTATTTTGCGTGTATGGATGTTTCCACTGTTGCCTGCGTGTGTATCTGTGCACCATGTGCATGCAGTGCCCACAGAGGCCAGAAGGGGGCATTGCCCCCCCAACCGGAGTTACAGACAGTTGTGAGCTGCTGCGTGGGTACTGGGAATTGAACCCTGGTCCTCTGCATGAGCAGCCAGTGCTCTTATCTGCTGAGCCATCTCTGCGGCCTTTCTCCCTCTTTCTTCTATGTGTAATATATAATGTATATGCATAATGTATTTGTAAACACACACATTTTTATCTTCTGATAAATTCCAGCTACAAACAATAGAATTCTGTTGTGTGCATATAGGTGTACACACACACACACACACACACACACACACACACACACACACACACACACACACGTTCTTTGTTGGAGAACCCTAGCTAAGACCAAGCCCATCTCACCCACTAAGGAAAGAGGAAAGATCCTAGAGGGGCTGACAGCATGGGGGGGGAAACTGAAGAAGGAGAGATGGTTTTCCCCATGGGTGGGGCTTCAAGCAGCATATTTATATGTCAGTTTGTGTGGAATCAGTGTCCTGAGAGGAGTGTGTGTGTGTACGAGCTCATAAGCAGAGGTCTGGAAAGAAAAGAGAGTTGGAGGTAAGGAAATCTGAGAGGAAAGGCATATAAGTGCCACAGAGGCATGGCAAAGGCTGGTAAGCTTCGGACTAAGTATTAACCACCATTGTCATGGCAGGGGCATACAAAAACCAACTAGGCAGAATGACCAAGCCAGGTGACATTAGCCATAGATGTCATTGGCCACTCTAGCTCTGACATGACAAGCATATGGGTAAGGTAGCCATGATGGCAGAGATGAAAGGCACAGGAGCCAATATCACAGGCCACTTCCCCAAACTGATACACTTAATGCTGTCCTTTCCAGCGGCAGAGGCCCAGAACATTCCTTGAAAAGACCAGCAAAGTTCTTTGTGGCAGGCAGACTCTATAAGCCTCTCTCTTTCTTTCCTGGAAGTGACCACCATTCACTGTCATGGCAGGTATTAGAGTACTTGCCTTTCCTGTCCACACAGCCCCAGTTAGCTCAGCTGTCTGGTGGCTGTGGGGAGGCCTGGTCTGCAGGCATGAAATTCCACGTGGCATGGTGTCCATCAGGGAACCGTCATAGCAAAGAAAGGCTAGGCTGGGCCTGGGCTAAATGAGACAGCGTCTGCCTTCCTTGCTGCGCCCTCCCGAAACTGTGCCCGACACCTGCTGGAGCTCAGACTCTGGGGACTCTCTTTGCACGGAATACCCAAACCACAGGAGTGCTCCTGAGGCTGTGTCTGTCGAATACGGATCCCCTCAGCCACCAGTCTGTGCTCTCAAGCATCCCAACAGGATAGTGTGATCCTTATCAGGTTCACCATAATCCAAGGTACTCTCTTTTTAACTTTTTCTTACCCATCTTAACTTGTTTCTGATGCTACAAGAGAATACCTGAGACTGAGTAGTTTAAAAAGAAAAGAAATCAGAGCCAGTAAGATGGCTCATTGGATAAACCACTTGCGATGGAAGCCTAAAGACCTGACTTTGATCCCCAGAACCCATATAAAAATGGAAACGAGAAAACCACAACATTGTACTCCAGCTTCCACATGTGTACTGTAGCACATGTCTACCCCAATAATGAATAGAATAAAAATCTTTAAGAGGTCAGGCGGTTGTGCACATGCCTTTAATCCCAGCACTCAGGAGGCAGAGGCAGGTGGATCTCTGTGAGTTCGAGGCCAGCCTGGTCTACAGAGTGAATTCTAGGACAGCAAGGGCTATACAGAGAAACCCTGTCTTGAAAAAAATAAACAATTTTTTTTTTTTAAAGAAAAGTTATTTCTGACCATTCAGGAGGCTGAGGAGCCCAAGGTCAAGGGATTACACCTAGTGAGGGTCTTCTTGCTTTCGGGAACTCTCTACAGAGTCTTAAGACTCTTAGGGTAACAAAGGACAAGCCAGAGAGAGTGTGCTGTTAAAACCAAGTGACTGCCTCCATACCACATGAGTCCCTGACTCTATGAATAGATTAAATCACTCACAAAGGCAGATCTCTTCACTCCGTAATGACCTCTCCCCCTACCATCAACAATATGACTTTGAAGATTAAGTTCCTAGCACATCAAATTTGAGGGACACTTTCACACCATAACTCCACCCCTTTCCCTTGGTAAGTGTATCTGCACAGTGGTCTTCATGCAGGTCTCATCTTTCCTTGAGTGTTGTTTACAGACATTACCCTCTGATGGGACAGCCTTCTAGGCCAGCCTCACAGCTGGCCTTCACAGAGCCCAGGCGACACTGGCCTCCTGTCAGCTGGTTGGAGTGTGCTTAGACACACACACACACACACACACACACACACACACACACACACACACACACACACACACACACAAAGGCAGTCGGGTGCAGTCAGCAGCTAGCAGAGTAGGAGGACACATGGAAATGTTTACGCCCATTGAAAATGTTGATTTGCAAAGTAGTACCAGACTTTCTTATTACTTAAAGAAAATGTAATTCTGGGGCTTTTACTGTTAAAATATTCTGGAAGTTGAACAGGAAAACTAAATTGAAGATAAATCTAAGTTAATTACGGATGCAAAACTTTTAAGTGTAAGTATTCCCCTCTGCCGTTTCCTTTACTCAAGGTTCATGTTCTGCGGATGGCACAGAGAATTTCTTGCTCATTATAGATTTTTATTTTTATATTTCAGCTAAATTCAAGGGCAGAAAAGCCAAACCGGTCTCGCATTTAGAGGAAGCACCCTTTCTGGCTGAGCCTTTGGAATTAAATTTCCTTTTGAGTTAAAGATAGGGGCGGATGTGCTTCTTACCTTCCGTTTCAACCCCTCCCCCCTCTCTGATTTCCTGGCGCTGTGTGCACGCTGTGGCCTTCCCTGTTTGGTACTGTGTCATTCGCTAACCTGATGGGACTGAGAAGCACTAGATGAGGGCACCCCTCTGGGTGTGTCTGTGAAGGTGTTTCCAGAGAGGGTTAGCCAAGGGGGTCGGGGAGACCTAGCCTGAATGTGGGCAGAGTCTTCTCTTAGGCTGGGGCCTCAGATATGGGAATAAAATGGGGCAAAGTCAGGGATCCTGTTAGCACAGACTTTCTCTCTCTGTGTCCTGCTGCCATGAGGTGAGCCCAGCCGCAGCATGCCCTCTAGACCTGGGTGGGCTGAAACCTCTGAAACAGTGAGCCACAGCACATCTTCCTTCCTGCAAGTTGTCTCTGTCAAGCATTTTGTCACAGTGATGGAAAGGCTGCCCCCAAACAGCTCCATCGGGAAGACAGCCTCAGCCTGGCTGCCATTCTGCCATCTCGTTATTTGAGATCCCTGACAACAGCTCAGTTATACTAACTCCCGGAAGTCACCTGGCTCCTCACAAGGCTGGAGAGGAGGATGGAGGTAGCAGCTCTTATTTGTTTCTTCAGAAACAATAAATGGGTGAAGCTGTGTAAAAAAAAAAAAAAAAAAAAAAAAAAAAAAAAAAAAACATTTGGACCAGGGACATTGTCCTCTACCTAAGACCTTCTCATTGTTCCCATGGGTCCTAAGCCACTCTCTTTGAGGCAGGCATCTCTGTCCACCAGTCCCCTTCTTCAGTCACGAGCCTCCTCAGCCTCATGCTCTAGCTAACATCTTACCTGCCATGCCTCCCAGCCTTGTGTTTCCTCTTCTTTCTCTCTTCTTCCCTTCCCACTTTCTCCCTTCTTTTCAGTACTGGGGATGTGAATAGCAGTCCAGTCATACTTGTTCCACATCTAATATTCTCCTAAGAGTGAGTACACACCATATTTGTCTTTCTGAATCTGGGTTACCTCACTCAGGATAATTAGAAAATTTCTAGATCCATCCATTTGCCTGCAAACCTCATGATGTCATTGTTTTTCTCTGCTGAGTAGTATTCCATTGTGTATATGTGCCACAATTTATTTATCCATTCTTCAGTTGAAGGGCATCTAGGTTGTTTCCAGTACTGGGAATAGAAACAATAGCTTCTACACGTGAGGCAAGCTCTCCATTCCTGGGCTTCTTTTTCTTCTCTGGACATTAAATATCACCAGACTAGTTTGCAATCTTCCTTGTTTTTTCAATATCTCTTTCAATCTCTAGACTTCTTCTTTAACATGCACACACACACACACACACACACACACACACACACACACACACACGAGCTACAGTGAGACAGTTCTCTCCTTTCACCACACAGACTCCAGAGACCAAGCTCAGGTTGTCAGGCTCGGAGAGAGAGCCATTATCCACATCCACCTCGACGGTCCCTCCAGGTGCTTTCTTAAGAGCCGTTTCTTCCTAAAGATTTATTTGAATTACCTCCATGCATTTTTCTTCTTTTTTCTTTATTTTTAGTGATTACCTTAATACTTCCTTGGTCTCGGGCTTGTTCACGCAGGAGAAATGATATGTGTTTGGTGAGTAAATTGCTTGTGCTTGCAAGAAGCAACCTGCAACCTCAAAGGTCCCTTCTGTTTCACAGAGCTGTGATCGAGCCAGTCCACCTTAGTCACAATCACAGTGCGGTCAGTAAACGGGACACTAGAAGTCCCCATTTTATACCCACAGCTCAAAGGGATAATTGTTATTGTTGTGCAGTTGTTCGCATGAAAACCAAAGGCTTTAGTGAGTGAACAAATGTACATAGGACAAGAATTTCGGAGGCAGAGACGTGCTGCTGATTCCTTTCCAGCACAGAGACATTAAGCGCTCTTTCCCCATTGATTAGAACACATCCCCGGACACACACAGGAAACTTCACGGGTGTGATTTATACCAAGCTGTTTATATCTGACTGTTACATACCGTCACTTCCTTGAGAAGCCGAGCATCTGGCAATGCTTCCTCACCTTTTTGTTCCAAGGTTCCGATACTGTGAAAATTTGATAAATGTTTATTTCTAGATATTAAGTTTTGGTCTGTGACATATGTAACTCTTGTTCTTCCCACCAGAACTATAGGGAAGTCAAGCGTGGGGTTAACAACAGCAAAAGAAATGTAGACTAGGGGGTTGGGGATTTAGCTCAGTGGTAGAGCGCTTGCCTAGCAAGCGCAAGGCCCTGAGTTCAGTCCTCAGCTCTGAAAAAAAAAAAAAAAGAAAGAAAAACTGGGTGTGGGGGGGAATGTAGACTATAATACATGATAGCTCCAACATCTGTACTTCAGGACCCAGTAGGCAAAACTTTCAGTGTTCTGACAACTGTGTGCCTGCAATGTATACTGCCACCAGGAATGGGATGTGTCTTAGTGGCCCTTAGAAGGCCCTGGGTTTGACTCTTCTTGCCTTTAAAAGGCAGAAAAGATCACAACACACAAAAGATGTGTGTTGATCTATTACTGTTCTCTTTTGGCCTCTTTGTGAGTGTCTGTGTGATGTGTGTGTGTACATGTGCTTGGTGCCTCTGAGTATGTAAATGTGGTGCTCACATGCCACGGTGCATGCGTGGAGCTAGTCCTTGCCTACTGTCTAATTTGCTGTTGCGTACACCGGACAAGTTGCCCACTCCTCATTGGCTTCCGAGGGGTTCTCCTATCCCCACCTCTCATCTTGTCGGGGCACCGGGGTGACACATGAGCAATGGTACCAGATTTACATAGTTTCTGGGGGATCCAGACTCAGTGCTCACCTGCCACGTGCCTTACCCACCGAGGTACCTCCCCAGACCTTTCTCTTGTAACAGTCATTCATTGCACTGGGCTAGAATTCAAGTGAACGTGTGCCTTTTTGATGCATTTCACAGCGCTAGAGGAAATGTTTTGTTTTTGTGTGTATATAAAAGCTATTCCAGTAGGCTGCTGTGGCACACACTTGTACTCCCAGCATTTGGGTATCCAAAGCAGGAGGATTTAAAGAATAGGGCCAATTTAGGCTACATAGCAAATTCAGGGCCAGCCTGGGAGACAGAAGGACAGACACCCTGTCTCAGAACTGCCCCACAAACCAAACACCCCAAACGGAATCAAATATAAAGCTACCCAAATCCTATTGTGCTTCACTAGTAAATTTCTAAGATCCACTTTGAATGTTTATGTTTTTCAATTTTAATTTCTCATGTAAGAGTAGTTTTCCAAACATCTTAAAATCTGTGTTTTTTCCCCTACAACTATTTATTGGGGCAGTTGTGAAGTTTTCTTGGTCCTGCCTGGCTCCTGCAGCCCTGGGGTCCCGCAGTTGCTCAGACCCAAATAAACACACAGAGGCTTATATTAATTATGGACTGTATGGCCTAATGGCTCAGGCTTCTCACTAGCTAGCTCTTACATCTTAACCCATTTTTATAAATTTATACTTTGCCATGTGGCTTGTGACTTACTGGTACTTTACATCTTGCTTCTTCTGGTGGCAGCTAGCAGTGTCTCCTCTGTTCTGCCTTTCTCCTTCTTCCTATCTAATTAGAATGTCCCACCTAATCCTATTCTGCCTCACTATTGGCCAAACATCTTTATTTATCAACCAATCAGAGCAACACATATTCACAGCATACAGAACAACATCACCTATCAGGCAGCTGTGACTCCATCATTTAAGGAAATGCCTTTGGCCAGAACTATTTAAAGGGCAACCTCCCCTTCTTTCTCTGGATGGCTATGTGTGCAGGGACTCAGCTAGTAATTTTCTATTTGTCTCTCCCTACCCAGGAGTATTGTCTTTTTCTGCATCTCTCTGTACCCAGGAGGTTGGCTGCTGAGGACAGCAGTGAAGTCATTCAATGAATTTTCTCCTAGGTTTGACTAATGATGTACTTGTAGCAGGTGAGAGTATTTATCAGTCTTCCTTGCTGCCTCCTGCCTTCTGGGTACCACCAGCAGCAGCCAAGTTCCTCTTAGGCACAGCTCCCCATTCCCATGAGAGTTCTACCATCGCTCTTTTCATGGGGTTAGAAACATCTATTCTTTTTGTTTCTTCAAGACTGGGCATAGGGCCTGGGGATATAGCTCAGTGGTAACGAATCCTTAGGTTCATTCCCCAACACACACACACACACCACCACCACCACCACCACCCTTTGTTGCTCTTCCTGTGTCTGCCATCTTTAAGTCATTCCTGTACTAAACACACTGACTCTGTTCTGTGAGCATGCCAGCTGTTCTCAGCTCAAACCTCAATGATGCAGAGAGATCTGAGGTAAAGAAGAAACAGTCCCTTCTGCTCTGGAGGTGATGTCGCGTTGTAGGTGAGGGAAGCCAGCTGTTATGGACACAGCTGGAAGGTGGAAGGAGAATCCTCGAGGCTGATGTGCCTGGAAGAAACCAGTCTTGGAGACATGTTATGGGACCATCAGCAATACAAGCCACACCTTGTCTGTACTGTCTTTGAGTTACAGCCTTGTGTCCTGTGAACTATAAAGCGAGTCTGAAGAATGGAATTACAAAGCAATGTCAGGGGAAATCTGCTGATGTAAAGTGAACAGAGATGTGTTATTTTAAATTTTCATTTATTTTTGAGAATGTAAAGAGATGAGCAGATAGGAAAGCAATTCAAAAAGAAAAGAAGAATTTAAAAAAGCCCCCAAATGTAAAAACTGATAAATGGAGACTAAATTGTCGTTTTTCTCTGTTTTGTTAACAGTGGTGTGTACACAGTCCTTTTCAATGGCTTGTTTCTAAGAAACTTCTGGTGTAGGGACTAGCAAAAATGCTCACTGCTGTGTGCTGATGTATCAGGATGGTACCAAAATCATTTTAGTTGTTTGTTTTTTGAGTCAGGGTTTCTCTGTGTAACATCTCTGGCTATCCTGAAACTCACTTTGTAGACCAGGCTGGCCTCAAACTCACAGAGATTTGCCTGCCTCTGCCTATCAAATGCTGGGATTAAAGCTCTCTACTACCACTGCCTGGCCTGAAATCATTTTAGAGAGTGCAGTCCAGTCAGTGAAGGATTAGGTTCCTATCCAGTTCCCTGGGTGGTCCACAAGCACATCCCAGGGTTTCCTCTACCTGGTTCTCAGACCCCAGCCCCACTGCCTTGTACTAGGTCCCACTCTGGTCTCTGCTACACCCTGCTCTGGGATGCTTTGGCCTAGCTGTGGTCCCAGCTTCCCTTCTGCCCTGGCCCGGTAGGCTGGTGAGCTCCTCCCTTTCTGATACATGATCCTTGCCTGGGGCTCTGTCTCCTTCTTTAACCATCTATTTGGCACTGCTCCCCTGGGGTTCTGCACAACATCCAATGAGAGTCCATTGTAGATATTTCAATCTTGTCAAGCCCCTTCAAAACACATCCTGTGTAATTAATTATATTAATGGTGCTAGGATGGAACTTAGGGCTTCATTACACATTAGGGTAGGTCGGCTATCACTGAGCTGTACTGCCAGCTCCAATCCTAATGAAAAACAATGCATTTGACTTCTTTTAAGATGGACTCAGAATCTATGATATGAAGAAGGGTGGGGTTGGCTCTCTGTGGTTGTAGATGCTGTGGCTGCTGATGGAACGGAAGGTTCTGTGGACTTGCCCTGTTCTCTCCATCTCTACCCGCACCCTCTGCTCCTGTCACCTGTCTGAATCCTTTCTTCCCCACCTGGGCTCCTTCTACCTTTTCCTTAGTGGTGCTCAGAGAGGCTTGAGAAGGAGAAACAAGAAAATGAAGGGAGGAAGAGGGGCCTGTATGGTTGTTTCTCTGTGAAACTAAGGGAGAACTGAGATAGAAGAAAAGGTTAGTTTTTTTAGTTAAGTATGGCATAGTTATTTTTCTGTTGCTATGATAAAATGCTATGACCAATGCAATTTACAGAAGGTAGGGTTTATTTGGGCTTATGGTTCCAGGGGGCTAATGTAAGAGCCAGAGTTAACCTGTAAGCCTCACTTGCCCAAGGACAGATAACTTCCTGGAATGCTGGGGTCTGTGGTTCTTGTGAGATAACACGCCACATATTTTTACGCCCCCCCCAAGTTTGTTTGACCCAGCTGTATCAGATGTGCTTGATTAGATGTAGGTGGGAGGTACGTGGGCTGGAAGAATGTCAGGATACATGCTTGCCCCTGATCGGACCTGGTGGGAAATGCATAGTCTTATGGGTTTGCCTTTATAAGTCTCTGCAAAATGTGACTCATCACCGTTTCCTGGGAACCCCAGAATGGTCCTGACCAGAGCCCATCATCCTGGCCAGTATTTAAAGCTTGCTGCAAATTTGGCTCAAAAATTGTGGGATTGGTCTTTCTCTTGGGAATCTCAGGTTTACACTAAGAGTTCATCAAGGCAGGGAGTTGTGGCAGCAGATGGCAGACACAGCAACAGGGGCAGCTCACGTCTAGAACCACAAACAGGAAGCAGGGCGAAGGAATTAGAAGTGGATCTGAAACCTTCCCTAGGGACATAGTTCCTCCAGAAAGGCCATACCACCTAAGCTTTCACAAATAGCATCACCAGCCGGGACCAAGTATTTAAACGCCTGAGAATATGGAGGACATCTCATTCAATCCACTGCAAGGTCTTTGGGGACTTTGTGTGTAGTCTTCTCAGTGTTAAGAGTGAAGAGAAAAGGGAAGAGCTACATGTATGTGATACTAGAATTGAAGGCCATCAGTGAAAATCATAGAATTCTCTTGTCTTACCCAACCCAGTCAGGGCAAACAATCAGTTTATCCCTTGAAAATAAATTCTTTCCATTGCAGGACAGTGGAAGGCTGAGGAGGACACTGGATGAATGCTCTGTTGGTGTGGGCACTGGCCAGGAGCCACTGGGGTCTGAGGTCTTTCCAAGAGACTTCTAAGTGGGAACACATGTTCTAAGAACCCACACAGTCACATGATTTCCCTGCAGGGGAAGATGCTGAGACTATAGCTCATGATGCAGGACTTTGCTTCTAGGGCTGTGAGGGACAAGAGGAGAGACAGCCCCCAGGCATGCAGTTGGGAAGATCCCCCACTTTGCTTCGGGCATTACTATTTTTCCTGTTTTGGGGTTAGGGGATGTGTTTGGCTTCTCTGAGTGTCATTACAACCCAACTTCTTGATCTGTAGGTCATCACCTCATAACTGAATGTGGTGAAGTAGTGAAAAATTTGGCAGCATTGAAGTGTTTGGTAATGTGCAAGAGCCAAAAATTAATTTAAAATCAAAGGTGTAATGAAGCAGGGATCTTTCTGGCAACGCTTGCCTGTGTTGCGTCACCCAACTTCACTGCGGCCTTGGAGCTGAAGACACAATGCGCACTTTGTACCACGAGTTGTATCACACCAACACAGCGCCAACGAGGATTGCCTGCGACACCTCAGATTTGACACCGTGGTGTGTTAGGAACTGCAGTGTCTTTGTTGCACATACACACAGCTTTGTGTTCTTGTGGAAACATAATGGTTTAATTATAGATGACAAAGTCTTATAACATTTTCTTTCCATTCTTGCTCAGCACACAATATCAAATCAAAGCACCTTTGAACTGTATTGTGTTGGAATGTCTGATTTTTAAAAACGCTGTTGAAGCGGTTTGATGGGTCAAGGCACTTGCTTCGAAGCCTGACCATCTGAGCTCACGTCCCACAACCTATATGGGGGAAGGGGAAGACTGATTCTTACAAGTTGTCCTCTGACCTCCACATGTGTGCTATGGTGTATGTATTCCCCTCAAAATAAGTAAATGCATATGTATATATATGCATAAATATATATTTAAATAAATATTGGTTTGGGATTAGGATACAATTTCTAATAATTTCAGAACTGGCCCTAAATATACTTCTGCCATCTTGTACTTATGTGATGTGCCAGTATCAACTCTGATGATTATAAAATCAAAATATCAACACCTTTGAAAAACATTGAAGATGTTCTGCACCCTGTCATATCAATTCCTCAGCCAAGACTTAATTCTTCCATCTCATTAGTATCCAAATTTGTTTTATTCTTTAATAAATGCCAAAATTCAATGTGTACTAAAAGATGATGATGGTGATGATAAAGATGATCATGATGTGAGACTGGATTTCATGTGTCCAGCTTGGCTTCAGACTTCGCTGTGTAGTTAAGGATGACCTCCTGTGTCTACCTCCCGAGTGCTGGGATTATAAGTAAACATCATTACATTTGATTTATGCAGTGTTGGGGGACTGAACCCAGCTAGGCAGGGAATCTACTCACTGAGCTTTATCTCCAGCCCTAATTATTTAAAACACATTTATGATTTATTATTAGTAAATGCCTGATTTGTATATCTATTTTATATACACCTACAACCTATGTTGCATAAATTCTCAGGCAAAAAAGGTCTAGAGTGAAAAAAATGTAAGAATCCTTGATCTATGATGTTAAATAACCCTGTTGTGCCCACGTTACAGAGTGGATAGCGTCAAATGGTATGAACAATAACATGTTTTGATGGCTAGAGCACTGTGCATATATTCAAGGTACCACTGACTTTTTCCCTTTTGTGTTACCCAGCCACTAGGGACCAGGAGGTGTGACCTCTCCTGGTCAGTGTCCCCTGCAGGGAAGGCCATAGCAAGGTACAGTTTTAGCCCCAGCAGGCTACTTTTGGTGAAGGAAATCACCTAGCCAAAGCTGTGCACTCACATGATGAGGGGCAGCTGGAGGCATGGAGAGGCCCCACCAGGCCTTCCATAAGGAGACAAGTAATCACTGCTACACCTACCAAAGAACATAGGATTTTATACATATGGCAGTAGCCACCTGGATTAAAAAACCAGGTACTGTTTGCTTAAGAAAACTGTAGGCAAGTGTGCTTGATTCAAATTCTGTTGTCTCTTTCCAAGTACTTCAGAAGCCTGCCTGTTTCTCTCCAACACCATGACTGTGTCACCCACGCTGCATGGTGATCGTCACATTGGTCCCGATCCACTTTTGTCTTAGACTCTTTTCCGCAACAATCTTGTCTACATACCCCAATCATCTCCTCTAAGATGCCAGTCTGATGGTGTCACTTCCTCGCTTAACATCCTTCAGTATCCCCTCACTACCTTCAGCAGAATGCCAATCCCACCTGGTAAACTCCACCCCTGCTTCCATCTCCAGCCACTCCCACCGTTTGCCCCGTCCACACTCAAGCTTTCCTAAGACGTCTTGCGCGCTGCTGGAGAAGTGGACAGATGGGTCCCTTCGCCTTTCTCCTCTTAAGTTCTACTCCTCTTTCCTGTGGCGTTCAGACTCCTTCCCCCACAGGACTGCTCCCACGCATGCCCACTCTGTCTCTGCTTCCTGTTCCATGTGAATGGTCTCATCTCACTCTTCTGGGAATTGTGGAGACTCCGATTACTACCAAGACTCTCATCAGCCACTTGGCTTCTTCTCTTTCTCTCTGTTGACATGTCCACCCTGTAGTTTGTGCTTTGGATGTCATCCATCATGTACCTTCCTTTTTATCCCCCTGGCTGCAATCCTTATTACCTCCCTCCTCTGTACAGAATCGGTCCCGTTAGCATACAAACATTCTTAACGTCTTTCTCAACCTCTCCACCTACTTTTCTATTTCTCTTCTTTTCGTGTCCACAGTTCTTAAAAAAGCTGTCTAGGCATGCTACTTTACTGTTCATCTTAACTCATTTTGTGTTGGAAAAAAAAAAAAGAAAGAAAACTGAATCTCAGTAAATTAAATAGAAAGATGGACTCACTATTCTTGAGACTAATACCATAGTACCTGCATCTGCTTGATTTCACTGGAGAGTCATGTGATGTGCAGCTCATGGAGGAGAAGCTTGCAGCTGGGGCAACAACCTGCCCTTCTGAGAATCAATCAGCTCCTGCCATTGACTCTCTCATTCCTACTCAGCCCTTGGGAAAGGCTTGGACCTCCTTTTCTGGTTTAATCATCTCATAAGGTCTCATTGCCTTTCAGTAATGCTCTATTAGGACCACAGTTTCAGCACATGGACATTTAGTAGGTTGTGGGGGACAACAAACTATAGATCTGCCTCATCGTTCTCGTGCCCACCAGACTTCTCTTCTACTGCTTTGAGGTCAGAGCCCCAGTCAGAGCCAGCAGGCACTGACTGCCTCCCAGGAGACCTTTGTTTCCCCAGGGTCTCCCCTGACTCCTACCAGTGGTCCACCAGTCACTACGGACTTCACTTTTGCAAGATTTTTCCATTTTTGCCACACTCTCTGTGGGTGGTCTCAACTTGGCCTTAGCTTTCAATCCCATTTATTCGCTGATGATTCCTCAATTTATAGTCTCAGTGCAAAACATTTCTTTCAACTCCACACCCACATATCTGGGTTCATCTTCTTCTAGGTCCCTGTGTTGCCGTAGATAAAAATCTCGAGTTTACTGTGTCCCAGAATGCACTCTTGATTCCTGCTGCTTCAATTTCCTCGCCTTCCGTTTCTCATGTCAGTAGATACCCGCCCCCCCTTTGTTTGGTTTGTCTTTCCTTTTTCCTTGCTGCTGTAGTCAATTTGTCAGGAGTTCCTGCCTAGTCCACCTCTAAAATGTAGCCCCAGTGTTTGGTGTGGCTGTATGTACCTGTCACCCTCACACCTGGAGGGAGAGGCAGGAAAACAGCTAACTCAAGGCCCACCTCATCTATGTAGTAGTAGATCTTGTCAACCAACTAACCAAGCCAGTGCACCCTGAGTGTGTCTACTCACCACCTCTTCTTTTCTCAGTGTACTCTAAGCTACCAGCAGCTGTCTAAGTGGATATGTGGCAGGTGGCTCTCAATGTATTCGCAAGTAGCATCTGGGGAGGGTGATGCCTGTATGAACTCGGATGACTCTTCATCATCCAGCTCCTGTAGTCTCACTTGACTTGGCTTTTGCCTTCCGTGAGACCTTCCTTCTCCTACCATGTTCTCAACTCTCCTTATCATACAGCCTGTGGCCAGCCCTGTGGAGTCGAGTCACCTCTCTGGTATGCATGCACACTCTTGTGACTGTCTACAAGACTGAGATTAGATTATGCAGATAAACACTGACTTTTGCATTTGTTGCCTCTGCTAGAGCCCAGAGTAACAAAGATAAAGTGAGTGATAAAGTTAGGTGCACAGGTGAATTTGGACTGCAAGTTGATAGGTGTGGTCAGGAGGGGAAGTTCCTTGGAGTGGGAGGAGTCTGAGGCAATCTTTCTCAAGAAAGGGAGCATTTGGATGGGTTCACTGAACCTCTACGTGCATCTAAAGCATCGAATAGAAGCAAGAGATTCAGGACTCCAGAATAACAAGACAAGACATCCCAATATTCATAAGACAAGGCATCCCAATATTAATAAGGAAGTACCTGGCTTTTAAGCTTGAGAAAGTGTTCTTTATTTCTACATTGATATTTCCAAATATCTAGCTTAAATTTACTTCTTTGAGGCCAGGAGTATAGGTAGGCAGCATTTGCCTAGCATGCAAGAGACCTTGGGCCAATCAGTCCTCAAGAAAACAGAAGACAAACAAAAATGACTAAAAGGAAGTACAAGTGCTACTTCTTATAATAATAAAAAATCGTTTTAAGAAACTTGGAGGAAATAGTTCTTTTCACCCACGTATAAGCATACCCCCCCCTACACAAATACTGTAAAACAAGACAGTCTGAGATGTTCCAGTGTGACTTTTCTCATCTGTTTCTGGGAGTCAGCTTAAAGTATGGGAGGTGAAATTTCCCAAAACAAAGAAAAAAGTGAAAAATAAAAATTGTAGAAGACAGAGTGGGGGAGAGAGGGAGGGAGGGAAGAAGGGAGGGAGGGAGAGAGAGAGGATGAGAGAGAGAGAGAGAGAGAGAGAGAGAGAGAGAGAGAGAGAGAGAGAGAGAGAGAGAGAGATGTTGAAGCAGTTCTAGTTTATGAGATGAGTGGGTAGCCGGCAAAGGGCAGGCTCGGGGGAAAGGAGTGGGGAGGAAAGAAAATTGGATGTTTGTGTGTGATGTTCCACTTGTAAAGTCAGTGGATATTTTTTACAGGTACCAGCGAGTTCTTCCTGAAGATCTGTTAATAGGGACAGGCTGTGAAATAGCAATAGGAAAGATAAATGCTTTTCTGGAGAGGGATTTTAGTGCAGTGTGGAAAATGTGAAGAGAGAAAAAAAAATGAAAGATTGAATGGAAACTCCAGCCAGGGGCCAACCCACACCTCATGCCCCGATGAGCTCCCACACTAGGCAGCGGCAAGACATTCTCTGGGCATGGGTCCCCTTCCTCCTTCCGTACCCTGAGAGGGGCTATCATTTTGAGGGCGCAAAAGCCCTGGAAAGTACTAGGGGTTAATATCACCTAACATGACTCTTAACTCCTCACTCTCCGATGCAAGTATGTTTTTCCATAGTGAATGTCAACATGCTTATGAATGTGCTTATGAACGGGGCATTCCCAGTCCGCATGGGAGGGAGGGATGCTGCAGGCTCCTGTTCCTCTCCAGCTCAGTTTCCTTTTCTAGTCTGCCCACCTTTGGCCAGGTCCCTCTTTGGAGATGACTGCTTTTGAGATCATGAGCTCACACAAGGATCCTCAGAGGAAGAAGCCACCTGAACCTTGAGGAGGGCCAGAACTCAGCCTTGCTCAGCTGACCTGGGCTGAGCAATGGTCAAGAGACAGCAATCCAATGGAAGCCTGGAAGCCCCAGTCCTGGTTAATGGGAATGGCTGGCCATCTTCTTAAACTGAAGTCAGGGTAGTGTCAACAAGAGGACAACTGGGAACATATGGCAAATGAGAGTTTTCACTTTATTCTAGTGCATGCGATGTTCCTTACTCATAAGCATTTTACTAAAGGGTATTTAAAGAGTGTAGGTAGTTTTGGGGAAGGGAGTACAGATGGAATGGGGTTTTGTTGTTGTTTTTGTTTGTTTGTATTGAAATTGTGATATATTTATATATACCAAGACAGGGTTTCTCCGTGTAGTTTTGGTGCCTGTCCTGGATCTCGCTCTGTAGACCAGGTTGGCCTTGAACTCACAGAGATCCTGGCTCTGTCTCCCAAATAGTGAGATTAAAGGCGTGCACCACAGCTGCCTGGCTAAAATTGTGATTTTTTAAGGTATTTTTTATAGATGATTTTTAATTTAATTTAATTTTACATGTATAGATGTTTTGCCTGCATGTATGTCTTTGCACCATATGCATTCAGTGCTCTTGGAGACCAGAGGAGGGCATCAGAGCCTCTAGAACTGGAGTTAAAGTCAGTTGTTAGTGGCCATGTGGGTGCTGAGAACCAAACCTGGTTTCTCTGCATAAGCAACAAGTGCCCTTAGCATCTGAACCATTTCTCCAGCCCCTAAGATTTACTTTTTAATTTATTTTTGATTTTTGTGTCTGTGTCTCTGTTTGTATGTGCACTTGTGTGTGTGTGCAGGTGCCCTCAGAGGCCAGAAGAATGTGCCAGATCCCCTGGGGCTGGAATTACTAGTGATTGTGTAACAGCAGCAAGTGCCCTTAATCATCGGCTCAACTTTTCAGTGTTCAAAGGGACATCCTCTTTTGGCCTCCATCGGCACCAACCACATATATGATACATACACATACATGCAGACAATATACACACACATCTTTAAATAATAGCAACCAGATTTATATCAGGAGGGAGATAACAATAGAGATTGGCCCAAGCTAAATTTTTAGCATTTTCTTTTTTTAAAAAGGGAATGGGTTGAGAAATAAGCCTCCACAGAAGGTCTTCCAGAATTCTTAGATGAACTTAAATATTTTTCTCACAACCCACCTACATCTGTATCCTCTTCCACAGGATCCTAAAACTTTCAACTTATATATAGGCATAAATTTCGGACAAGGAGAGATCATGGCTTCTTATGTTTATATTTCTGACATCATATGCCATGAAAAATATTCAGTGGGTAACATAGTAAGTTGGCAAATGAACTAATAAATGTGCTTAGGGGCTAAAAGAATTGCTGGAAAATACCTTTGTTTTCAAGTCTATTGTGGAGCAAGATATGAACATTTGTTATGTAAAGCTTATTTAATTTTCCTGAGACAACGATTAAATGCAAATGCTTGTTGTTTTATCAAAGAAAAATATTAGGAAAAATCTTTTTTTCTATTGTTAGGGGGATTATGAAGGTGTAGCCAGAAGTTTTAGTCCCAAGAGTCCCGCAGCCACTCATAAAATAATCACTGAGGCTTAATATTAATTACAAACTGTATGGCCTATGGCTCAGGCTTCTTGCTAGCTAGCTCTTTCATTTTAAATCAACCCATTTTTATTAATCATGTTTTGCCACATGGCCATGTTGTTACCTGCTCTCTCACATCTTGCTTTTCCTGGTGGCAGCTCACAGAGTCTCTCCTGACCCGACCTTTCTCCTCTTTCTATCTGTCTTGGATCTCCTGCCTGGCTCCATTCTGCCCTACCATAGGCCAGTGCAGCTTTATCTATGAACCAATTGGAGCATCACATATTCACAGCATACAGAAGGACATCCCACAGTACTTCCCCTTTTCTGTCTAATCAAAAGGAAGGTTTTAACTTTAACATATTAGAATTGCATATAATAAAACAGTTATCAAGCAAGAATTACAGTTATAATATCTATTTTCTTTGTATTCGGTAAAATTAAAGAAAATATTCTATCATTTATCCTATATTTTTGAATCTATAGTTTTATAATTAATCTTTTATCATAACTAATAAAAACTATAATTATAACTATATAGTCTTCATCTCCATCAAAGACCCCAGAAGGTTATGGTATTACCTAAGTAAACAGGAAGTGCATTGTAAGCAACTTCCAAAATTCTAGAAATGACAGAGACAGCTGGCTGCCTGGACAGTCACCCAAAGTTCCTCTGCAACATTAGCGCATCCATCTTTGGCCTACAGGCCTAGAGTCTCTGGCAGACTTTTTAGCAAAGAAGGAAATTTGAAACCTGAAGGACAGCATATCGCCTTGCAAAGTTCAGTAGTCAGCTTCCTATGGGTCCTGTATATTCAGTGTATATAACATCCTGTCAAGCAGTCAAGGGCACTTTTTTTGCCCAGTGGCTAACTTTTGCCACAAGGAAAGCAAACTCCATAATGAGTTTCTTCGATGCCCATCATCATCTTTGAAGCAATTGGTGCTGCCAGGAGCAGACATGTTTCACTGTCCAGAAAAGTCTAAGTTCTTAAAACATTTTAAATGCCATATTCTGTAGGTCTTTGAAGTGTTTGAAGATTACCTATCCATCTGAAATATATCTCTGCACATCTATGAAACCTAACTAACATGACTATAAGTTTTGACTATTATAGCTAACTATTAATTTGTGTTTCTTAACTATATTACATTTTTAAATTAGCTGCATAAACATAATACCTTAAACAAGAGAAGAAATATATATACAGTATAACAAAATCAACTTTAAATTTGTATCAATAAACTGAAATCCATACCATTGTAAAATATTTTGAGATTAACTGTTGTTTTTTTAGATTAAAGTAGATTCAATAATCTACCCTTTTATCCTATCATTTCTTTATTATGTATTTCTGTATCATATCCCCCTTTCTTCTTTTAGAAAGAGATTGACTATGACTAGTAACAATTTATAGCCAACCTTCTAAACAAAGACAAACACCCATAATCCATTTTTTGGGAGGAGGGGAATGTGGGCATAGTTTTCTAGGCTACTTCCTGTTGACTGGGGACACTGGTAGTCTTATGGGGACCCAAAGAAAATTTAGGATTATGGTCAAGTCCTGACTATAGTAGTCTGTGAGGCTGGATCATCTCAGCCAGCAGCCTTAAACCTGTTTTGAATGCAGAACTTGGAGGAAACTGCAACAGAGATTGTAGAGTTAGATTCTTTTTTTTTTTTTTTTTTTTTTTTGAGACAGGGTTTCTCTGTGTAGTTTTGCGCTTTTCCTGGGACTCACTTGGTAGCCCAGGCTGGCCTTGAACTCACAGAGATCCGCCTGGCTCTGCCTCCCGAGTGCTGGGATTAAAGGCGTGCGCTACCCTCCCGGCTAGAGTTAGATTCTTGAAGATAGGACAGCTATTGAAGTAATCTCTGTAACATGCCTTTTACCTATGGTCTGCACATCTCTGAACGTTTAATGTGTGTTTTTTGCTTGATGTTGTTCTTGTTGGTTGTGTTTCTGTTTTGTTTATGTTATTACCTTTCCCCTCTCCTGGACAATACTTGATAATTGTTCCTATTGTAAATATTTTAATATTAGGTTAGAACTTTCTTATTTAGACAAAAGGGGGAGATGTAGTGGATATCTGTTCTCCTTATGACCTCAAAGTACAGCCCCTAGAGATGGAGTAGGTAATGTTCTACCTATAATCTTGAAGTGCCAGCCCCTGGGGCGTGGCCTTAGGGCTACTCTTAAGACCAGAGAGGCATATAGAATGCTCTCTGCTCTCTCTCTCTCTCTCTCTCTCTCTCTCTCTCTCATGGGCTTGGATGGTGCAGACTGACTCAAGCCACAGAACAGTATAGGACAGTACTGCAGCCTTTCCTAATAAATTCCTTTTACCCTTTAAGCAGACTCCCATGAATTTCTTGTTATATGAAGGTGTTTTCCCAGCATGCCTTCCTGGAGGAGGAGGTGGGTCTGTGAGTCTAGTTGCCAGCCCTGGGCATCCTTGTGAGCCAACTGTTTTGTCTTCACAGAAAAGTGAAGGAACTTCCTTTCATCTTCCTTAGGTGTTTTTGGTAACTGCCCACACTCTGCCACCACTGTCCATCTGCTGGGATAGGTGGCGAAGGTGACCTTAGGACATTGTTGGGCATGGAGGGGCAATGATAAGACGGAGTGAACTCTCAGCTCTGAGTTGGGAGATTGTTTGGTTCTATGAATTTGTGATGCTCCTGCCTTATCCGGCCTTACGATCCCAAGCGCTTGGGATCACAAGTCTGTGCCGCTGTGGTCTGTGCTGCAAGTGTTCATTGCTGTTACCACTTTTTTCTGTTATTATTTGTGTCTTATTTTTTTTTTTTACATTTATTGTGTGCATGTGCACATATACACAGACCACAATCTACATGCGGAAGACAGGGGGCAGCTTCCTGGAGTTGGTTCCCTCATTCCATCCTGTGAGTCCTGGGTATTGATGGTTGTTGGGCTTGGTGCTAGTCACCTTTGCCTTCACTGGGGAACTGAAGCGGCTTACAGGAGTCCCGCCCTCCCTCCACCCTCCTCGTCCTTCTTCCCTCTCTCCCTTTTTGTTCTGTTTTCTTGTTTTTGCTAATTTCGAAAGCGTCACATGTCTTAAATGCTTTGTCCAAAGGAAGGCTGAACCCATCAGAGTGTGTGGGTGCCCGCTGAGAAGGTGACCACATAGGACACACAGCACCTGAGATGAATGGACACTGTGCTCTTCTGCAAAGACTAAAGCTCGTGGAGCCGTGGTCAGCTGCAGCAGTGAGGCTGGGCCTGTTGACGACATCTTTGTGCCTCGGAGGCTCTCAGTCTCAGGCTGCCTCGCCATGCGTCCTCTCACTGTGGAGCAGCTGCCACACCAGGTTTCCCTCCACCTTCCACCCGTGTCCAAGCTCCTAGAGCCGTGGTTCTCAACCTTCCGAACGCTGCCACCCTCTAACGGTCCCTCATGTCGTGGTGACCTCCAACCACAAAATTATTTTCAGTGCTGCTTCATAACTGTAATTTTGCTATTGTTATGAATCATAATGCACATATCTGATATTCCCAATGGTCTTAGGCCACTCCCTGGCACAGCAGGTGTAGAGAGCCTGCATTCTCTGGCTTTGCGTCCTGGCAGGCTTTCCTGCCAGTCTTGAGGTTTCCCTGTAGACCCATTCACAGTGATTCCTCCTGGGGGCTCAGGTTGGATCCAAGGAGTGAGAATGTGTGTATCTCACCCTTTGTCTCATCCAAGTCAGAGTACCACCCACTAGACTGCCAGGAACCTACAGCTGAGCTATGCCAAGGTTTCCAAGGAGGGAGAATAGGAGTACAATCATGGTAAGATTTATTATAGTCTTGCCTTTCGCGTCTTTGGCTTCATTAAATCCAGGCTAAACACTTAAACTGGAGTTCAACAAATGCTATGGGGCAATGGAAGAATGTAAATCTAAAGAGAAACATGAAATTAAATAATCTGGTTTATGAAATCATGTTATTTAATTTTCAGATTGATGTCTTAACATGCTTGGTTCCCAAAAAGCTTCTCTGTCACTTTCATGGGACAGTGAACGTTGTTTTTATTGTTTATATTGAGACAGGATCTTGATAAATAGTCCAGGCTGTCCTTGAAATTGTGGCCCTCCTGCCTCTACCTCTGTAGCAGTCTAGTGGGCATCTTTGGTTCTGATTCCTGGGAGGACCCACAACCATCCAAGGGATTTCTTGAGAGAGTGAGACAGAGGTAGAGGTATCAGTTCAGTTCCTTTCTCTGGGACATCTTCAGGGCTGTACATTATTCCCCAAAGACTCTTCTCCCCTTCTCCAGTTCCGAGATGCCTTTGAACACCGGATTCCACCCTAACAGCCCTGGCAGTGCACACAAGGGTGGGGGGCACTGTGTTGTCACGTGGAAGATTTTAAACGGGAACCAGGAAATGGAGAAGTTGCATGGATTGTATCTCACCGGGAAACTGGTTTAGGCTCCTCTTGTAAATTGGACATATTGTATTGTTCTGTTACTACAACCTTCAGAGTCTCCCAAATGACTGTTGAGCCACTTTCCCAGTTGAATTGTGCCTTGATACATTGTGAAAACAGGGCACCAAGCTGTGCCCTCAGCACAGACACGGAAGGACGGACATCTCTCTTTTGACCTGAGAAATTTGGGGGAGGTCTGTTCTCAGGAGGTGCGCGTTTGTTTTTTAGCTGACTTCAAGATAATAAAAATACACTTCAAAATATTAGGCTGCTCTTGCTTCACTGATCAAGAGAGAAAGGGGTCGTTGTAGATGTTTAATCTGGCTCACAGACATGGTGCGGATCTGCTCTGGATGCTTGTTTTGTACCCTCAGTCAACACAGCCAGAAATTGAAAGGGTCTGATGCCTAAAAAAGAGACTAGCAAAGTCCCCAAACTGGAGTCAATCTGACACACACACACACACACACACAAAAAAAAAAAAAAAAAACAGGAAAAAATGTGTTAAGCCAGGCATGTTTGAAATACGGGGAGTTGCTGTGGGACCTCAGTGAAGAGGGATCAGACAGAAGCATGAGGCGTCGCTCCAGTTTATGAGGAGACTCTGAACACAGTTGGGTAATAGGTTCATTATTCTGGCTAATACCCGCTTTTATCCATGAAACAATGTTAATACTCAGAGTCTTTGGAGGTATGAATGAGCAAGTGCTGAGTTTCCACGAAAATTTTAAGGACATGTTTTATTTTTCCCTATTTAAAAAAAATACAGCTATTTCTTAAATGTGGTAAATCTCAAACGTGTTTCTGAACAAATAATTGAGTATTGTATAGTAATGTCTAACAGTCAACTTTAAGAATTAGTGTTATGGCCCCAAATCAAAGCATAGTGTCAACTAGAGGCGCATAATCAGAAAGGGGGATGTGGGGGTGGGTGGCGTGGGTGGGAGTAAGGATCCGGTGGGGGTGAGAGGTGGGAGGAGGTAGGGGGAACCATGCTGGTATCAGTTGTACTCAGCTCAGAAGTGCAAAAGTGATTCTCACTTAAGCACTCAGAAGTGTATTCAAAGTATTCCCTTAAAGATTACTTCAAAAGATATTGAAAAGCCCAGTTTGTGTAAAAATTTGATGAGTGAGAAGTGTTTATAATGGTTTGATGTAAGGCAGAAAACACCACCACCACACTATGCTGAATTAGATTTTCCTTGAAAAGAGTCCCTGGAACCCAAATAATAATGATAATAATGTTGACACACTGGGAGCAGACAGGCAGTTAAGAGTGAATTGGAAATGAAGAATTTTCTTGCAGTCTTAACGATGGAGCACATGAGTTTATTAAAAATGACTTTGGATAAATGTAAAGAAAACTAGAATCTCAAATACCAGATATTCTAATTTTAAGCTTATTTGCATAGGCTTTTGTAATAAATTAGCTTAGCATAATGTAAAATAATTGGTTATTAAATAGGGTGTTATATCAAAATAATACTCGTGACACCATTCTTAATAATCCTCAAAGAACAATTACACAAAATACCTAGTTTACCCCACATAGATCCTTGCGAGATTTGCTGTGCAAAGACATTCCTTTTTCTTAGAGAGAATGGAAGCCAAGGCTGTGAATTCCTTAAGGCACTCACTGCATTTTGGAGATTGGAGGGGACACTTCTGGGTTGGGGTAGCTCTGGAATGAGACCTACAGCAGTACACTTGTTGCATGGAGGTTGGAGATGCCGCTTAGCAGAGGAGCATAAACATGAAATGTGCAAGATAGACCCTGGGGTCTCCCTTCAGCACCTAAGAGTAAAGAAAGTCACTTGGTTCCGAGTTTGAAAGCATACATCGTTACTGCTCATTCCCTGGGACATGAGAGCAGTGTAAGTCTTCATTTCTTTATACATGTATTTTTTTCTAATTATGTGGGGTATGTGTTGAAGCACCTGGAGACCAGAGATACTGGACCGCCTTGAGGCTGGAGTGACAGGGGCTTGCGAGCTGCTCAGTATGGGTGCTGGGACTCTACCCAAGCCGTGGGCACCGTTGTGTGTGTTGTCTGTGGACCTGCCTGCTCATCTGTCTGGATGAACAATCAGCCAGCAGGGTTTGGCAGCTGCTTTCTCGGTACTTTTAAGGAGTCAGAGGGACTGAGAACTGGTGTTTGAAAAGTTGAGAAGATGATGGTGAACCTTCAAAAGACAGCAGGAAACAAGAGGAAAAACAGGCACCACCCCCCCAAAAGGAAGAAGGACACCCTTGCAGCCAAATGCAGCATGTGTTGTAGCTAGAGTTTTCCTGCCTTGCCCACAGTCAGGACAAATCTTTGTCACTCGCCAGTCCCACAGCCGCTCAGACCCAACCAAGTAAACACAGAGACTTATATTGCTTACAAACTGTATGGCCGTGGCAGGCTTCTTGCTAACTGTTCTTATATCTTAAATTAATCCATTTCCATAAATCTATACCTTGCCACGTGGCTCATGGCTTACCGGTGTCTTCACATGCTGCTTGTCATGGTGGTGGCTGGCAGTGACTCCTTCTGCCTTCCTGTTCTTTCTTTTCTCCTCTCTGTTAGTCCTGCCTATACTTCCTGCCTAGCCACTGGCCAATCAGTGTTTTATTTATTGACCAATCAGAGTAATTTGACATACAGACCATCCCACAGCAATGTGTTCAGGATGCCTGGGCTTGGCAAAACAGTGCCCGTGCGTGAGGACGATGACGAGAACACAGTGGAGACGCCTTTTGTCGCTTCCAAGGTTACTGCTGACCAGGACAGGAGGATGAACACTGAACGGAGTTGGCTGTGATTAAAGGCAAGCAAGCGCCACCATGCCTTGCTTATTATTATTATTGTTATTACTATTAAGATGGCAATCACAGTGTGTTTGTATTGAGGGGTTGATCCAGAAAAGGATGGAAATGAGCGGTGAAGGAGGGATAGAGTACCGCTGTAGAGGAAGGCTTTACACCAAGAGGAAGAGGTCCTCCCAAGACAAAGGGCTCAGAGAGGAGAGGAGAGGGGCGTCACCTGCTGAGATGGGGAAGGAAGCCGTACCAAGTCACCTGACAGAACAGAGTTGGTGGCAGGGGGTCCGCACTATAGCAAGACTTCCTGTTGCCCTTGAGCAGAGGACGGGACCTGGAGGCCCCCAAAGACAGAACATTAAAAACAGCCACAGCTGAGGGATGGGAACTGTCATACAGTTGGTAGGCTTACAAATAACCAATAAACCATGACCGCTTCCTCCGTATCTCCCAGCGTCCTTGGGCGTAGGGTGGTTTGGATAGGTAAGGGGTTCAGTGAAAACCAGGTTATTGTCTGTCTGTTTCTTCCCTAGATGAGTGTCGTGAAGAGAAAAAAAAGGAGAAAAGGAAGCTGAAGGCGCGTGTGAGAGTCCGTGAAATCTAACGTGGGAAATAAACCAGTTTATTGAGCGTGGGGATTCGTGGGCAGGCCTGCGCCATCAAACTCCCACCTGGTCAACTTTTTACATCTTATACACTTTAGCACTAATAGGAGCTTTTGCAGCTGGGGCAGCAGTGAGCTGTGACTCTAGTCTCAAAGGAGCATCCATCCCTGTGACCCTCCCGCCTCCCTCCATGAGGGAGCATTAACAGCCCCATTACCATAGACCTAGCTATCTGCTGTGTGGTTCTGTTTATTTCGTTGCCATGACTGTGAGCCAAGGTCTCCAGAAGGTCACCACAATTGCTTCATAGTGATGCTGGTTATGTAGCCCAGAGGAAACTACCACATGCACTCCAAGGGCAGTGCCCGCTTGGGCCCACTCCGTTCAGCCTTGATACGGCTGTTTCATTCTGTAGCTGGCTTTATGCCCCTGCTCAGTGTGCTCAGCCTCAGTTTCTGGAATGTTACAGAAGGTGGACAACCCTCTGACATTATCCGTCCACCACGGCCCAGGCTTCTGTGGTGGGCCAGAGGTTAGCACTGTCAGATCTTGGGGTAGAAGTTTGCATGGCAGGGTGGCCCTTCAGTACCCATGGTCTGCCCTGTTCCCTGAAATAGGTGAAAATGATCTAGAACTTGAACTCAGCCTTAGTTTGAGAATCTTGCCTTTTTGTATGTCAAGATCTTTCTTTATAAATGAACTGGGCAGATGAAGTCACTGGTGATCCTTGAGTGCTGTGTATCCCCTAGGTGAGGAATCCAGAACTAGGGGGAAGAGTATTGTAGGAACACCCGAACAGAGGATGACAGCCTGTCACCCTCCTGTCAGCCTTAGGGCCCAGGGAATTGATGAAATCCTTGAACAAACTCCCGTAGCTTAAGGCTCTGTGTGAGCTGTAAAATGCACACTCAACATGTGATACTTTTCATGAAGATTAAAGAACCTTCGAGCGCAAGTGACAGCGTAGGCGGTCAAATGAGTTTAGTCCTGGTGCTGTGTCTGTCTTCAGAAAGATCTGGCCTCGCCGTGGCTTTAAGCTGACACCCAGACGGCAAAGCTCTCTGCCTACGTTTAACAGGGCACATTAATAAGCCTTTTTTCCCCCTGTAGCTCCAGATTAACCTGAACAACTGAAGCTTTAGCTGCTGTGCAGCCCTCAGGAGGTCCTTGCTCTGGTGGATCTGTCTACATCTGTGTGAGCTGCGTGAACCCTGGGGGCTGGAGAGGCCCACCGTGGTGGAGATGATGCCTGGGCAGCCAGCTCTAGTCAAGTCCATGATGCTAAGATATTAGGAAGGACTTCCAGGGCTCAGAAGGCCTGCCACTGTTTTTAGTGAATACTGCACACAGGAGGAACTCATTTCTCCAGGTTAGTCTGTGACAGACACCTGCCAACGGCAGACTACTCCCCAAAGAGTGTTTCTCTTGTCCTGTTTTGTACCCCCCCCCATCCTCTTCCCTCTTCCATTTTGACAGGGTCAGATGTATCTTAGGTTGACCCTGAACTCTCTACGTAGCTAAGGATGACCTTGAATGTCTTAGTCCCTTGCTACATTTATTTATTTATTTATTTGTGCATGTGCTCTCCGGGCCCCCCCCCCCCCCCCCCGTGTGTGTGTGTGTGTGTATACATGCACTGCTGCATTCATGCAGAGGTTAGAGGGCAACCAATGGGAGTCAGTCCTTTGCTTCCGTCTTGTTGGATTCAGCACCAAACTTAGGTCATCGGACTTAGCCGCAAGCACTGTCACCCGCTGAGCCACATCACCCACCCCCATCTTGAACTTCCCATTCTCCTTCTTCCAGCTCCTGAGGGCTGGGATGACTACATGCACCAGCATCCCAATTGATGTGGTGCTGGAGACGGGATCCAAGGCCTCGTGACTGCTAAGGCAAGCACCCTACCGGCTGATGACATCTCCCACCCTCCCTAAAGATGGGACCCAGAGTACTCGTGGGTACATGTGTGACTGAGCATTAGGTGTTGCCATGGAAACTAATCCATACCCTATCACCTGGAGAAAGGAGATTAAAAAAAGAAAAAAATGATGCCCTGACTGCATGCTGTGAACATCTCACAAACATTAGGAAACAAGACCTGTTTCCTACAGAGCAGCAAGTGCTCTAGATGTCTGGGATAGAAGGGAGTTTGAAAGGGAATGGATGGATGGTACTGCTGGCTTCTCTCCAGCGAGCTGTTGTAGCAGTCTTTCCCTTGGGTCATGTGGGTGATGCTACAGATCCCGCACAATTTTATTCTATTGTAAATTACTAGAAATTTCTGTTTACTGGAATTTTTATGTTATACTTTATGATTTAAAATATCTTTTATGGTAACAGTGAAAATAGAGTTAAGAGATGTATTTCTTTTGGTTTATATAGGGTAGATACAAAGTTCATGCTTAATCTTTATTGTTTAGGGATGAATGCTTGACATTTTTTTTTTTATATTTTCGGGTAAGCCTAGAATTTTATGATACCACATGACAGTAAGCTTTACTATGACATGGTGCATTATATTTGCGTGAGATGTGACATATTTTTATGAAGTAAAAATTTCCAGTATACCCACACAGACTTATGTGTGTCTACATAAGCACACTCACACACATAGGTTATACATCCTTAGTAACAGATTCTAAAATCCAAATGCTCTTTTATTTGTGAGTTTTTGGGTGCTGACATGACACCCCAAAAGTTCAGATTTTGGGGACTGGTGATGTGGCTCGGCAGGTCAAGGTGTTGTTACCAAGCCTGATGGCTTAAGTTTGATCCCTGGTCCCACACGGGGGTGGGGGAGGGGGAGGAGAGAACTGACTCCCAAGCTGTCCTCTGACCTCCACGTGTACCCGGGTAGTGGCATGTGCCCCTCCACTCTTTACTAAGTAAATAAATAAATGTAATTTTTAAAATTTCAAAAAGTTTTAGATTTCAGAACATTGAATTTTCAGATTTTTCATGTTCTGATAGTCTGTGCGAATATTTTAAAATTTGAACCATTTCTGGTTGTATACATTTTAGATAAACAATATATAAGCCAATACATATACACATGTACATATATTCATGTATATGCTCATGTGCATATATGCACATATATGTATATGTATGTACATATATTTAGCATATTTCTCCTCCTTTTCCTTCTCCTCCTCTTCTCCACTACTGGGGCTTGAACCCAGAGCCTTGTGAATGCTAGGCAGGTGCCCTAATCCTGAGCTGTATACCTAGCTCACTTAACACTTTTGTTGTAATAAAACCTTATGTCACTTATTATTATACTCTATACACTAAAAGTCCTTGTTTTGTACCTTTGCTTTTGTTTGAAATCAGGTTCTGGACCTCCAGATACATTTTTACCCCAAGCACATGCGCTGTGGACTCCCATGGTGAGTTATTGCCCACTGCTGCAGGGCGATCAGGCCTCTGCCCCTTTACACTTCTCTCCTCACCAAGCAGGGTGGTAATGCACCTTAGGGACAGACCGGAACAAAGGTTCTGTGGCAGGGGAGGGTAAGTTAGAGTTCAAGAACATAGCCCCAGTGAGCCCTGCCCCTACAGCTGGGCAGTCCCAGCGGAAGGAGATGGCGGGCTAAAGGGAGCTCGCACAGATGTGCAGGTGGCTTGCCCGGACTCCTTAGAATCAATCGCTGAGAACGGATAGGCCCCGGAACAGTGCCAACTTTATCTTCAAGATTCAGTGTGTAAATTGGGTGTGGTGTTGCACACCTGCAATCTGTGTTCTCAGGAGGAGGCAGAAGGCTTCCTTGTTTAAGGCCACCCTGGGCTACATAGTGAGATCCAGCCCGTGTACCACCTGTTTTAGCAAAGCGTGTTGATGCATACCCACAAGAGTGCAGAGACACCAGATAGACATCCAGGTTTCCCCAGAGTGGTCAAGCACACCAACCCCTCTTTTAGGGCTGACCTAGAACAGGACAGTCATCCTAAACAAAGGAAAAGATCAGTGGAAGTAAACCCTGAGATAGCCCTTCTCTCTTCAGTGCTCAGAGGTTTTGTTGCCCTGGGATAGACCTTCTGTCTCTTTAATGCTCAGAGGTTTTGTTGCCCTGGGATAACCCATCTGTCTCTTCAATGCTCAGGGCTTTTGTTGCCCTGGGATAACCCATCTGTCTTTTCAATGCTCAGGGCTTTTGTTGCCCTGGGATAGCCCTTCTGTCTCTTCAGTGCTCAGGGCTTTTGTTGCAGACAGAAGTGTGACGGATGCAGCTTCCCAACCCCAGCATTTCCTAGTTTGGGACTTGATGATGACTGACATCGAAGTGTGCCTACCTTCGTGCTCAGCTGTCAGACAAAAGGAAGTCAACCCTGTTTGGTGCTCAGCCTTGTTCAGTCTCCTTCACTGGAGCAACATGGCTGCCTCCATCCCATGGAGAATCCTGGAGTCCTCTCTTTCTCGCTGGGTACTGAAGGTGGCTAAGGCTGCCTGCTGAGCCTGTAACCTTCAAGACCTCAGTGTTCCCCCAGCTGATATGCAAGGGCCTTCTCACTCCCCCCCCCCTTTCTTGACTCAAAACAAAACAAACGATAACAACAACCCTTTAATTTCCTTACTTCAGAACCCTGGAGCCCAGACAACATGAATGCAGAGGTCTGGTTGAACTTAATACACACGCTGGAGCAAAAGTTCACTATCTTGCAAATAAAAGGAAATATGTTCTGAAGACACCAGGCAACTTACCTTTGAATCTCTGGGACATTGTCACAGGACCGTGGGGGTGCTGAAGGGACAGACAGGACTGTCTGAAGTTATTAAATGAAGCAGTCCCCGCTCACTGGGACTCAAACTATTCCTACCTCTGTTCCTGTGGGACCGGCTTGTTGCTGCCTCTTTAGTGTTAGTAGGGGCTGCTCAGGGCATTGTCAAGTGCTTAGCAACCCATTCATGAGCACCGTGGGGATGGAAGGTGTGCAAATGAGCCTCCAGTCAGCTTGCAAAAGTCAACAGTGCGCTGCCCTGCTCCCCAGCTCCTGCCAAGCACGTTCCGGCTACCCTGCTGCTTATTAAACAGCCCTGTAAAGTATTTGGGCATTGGGGGGGGGGGTGTTGCTTCTCTTTGAGCAGTATAGCTTTCACAAGTCGCCAGAATGATTTTGTCCCACTGTTCTCCCTGGAGGTGACTGCAAGAGGAATAGGCAAGCTAGGAAGTCCAAGGGACTCATGGAGCACAGTTGCTAGTTCTTTGTAGCTCAACACGTCCTTCGTGGGCAAGGGCACTCAGTGTGAGTTTACCCGTGATGTCAAGTCGGGGTCCTCAGACTCAGTCTCAGAAGATATGTGAGAGAGGAAAACCTGCCATCTGAGTGGCCGTGCCAAAGGTGTGCAAGGATAAAGTTGCCGGTCTCCGTCTCCTTCTGTTTTCTGCAACACGAGGAATATCCTATTGGTGAACAGAATTGTGTTGTCATTAGATATTCTTTAATGATCCATGCTTGTAATGGGGTCTGGCTGGTGCAGAGGAGACATGAAAGAAAAAAAAACGGTACACACACACACACACACACACACACACACACAAACTCACATACACACACACACACACACACTCACTCTCGCGCGCACACACACAGCTGCATTTTTACAGATTAGCTGTTTAAGTGGTCAAGGGCAGTTAGGCCTAATTAATGTGAACTTGGCCCCTTAAGTTACTAAAGCCTCCCGTGGGGCCCATGACTTGAGGGTAAAGGAAGTTGTCTATTTAATAGCTAATGAAACAACACTTGCCTCTTACTGTATCAGTTCCTGGGTTTTCATGCTTAGCAATGAATCACTATTTTGATTTGTTTTATTCACTGCTTTTTATTCTTTACTTTGAACTCTTTAATAAAAAAAAAAAAACTTAAGCCAATTTTTGCTATATGAAATGAAAAAGGTGTAATTCGTATGCCTTTTATAGAAGACTTGATTTTTTTTTTTTTTAAACTTAACTATTTCCCTTGCTGCTCGTAACCCAAGAAGTAAATACATTCCTTATTGGATTACTGATGCCTTGACGGAGGCACATGTACACTGTGAGTTATTATTTAAACTAAGATGGGCCATTACACAAGGAACAGTAGCAGTCTGGTGTCCCAGCCCCCTGGGACAGTTCTGGTCAGTAGTGAAAAGGTTAGTGAAGTTAGAAAGCGTCACTAACTTTGGCATATATGTTCAACTCGTGAAAGGATTAACAATAAAGAACTTTCCTGAAGTATCAATTTTTCTACCAAGAGGGAACTTAAAACTTAAATATTGAACTGTATGAATAAAATTTCAGCCCTATCCAGACCAAATCCCAGTGTGGAGAGGGGAGCTGGGCACGAAGTTCCACCCTAGCTAAGGAGCTATTGGCAATTATCAGCTTTAGGGAGAGGGGCACTAGTTTCCTCTAAGAGCATAGCTCCTGGTAAGTCCAACTACACTCCTGTGGAAGGCCAGGCAGCCAAGAATATTTGGGCAGCACAAGTTGATCTTGATGCGTTACATAAAAAAGGACCCAGAGTTGGGGATGAGGGAACGGAGGGTGGATCTGGGAAGAGTTGGAGAGGGGTGAGTACCATCAAAACACATTGTACAAAATTCTCAAAGAGCTAATACAATTATTTTCAAACTATAGCTCCAACAGAACATGGGGAACTGGAGAAAATCCCCATTCAAATAATTAAAACCAGCTTTACAGCACTTCATTGAAGTGACTTTAAACACAGTAAAGTGATTTAAAAAAATCTAAGGCGTGAATGGTGAGTTTATGTGTTTGGACTTAGTCACATGGTTTTCTCACACTTCCATGTCCTTCAGCTGAGTCTTTCTAGTTTTCTAAGAAAGTTTTTTTTTTTTTTTTGTCTTTGTTTTTTTTAACAGCGTGGAAGTCACAACAAATTATTTCAGCACATCAGCTCAACTGTAGAACTAGGCTCCTGTTATAACGCTTCAGGGAAAAGAGCCTCGTACTAATCTTGCTAAGAAAAATGAAGTTTTATGTGTAATCGATCATATGTAATTTTTTCTATAATTGATT
The DNA here is from genome assembly GCF_049852395.1 of Peromyscus maniculatus bairdii. Classification (NCBI taxonomy): domain Eukaryota; kingdom Metazoa; phylum Chordata; class Mammalia; order Rodentia; family Cricetidae; genus Peromyscus; species Peromyscus maniculatus. The sequence goes on along the minus strand of NC_134856.1, from coordinate 68,850,865 downwards.
GAAATGGAGTGAAACTTTGACTAGAAAAACAGTTCTCTCTGGGCTCAATTCACTTACTTTCTGTCAAGTCTAGCCGTCACCTACTTCGGAGGTCACACAGCTGAGCAGCGGCGTGAGCTTTGCTACAGATGACATTACACTTCGGATGTAAGGGTCGGGAGGATGAAGGCCATCCAAGTTGTTTTTCAGGAGCTTGAGGGCTGCTTTGGTGTTCCTCAGACCAGCTGAAAGCATTGACTCTTCACTGGTTCCCACACAGGTGCCGTATGGGTAATTTATTTGAGGTCAAATGACCAAAGCCATGCTTGGCTGCCTCATTAATAATCACCACCACCCCCACTCTCCACTCTGCCCTTTGTGTTTTTAGTGATTGGCACATTGTATGGTGGCCAAAAGGAACCTGGCCCAGTGACAAGATGTGGACAATATGTTCTTCGTAACATTTAATTCTCCAACGGCTCAGGACAAGAGATAATCTGTCTGTCCTTTCCTTTCTCTCTCTCCCTCTCTCTCTCTTTCTCTCTTTCTTCCTCCCTCTCTCCCTCCCTTCCTTCCATCCATCCATCCTTCCTTTCTTTCTTTTTCAAGACACGATCTCACTATGTAGCCCTGATTAGCCTAGTATTCACTATGTAGACCAGGCTGGCCTTGAACTCACAGAGATATATCTGCGTCTGCCTCCAGAGTGCTGGGATCACCATGCCCGACTAAGAGATCATCTTTTTAAGTAGAATGTTTCAGTTTTATGGAAATACATAAATCTTGTTGCCTTTTTTTTTCATTGTAGATGGGTACAAATTTATTACGAGCATTAATTCTCCTAACTCATAGTCGTAAGTAAAATTCAGTCATTTAGAGGAATGTTTAACTTTGTTTCCTGACTCAAAGACTAAGACAGTGAAAATCCCAGTCTCTAGCATCCTTTAAAAGCAGAGGTATAAGGGCTAACGTGTGAAGGGCCTGGTGCAGGGCATATAGCACAGGAATTGAATATTGCTTTGTTCCTTTTCCTCCACCGTGTGTCACTTGTAATGTCACAATGGAGTATGAGCTGCTGTGGATGGATGAGGAGAGGTCAGATGGGAGAGGGTGCAGGGAGGCAGAGTTTGGAACCCCAGAGCCCACATAAAAAGCCAGGGGTTGCGGCACACACCTGTAATTTTGGCCCTGGAGAGGTGGAGACAGGAAGACCAAGAAGCTAGCTGGCCAGCTAGTCCAGCTGAATCCAGGGAGCTCCACGTTTAGTGAGAGAGCATGTCAAAAATAAGGCAGAGGGCTGGCAGGATGGCTCAGCTAGCAGAGGAGCTTATTGCCAAGCCTGCCAGTGCAAGTTCGATTCCCTGAATCCACATGGTGGAAGGAAAGAAAGAACCAGCTCCTACAAGTTGTCCTCTGACTTCCTCACATGTACCATGGCATGTGCGGGCACACACACACACACACACACACACACACACACACGCACGCACGCGCGCACACACACACACACACACACACACACACACACACACACACACACACACACGTGTTGCACAAATCCTAAATGCTCTTATAATAAAAACCTGGAGCCAGACATTGACGTAAATGCTGAAAGATCGGAGAGACAAAGGAACAAGCCACGGCCACTCTCACCTCGCCAATTCCACTAATTTTCTTTTCTGAGTCCTCAGCCAAAAGAGAGAGGTGAGCCTTGCCCCACATGGAGATCATCCTTAGGTGCCAGTGGAGAACACAGCGAGATCAGAGTCTAGAAGGTGAGTTGGAGCAGGTTCTGAGTTACAGAACTTGCTGGCCAGCGCACAGAAGGGAAAATGGACATGCTGGATGGTAGCTTATGTGCAGGTCGAATGGATCCTGGCAAAGAGCTGAGCAACAAAATTGAAAACAGTGATGCTACTCAATTCCGTCAACATTTATGCTTCTGTGCAGCCAGATGCCCTACGCCTTCCAAGTAAAGAGCATGTGGGCAAATATAATTCACGTCTGGCTGCTGACCTCAGGTGGGGACAGTCAGTCTTCTGGCATTAGCCCCCAGTAGAGCAGGAACGTTTGACAATGAGAACTGTGTTGGAGGATGCAAGGCGACACATTTCTGCATGAGCTGATGGTTACCCCCAAAGCCCAGGGCACAGCAAACATTCCTAGGGCTGTCCTTGCTCATTTCAGCCTCCCTTCAGTGCTAGATGTCTTTGCTCTGAGAAGTTCCAAAACACATTCTTCGCAGTGCGAGCTGAGGTCTTACACGAAAGCTTGGGTTGGAAGGTCTCTGACTGATGGTGTGGAGCTGCGTGGAGCTTGGCAATGACGTTCAGTTCCATACTCTTAAGTTATGTATATCTGTGAAGAAGCCATTGCCGTCCACATGTTAGGAAGTGCTACTCACATGGAACAAAAGATTGCCACCCTCTCCCAGGCTGTCAGTCAACAGGCAGTGACAAGCACCTTTACCACTGAGCTACCTCACCAGTCCAGACACTGAAGAGACTGATTTTTTTCCCCCCACAGTCTTTGATTTAGCAACCAGTCAGCTAAATTTACTATGGAAATGAAATGGCATCTGATGAGCTGAGGAGCCCTTTCCACCTTTGGGAGGAAACCCCTCTGATCCTGGAGGTCCATGCATCCTGGGGATGAAGCTTCGGCCTTGATCAGCACTGACGTCACGGTCGTGCTGCGCAGTCTGTGTCTCTGGGACCCGGGTCAAGATTCCCATCCCGGTCCACAGGAGCGAGGCCTGGACAGGGTTTCCAGGGGCACTTCCGCTCCAGCTTGTTTCTATTTTAGAGCTGGAGACAATTAAAGACCAGTGTCTGGTGCCAGTGTTTTTTTTTTTTTTTTTCCACCAAGCTATTCTTAGAAACGGTCGGGCCGGTGGTGGTGGAGTCCGAAGGCTCTGGAATCCTGTCGTGGTGACTTCTTTTTCCTGTGGTGCTCTGCTTGGGCCCAGGAGTGTGGCTGGGATTGCCTCTTCCCAGGCCAGAGGAAGGAAGGGAAGAGCTGGCTCCCCAAAGCTGGTTCTTCCTGCACCCTGAACTCTGCTGTAAGTTCAAATGGTCATGCTAAAAATATTTTACATTTTATTTTTAACTGTAGATGGATCTAAGGCTACATTTTGGCAAGTGGGTTGCTTTGAATCTGATCATATGTTTGTAAAAAGAAATTCAACCACCTTTTTTTTTTTTTCCAGCTACTACTATGACACAAGATTCTTTAAAGTCTAGGATTTGTCTTCAAGGAGAAAAAAAATAGGACATACAGGATTGCTATAAATAAAACAAAACAAAACAAAACAAAAAAACAGCAACCAGGCAACTGGGTTATCCAAAAGCACATATTAGAAAGCAGGTGATGTTGAGCTATGAACCTTCTAGAAAGACTCAAGGTGAAGTAGTATTTGCTTGTGTGTGTCTGAAATTCTCCTCAATAAAAAAACAAAAAACAAAAACAAACAAAAAAAAAAAACTCAGAACAGTGGAAGTAATAATGTGTCAACAGCCCCAAGCCTGTGGGTTTATCCTGAGTGACCTGTAAATGAACATTTATAGGCTCGATGGTCTATGTGAGAAAGACTGGGACTTCCTGAGGGGGCTGTTCAACACAGCACAATAGAAAACCCGGGCAGAGCAGCAGACCGAGCAGAAGGAAGGAAGTCATAAAGATAAGCTTAGCAATTAATGAGTTAGGACACAAAGGAATAACACAACCTGCCCAGACTGAGAGCTCGATAAAGCTGTGCTGAGAAGGCCCTACTTAGAGGGCACATGCCAGATACAAGCAGGCTGAGCCCAGCTCACAACCTGGAGCGAGCTCTAGGGGTGATCTCTGACCATGCTTTTGCAAACAGAGACAATTTGCCAGAGGCGCATCAATTACCAAAACGAATGGACCCCCAAACTCTTAATACACCTCCCATCAACAAGAGATATCACTGGAGTGGATAATTTGGGGCCTCTTCCAGTCTCCCCACCCTTCCAGAAAGAAAGATCCCAAAATCAGACAGATGCAGTCAAGTTTACAGGATCTTCAAAAAACAGATAAGCACTATTTCATATAAACTTTTTTAAAGAATAGAAAAGGAACAAATTCCTTGTATGATATGACTTTATATGTGCAACTTTGTTGACAAAATTGAACAAGCAAAGGAAAAGAGGCAATATTCTAAGACTGTGAATCCAAGGATCTTACATGAAATTAGCAAATGAAAGTTATAAAAAAAGGCTCAAAAATATATGATTTTTGCCAAGAAGCATTCACTCCAGCACTACAGGGTGGTCCACATGGCCAGCCTTCTGATGGAGTTCACCACATCTGTCTATTTTCAGTGAGAGAGGCGTTCCTACATTTTGCTTTATGTCTGTATAAATTGTGAAGCCGTGGTCAAGTTTCTGTCCATCTTTGATGGAGGTTCACCGATGACATGCGGTGATTTTATCATGAAAGTTCTTTATTTCTTAAAAGCTATGAGCCCACCAGATGGCTCAGTGGATAAAGGCGAGTACTCTGCAAACTGGGCAGTGCCCTGAGTTCGATCCCTGAGCCAGGCAGGGTGGAGGAGGGAACTGACTTCCCAAAGCTGTCCTCCACATACTGGCTGTGGTGGTAGGCAGGGCACTCACGCACACAACAACAACTTTATAAAAGGAAAAAAAAAAAAAAAAAAAAAAAACTGAAGCAGAGATGACCTAAAGGAAACGTTTCTTAGGTCCAGCCAATGAGTCCACTGGTATTTTTTTTTTTCTGAATTATTGAAACATTATACAACTAAGTAAGTTTAGCAGAAGAGAAATAAAGGGGAATCCAACACTTAATAAGTTACAGCTTTTAGATTAGTTGTAGGATACGGCTAATCCAGGGGCTTCCTATTGATGGAGACGTGCCTGTGTCTGTTTTACAAAGCCTGCATTTGGCCACACCTGGCTTATATAGTGTTGGTGTCAGAATTAGGAAACTTACCATCTCCTGACAGGTTGTGAGAAGAAGACCAGCGGAGCTGAGCAGGGTCTGGGTCTTGTTCATTGCCTCTGCCTGGCCCTTCTACACAATCTAGCCTTCTCTAGAGCACCACCGCCGGGATCAATCTTCCTGGGTTTGTAACCTTCCACCTTTCCTGTAAAGGACCTAAACTCACATTGCATTTCATTCTGCAGCACCATGACCATATCTCAGCCCTGAGGTTTGCATTCTTTTTTTTTGGTTTTTTGGTTTTTCAGGACAAAGTTTCTCTGTGTAGCTTTGCGCCTTTCCTGGAACTCACTTGGTAGCCCAGGCTGGCCTCGAACTCACAGAGATCCGTCTGGCTCTGCCTCCCGAGTGCTGGGAGTTTTGCATTCTTATTTGCATAAATTTGTGTCTTCCCTGCATCCAATCACCCACAACTCTTTGTGCTTCTGAATTTGCTCTTCTGAACTTCCCTTCTTTTGTTTACTCAAGAGTGAAGTACTTTTTGAGTGCAGAACTTAAATTCTCTCTGTACACAAGTTTTGAGAAAATAGACTTTCTATAATAGCCTATATCTGTCTCCCTTCAGGAGTTAACTGAAAACTCCTAAAAAAACCAAAAAGATCCAATGAACAGAGCTAAATGTGTAAGAAATCCTGAGTCTCCCCGGACACTGTTCTAGTCCCAGGTTCCAGCAAACTTTAGCTATCTCTGCACTTCATAAGAGTGTTATTATAGCTAATTTTGATTGTCAACTTGAGTGGATGTAGAGTCTCTGTGTTTGATGGATAATCTTGGTAGTTAATCTGATTGGAATCAACTAAGAAGCAAGCTGCTGGGCACCGTGAGGGCTTTTCTTGATTGGAATGTTTGAACTGGAAAGTCCCACCCTAAAAATGGGCAGCACTTTCTGGTAGCAGCCCATGTGAAAGGACACTGACAAAGAACGCTGCTGCTTTTTGCCTGTGTCCTTTCACTCTTGTTGGCAAGTTCTTCTGTTCTGTTGCTGTGTCATTCTCTCATTGGTATTAGAATCCACTTCTTCAGCCTTCCAGCTGAAGCAGCTCTCCAGGAATCCTCTCGGTCTTTGGTGCCAGATTGGGACTGGCCAGGGGGCCATGCTGTCTTCTCTGTATCAGTTTGATTTTAGCATATTTGCTGCCAGAGTGAGCATGGGTGTTAGTTTTTTAGATGGTTGTTTAAAGAATGAAGACAGCGCTCTCTTGGTACAGACTTAGAGAAGACAGTGGAGGGTATTCAATAAAAATGATGTCTCTGCAGGTGGATCACTTGCTCTAGTCCAGTGACAGATGGACCCATACTCTTAGAAGATGAGCTATGCCAGCTGAATGCTCATGGCTATAGAAAACAAGCCGTGTGTAGGTCTGATGCTGCCGGCGGGGGAGCGGTGGAGAGTGCCACTTCATGCCTTTCCCTGGTTGTGCTCTGTGAGTCTTGATTCCCACACTGGGGTTTACACTATTTCTGCAGTTAACAGATGATTTGTTCAATTTTTAAGCTTTTCCTCTCCTTTTTGGTGCTGGGAATTGGACCCAGGGTTGCAGGAATGCTGGGTAGGGGCTCTACCACGAAGCAATAGCCACAGCCTATTTTCTGATTATCCTCTGTCACAATTATTAATGTTTTACCATCCACTGTTACTGAAATAACTGAGTGATACCTTTCTTTTTATTTTAATTAATTAATTAGTTAATTAATTAATTTTAACTTTTCTTAATGCCTTGTGGATTTCACATCATGTGTCCTGATCCCACTTGTAGTGGGTAGCTGTTCTCACCATGCCCTGAAGCACTGGCCCTAGTGAGGTAGCAGGTAACTGTTATATCTGCCCATGACCTGGGGCATGGCCGCTCGGGAACCCTTAAGACCTGGGATGCATATATGTGGCCCTCTCTTCACTACTTCATGGTTTTGGATGATGGGACAGACCAGGGCAGATCTTGCCAGAGAACAATGTTGGACCATGCCTCACTCTTCCAGGATCCTGCAACAAATTCCTCTATTTTGTCTTGTGAGTTTTTTTTCACAAATAAATTCCTTTGCCCATTAAGTAGATTCTGTGGATTGCTAGCAATATTCTCCCATTATCTGGCACCTAAATCTACCAACCCTTGAAATTATACTGTATTTGTTATTAAAAAGAAGTCTGGTAATTGGAGAATGCTGACTGATCTGAGAGCTATTAATAAAGTAATTCAGCCTATGGGCTCCTTACAGAGTGGGATGCCCTTGCCCTCTCTGTTAACCAAAAAATGGCCTATTATAGTTATTGACTTAAAAGACTGTTTCTTTGCCATACCTTTACAAGAAAATGATAGAGAAAAATTGCCTTCATAGTACTTAATTATAATAATTCCCATCCAGTCAAGAGATATCAATGGAAGGTCCTCCCACAGAGAATGTTCAATAGCTCTACCCTGTGCCACTATTTTGTGCAAAATCCACTGGAAATAATTCATGTGAAATTTCTACAGTCTATAAGTTATCATTATATGGATGATATCTTATTAGCTGATCCAAAGTTAGGTACCTTAGAAAGCATGTTTGAAGAAATAAGGAAAGTTTTGCCTTGTTGGGGACTACAAACTGCTTCTGAAAAGATACAAAGAGGAAATTCTATTAATTACTTAGGATATAAGATAGATCTCCACAAAGTCAGATCTCAGAAGGTACAACTCAGGAGAGATCTATTGCAGACTATTAATGATTTTCAAAAATTGTTATGAAGCATTTCCAACTTACAGGCTATCATTGGAATACCTAAAGATGGACTAATAAATTTGGCTACTACCCTAAAAGGGAACAAGGATTGAAATAGTCCAAGAGAATTATCAGCTGAAGCTGAGAAGGAATTGGCTCTAGTAGAAAAGAAAATACAAGAAGCACATTTGGATTGCATGATCCAGAACTTAAATATATTCTGGTCATACTCCCCTCCAGACACTCCCCCACAGCGATTTTGGTGTAGAGGACAGATATTATATTGGAATGGATATTTCTACCACATAAACTGAGTAAGGAATTAAAAACTTATGTGGAAAAGATCTCTGATTAGATTCTAAAAAGAAAATTAAGACTTCATCAAGTGACAGGAATGGACCCAGCAGAAATTGTAGTACCCTTAACTAATGAAGAGATTTCCTCTTTATGGAAAGATAATGAATACTGGCAAAGAGCCTGCAGTAATTTTTTTAGGAGAGATTAGCAATTGCTATCCCAAAGCAAGAGAATAGAATTCATAAAAAGAACCGAATGGGTCCTTCCTCACATTGTATGGCAAAAGTCAATCTCTGGGGTCCCCATATTCTATAATTATGCAAATAAATCAGGAAAGGCAGGATATAAATCAGGAAACTTAAGTAAAGTGGTTCCAAGCCCCTACAAATCTGTACAAAAGGCAGAACTGTATGCCATTCTTATGGTACTGATGGACTTCACAGAACCCTTCAATATTGTCACTGACTCTCAATATGCAGAGAGTTGTTTTACATATTGAAACTGCTGAATTTATTCCTGATAATACAGAATTAACTTCAATATTTATAGAACTATATGAAATCATTAGAAATAGGGAACATTCTCTCTATATATAACACACATCAGATCCCATATGGGTCTGCCAGGTTCTCTGACACAAGGTGATGATGAGATTGATCAGTTATTAATAGTTAATATGCCGGAAGCCTCAGAATTTCATAAGAAACACCATGTAAATAGCAAGGGTTTGAAGAAGGATTGCTCCATCACTTGGCAACAAGCCAAGGAAATTGTAAAAAAAAAAACTTGTACTTGTTCCTTCTACAACCAAACTCTGTTATCTGATGCAAGCAATCCAAATAGTATACAAAGAAATGAAACTTGGCAGATGGATATGTTTCATTTTACAGAATTTGGAAGATTAAAATATGTACACCATACCATTGACATCTATTCAGGATCTCAATGGGCAACTCCTATGAGTTCTGAAAAGGCTGATTCTGTGATTACACACCTATTAGAAGTTATGGCCATCATGGGAATACCTGTACAAATTAAGACTGACAATGCCCTAGCATATGTCTCAAATAAAATGAGAGTTTTTTTTTCATATTATAATATAAAGCATATTATAGGTATATCACACAATCCGACAGGTCAAGCAGTCATAAAAAGATCTAATCAAACTTTAGAGGGTGTGATGATAAACAGAAAGAGATAACAACGACCCCTAGAAATAGGTTACATAATGCTTTATTAACCTTGAAATTTCTCAGTGCTGATGAAAAAGGAACAACAGCTATGGAGAGACATTGGACATCAGAAAAAACTCCTGAGTTAAACCAGCCAGTTTATTTCAAAGATGTGTTGACCTCAGAATGCAAACCAGGATACATCATATGTTGGGGAAGGGGTTTTTCTTTTGTTTCTGCAGGAGAAGAAAAGCTATGGATACCAACAAAATTAATAAAAATTTGATTCAAAAAAGGAGAAACCCCTTGATGAGGAGAAGTAATAGCTAACCCACCGATGGGACATCTCTACAAATTGCAGGAAAAACTTAACAAACAAGGGGTGGGGCAGGGTTCTGGTTTTTGTTTTTGTTTTTGTCTTTACAGGATAATAGAAATAACCATCTTCCAGAAATCATAAGGCCTTGGGTATCCAGATGTCTACAGCAGAAAGAAAGAACCTATTGGTACCAATCTACACAGGGTAATATCTCATTGCCTAACATCTATATCTTTTTAATTCTAGAAAAGTTTCAGTCCCAATTCAACTATAAATCAATCTGGCTTTGGAGTTGGCTCTCTCCAAACCCAAGCATGTTGCTGAAAGAAAAAATTAAGAGGTTCTGTCTCATATCAGAAGAGCCGCCTGATAGGGGACAGAAGAAAAACAATAAAAAAGGGACCATTGTCATCAAGATTCTATTTCTTTCCATGCATGTCCTTGCTTTTGGAGGATCCTTTCTCTATCTAGAATAAATCCAAACTTTTCATTTTGATATTAAAAATGTTCAAGCCTTCCACAGTAGAAAATAAATCTTTCCAATAGCAATCTCTGAAGTCTCCAGAAGGAAGATGGGGCCCCACAACAACAACTCTACCCAGTCCAGAATGATGCCATGGTACCCATGAACATTGCTCAGTGATCAACTTTGGACTGAAAACTCTCTAAGACAGTTCCAAGATGGTCTATCATACTACACTTCTAGCCAGAATCCCAGACAACCTTACCCATTACTCTGAGACTGGCTACAGAATCTACAGCTAGCCCTATTGAGACCTAACTATCCAAGCTTTCTTACAGGACCCAACAAAGATACTGAGGCCCCCTCCCCTAAATAGCAAGAAGCAATTCTAAGAAAACGACACCCCTCTCCCAAAGGTTTCATGTTTCTCAGGGTTATGGATGATGGTTATAGGGTTGGAGGTGGAACAATAAAAATTAGATTTAGTATTCTCCATAAGTAAAGAAAAAGGGAAATGGATAGGTATAGGATATTAAGATAGATTATTGTATATAGTAGTAAACTAATTTAGTAAAATAGCAGCCTTAGGTAATTTGCACTGTTATGGATTCTTGTATATTGATACAAATGTAAACTATTTATATATTCCTATTTGACGTAGTTTGTATATCGATACAAATACAGAACTATATTTGTTGTGGTGTACATTATTTCTACTCCTATTTGAAATATTTTGTATATTGATACAAACGTAAAATTGTATTTGTCATATCGTATGTATGTTTTACCTCTGTTTAGGATATTTTGTATATTGACACATATTTAGGATTGTTGTCATATTGCATAATGCACTATACATTTGTACCTCTGTTTAAGATATTTTGGGTATTGTCACAATTTTGAGGTCATTGTCCTTTTACTATACATTTATTTACAGACTGTTTACCTTGTTTATTTGAAGCCTTAGTCCTTAGGTTATTTAGGTAGATAAGACATAAAGATTCATGGTCACCCAAGCCTGTCATTTCTATAGTTATGTTAGTAGGTTTTTCACATTTACAGATACATAGGTCAGATGGATAGGTAATCTTCAAACACTTCATAGACCTAGAGAATATGATATTTAAATAACTTAGACTTCTGTTGACGTGAGACACAATTGCTCCTGGCAGCACCAATTTGATCCCGAGAGAATGTTGGGCTTCTAAGATGCTCTGTTTGAAAGTTTGTCTTCTTGGCACAAATGGCCTGCTGGGCCAAGAACAGCCCTTGCCTTGACTGCTAATAGTATGAATGCTGTCCTTTCTACAAGGAAAAGTGACTACTGAACTCTGCCAAGACAGGGTAAGATGGTCTTTCAAAATTCCTGCTTCTGAAAAGATTCTGTCAGATATGCTAGGGCCTATAGCCAATTTGGATGCACCAATGATGCTGAGAAACTTTAGGTGACTGTCCAGGCTGCCAGCTGTCTCTGTCTATTCTCGAAAGATTTCCAAAAGTTGCTTGCCTGAATTTCCCGTTTTTCAAGTATTATTATATTCCTTCTCAGGTCTTTGCTGGAGTTGAAGACTAATAGTTACAGTCACAATCTTCTTGTATCTTAGCTATAACATATTAACTACTAGATGTAGATTCTTCAGGATAGGGTAGCTTTTGGAATAATCTATGTAACATGCCATTTACCTATGTCCTGGACATCTCTGGATTTCAGTGTGTGTCTCTAGTTTGATGTTGCTCTTGTTGGCTGTAGTTCCACTTGTTTAGGTCATTACCCTTTATTTCTCCTGGAAAATACTTAATAATCATTCCTATTGTATGTAGTTTTGTGTTAGGTTAGAACACGTTCTTTTTTTTAGACAAAAGGGGGAGATGTAGTGGGTAGCTGTTCTTGCCATGCCCTGAAGCACTGCCCTTAGTGAGGTAGCAGGTCACTGTTACAACTGCCTATGACCTTGAAGTACATGCCCCTGTGGCATGGCTGCTTGGCGACCCTTAAAACCTGGGATGCACGCAAGCAGCTCTCTTCATCACCTTGTTATTCTTGATGCTGGGACAGACCAGAACAGAACTTGCCAGAGAACAGCATTGGACTATGCCTCACCCTTCCAGGATCCTGCAACAAATTCCTCTATTTTGCCTTGTGAGTTTTCTTTCACAAATAAATTCCTTTGCCCATTTAGCAGACTCTGTGGATTGCTAGCGATATTCTCCCATTACCCACTCACCTCCCTGTCCCCTCCCATCCGCCCTCCACCCATGCAACCTCCCCCTAAACAAAACAATTTTAAAAGAAAAACCAAACAAACAAATAAGCAACAACAACAAAAAAAGCAGAAGAATCTCATTGTGGAAGCTGCAGTGTGGCTGTTGAGTCACACAGTTAACCCCCCATTCCATTCATCTTTGCTTGTCAGTGTTCACCGCCAGGAGTCATTGGTCTGGTTCAAGGCCTCTAGCCTCTGCTACACTATCGATAATAGGCTGTCTCTGGGGCTCCTCCTGGACATCCCACCACTGTCCTGTGTCCTGGAGATCCTGCAGCCTTGGATCTGCAGGTTTGTCCCCTTCAGATGCTCCAACAGCTCGTAGATGTGGTGGATGCTGGGGTGGACCAACTCACAGCCCTGGTTCTGGGCCTGGACAGCAGCTCCCGCCAGCTCTCCCCATCATCACTACCTGGGTAGGCAGGCAAGCTCTCCAGCATGGCCCACCAGCTCACCCAATGCAGCCTGCAGCAAGGGGTGAGGCCAGTTCTCCTGTTCTCAGGTCCCCAGATCCAGGTCCCCACACCATCAGGGCCAGCTCTACTGTTTGCCAAGGCAAGGTCCAGGGCCCTCTCTCCTCATTGCTGTAGGGGGCAGATGAGGAGCAGGGGTGGAGTCAGCTCTCCTGCTCACGCCCTCAGAGCTGGCTCACCTGCTCCCCAGACAGCAGGGTCAGCTCTAGTGTGTTGTCCAGGTCAGGTACAGGGCCTGTTCTAACAGTGGCCATGGACATCATTACAGACCCCAGCTGCAGCAGCTGCAGCCTGGATGTCTCCACGGTTCCAGGTGTCTGTACAGGTTACTCAGATCAGGCCATGTCTGGCAGCAGCATGGCCCTTGGACACTGAGATGGTCTCAGGTGGCTAACCAGACCCTAGTCATCCGTACAGCCCTCAGTGGTGACAGGAGCCACAGACACCAACTCGGACTCTGGCTGCCATAGAGCCACAGACCCCGACATGGCCCTTGGCAGCAGCCTTGACAACATCCTGGACAATACCATGGACCCAGGTGAGAGCACAGGCCATTACGATCAGCATGGCTCTTGGACACCAACCAGGCCACAGGTTGTGGACCAGATCCCAGGTATCTGTGCGGTCTCTGGTGGCAACATAGACCACAGACACCAATACAGACTCCAGCTGTGGTAGGACCATGGATCCAGACATGGTCCTAGGCAGCAGCCCAGGCTCAGCTGTCACAATGGTCCCAGGTGGCAGTGCAGGCCAGTCAGGTTGGCATGGCCCTAGGGGCAGTGTGGCCCTCGGACACCAACATGGCCCCAGGTAGTGGCCCAGACTCCTGGCATCAGCATGGCCTTTGATGGTGTCAGGAGCTATGGACATCAACTCAGACCCTGCTTATGGTAGGGCCATGAACATAGACATGGCTCTAGGCAGCAGCCCTGGCCTGGATGACTCCAGACCCCAGGTGACAGTGCTGGCCACTATAATTGGCATGGCCCTGGAGGTGGAACACCCTTTGGACACCAACATGGTCACAGGTTGAGGCCTAGACTCTGGGTATCTGTGTGACCTATTGGTTGAAATATTAAGGCTACTCCACGTAGTTAAAAGGGAGGTTTATTTTGTGGAGTAAGTTACAAGTAAAGGGATAGGTAACAGGGTCTGGGAAAGGTGAAGCACAGTCCAGTGGTGTTCTCTGGAGAACTCTGCTCGGTCTACCTCCAGCGTCCAGGATCCATGAACCAAGAGAGTCGGCACATCCGGATCTCCGGTCTTCAGGACTCCTGTCTCGGCCCCGCCTTGTAGGCATGACAGTTACCAAAGCCTCAATGGGGGTGGTACTTCCAGATCAAAGCTGAAACAGCTACCCACGACAGTGGCAGCATGGGCCACTGGACATCAACACGGACCCCTGCTGTGGTAGCACCATGGACCCAGACATGGTCCTGGGCAGCCGCTCAGGACTGGATATCACCATGGTCTCATGTGGCAGTGCAGGCCACTCAGGACAGAATGGCTCCAGTATCAATGTGGCCCTCAGACACCAGCATGGCCCCAGATGGTGGCCCAGACCACAGGCCTCTGCATGGCCCTCAGTGGCAGCAGAAGCCACAGACTTCAACACAGCCCCATCAGCTGCTTCATGGCCTCAGACCAAGACTTGGCCCTTGGCAATAGACCAGGCCCGGTTATCACTTTGGGCTCCTTTGACAAGCAGGCTTTCACCTCAGCCTGTTGATCCTCACCACCTTCCCTCCTCAGGTCCACCTCTCTCCCCAGCCCATAAATCATTCTGCCTCTTTCTCTCACCCATCTCCTCACCCTATATTCGCTCAGCATAACGGTCCCCTGATACCTGACAGGCTTCTAGTTGAGTCACCGGTGGCACTTGGTTGAGTCCTGCCCGCCCCAGCTGAAAGGCATGGTGCAGAGAATCTGTCTTTAAGCCATGGGCTTGGAATGATGGTGATCGGCAAAGGCGCCAGGTTGGTTGTGCCTCCACCCCCAGACTAGGAAGTCTGGGACCAGTGATACCTTCCTGAAGGTTCTCCCTACCTCCTATAACATTATGAGCCAAGGTGTGTGGCAGACATGTCCAATGCATTAATGGGTCAGTGCATGTTTTTCTGCTGCCAAACACGGATGTGGAAATGGCAGTAGGCCTGCCTTCACTCAGGATATCTTAGGACAAGTGGAGAGGAATCATAGTCACATTTTAGGCACTTGGATGGGGTGGACATTACTCATGAGAGCATCATTAAGACAGAGAATATTTCGGCCATAAGCAGAGGCCACCTACTGAGTGGGCCAATGAGGCATTGGAACCTTCATGAACACATCATGTTTTCATAGCCTCAATTTCCTACCTGTTTTTTTAAGGCAAATACTCAGTCTGGATTTGCTGGCTCACATTTGGTTCTCTTAGTCCTGCCCATCATTTTCAGTTACTAGTTCAGCACGTGATTTTTGAGCATCCTGCCATCTAAATACAATGTTAGGTGTTGAATCAGATCTACAAGGAGAACTCTCAGGAGTTTGCTTTTGTGGGTGACTCAGCCTACCATGGAGGCTGAAGTATCTGTTAGTGACTTTATTTTCACATGCTTTCTGGACGAGGTTTGTTGTTGTTTTCTTTTCTTTTAAATATCTTAGTTCAGAGTCCAGTTTTCTCATGAAGCCTTCTCAGGCTGTGCTGGATATCTGTTTGATTTTTTTTCTCCACTTAACACAAACTAGGATCCTCTGATAAGAGGTAACCTCAGTTGGGAAAACTCCTCCATCAGAGTGGCCTATAGGCAAGCCTGTGGGGCATTTTCTTGATTGATGATTGATGTGAGAAGGCCCAGCTCACTGTGGTAGTACCATCTCTGGGCATGGGGTCCTAGGTTGTATAAGAAAGCAGGGTGAGCAAGCCATGAGAGCAAGTCAGTAATCAATGTTCCTCCATGGCCTTTGGGTTCCTGCTCTGAGTTCCTGTCCTGACTTCTCTTGAGGATGGACTATAACCTGGCTATCCCCAAGTTGGTTTTGGCATAATTTATCACAGTAACAGAAAACAAGGCAGGGCATAGGTTCATGCCCTCTGTGCCCATGCCATTCCCAAGCATCCAGACCTTGCCCATCATTCACCTTGGGGAAGCCTGTGAAGATCAACAAAGACATCTAGTTGCTCTCTGATTCATCTTCCTTGCTCTGTGCCTTTGGTTTACTGATCTCACCCTGTGTCCCCTCAGGTATAAAGGAGAGCAATTCCCAAACCTCATAGAGCTGCTTTGAGTAGTGAGATAAGAAATCAAATCATCCTGGCCAGCCTTCTTTTAATAAGTCATTAAGTACTTCCTTCTTATATCTATTTTTTCAAATACTACAGGGCTGGTCTGTTTCCTCTAAGTTTTCATTAGCCTTTAAGGTGCTGAGTTTCTGACGTACTGTCATTTGATGATTATGAAAGAGTTGTTAACTTTTAGGCAATATCGGGAAGTTCTTGAGCTCTATGATTTTGGCATCCTCCACTGCGCTTGAGGTGTTGCTGAGTATCATTCATCTATCTGTGTGTCCTTTTCTCCTGTCTTCTTTCTGCTTATGAAACAGAGAATGTAGACCCTGCCACATGGCTGGGGAGAATCCTCACAGCTAAGAGCACTTGTCGCCCTTGCAGAGGGCCCCCGGTTCTATCCCCAGCATCCACAGAGTGGTTCACAGTCATCGGAACTCTAGTTCCAGTGGATCCAATGCCTGTCCTCTGATCTCTGCAGACACCAAGTGTATACGTGGTGGACATGCATGCAGGCAAAATACCCATAAGATAAAATGAATACATCTTAAAATAACCCTGCTGGCCTCATGCCTTCGGTATTGGGTACATAGGGGTGCTTGGTAGCTCCGAGGGGCAGATGGGGACTCCTGCTCTTCGTTCTGTAGCGTCTGGCTTTGTTTACAGACTGTGTCTGCAATTATTTATGTTCAGAATTAAGTTGACTTTCAATGAGAGTAAATCATTCCTCAGATACTCAGGTGACACCCTTGTGGCAGTTAAGAAGTTCTTGAGTGTGTGTACCCATGGACTGTTTGTGGTGAGTGCTTGGATTTCAAGCCTTATCTCTGTTATAATTTGATATGCACTCCCACTGTGCTTTGGCTCCAAATATAAAAATCACATTTTTTGAAACCCAAATTTTCCCACAAGGGACATCTCTCCTCTTGCTAGTGAGAGGTTTGTATACATTGAACTTTCCTGGAAAAAAAAAAAGTTCAGTTTAATGGATGTCAGTTCTTCTGCTCTTTGGAAATTCATTATTGATACATAGTAAACAGAACAAGCAGCAAGTGCTCAGATATAGGGACACTCCCTGGAGCTGACCAAGTTGAATTTTCAGAAAATGGCATTTGTTTGGACATTGCTCAGAGGACTGACGTGGACTCTGCCAGTCAACACAGCTTCAGTTATTATTTTCCCAGATAGCAAATATGACTAAGGTCTTACAGCATTTCCTTGTTAGAATCAGATGGTAAAAGCTTTGCCACTGTAAATGGGATCTTATGCCCCATTAACAACTTAGTAAGTTAGTTAGTTAGTAAGCATTTAGCTACAACCTCTCCTAGCACCTAACTTGCTGAGATCCAAGTTGGTCCTCAGCCAAGGATTGTCTCAAGACTTTCAAAAATTCAATATCTCCAACTTAGTAGGAGGGGTGGATATCTCACATCAGCTGGGCTTTTCATTATTTGTTTTTTTTTAAATTAAACATATTTGTTTATTTATTGGGGGGAGGGAGTTACACATTTGCCAGGACATGTGTGGAGGTCAGAAAACAACTTGCAAGTCTGCTCTTTCCTTTCACTACGCAGGTTTTGGAGATCGAAGTCAGCTCATCAGAGTTGGCAGTAAGCTCCTTTACCAGTTGAACCATCATGGCAGCCTCCCTGCCTTCTTTTTCACAAGGAAACAATGGCTTGATAAGAATTGAGCCACAGATCGCATTCCTAAATGGACTTCATTTAACTCAGCTTGTGTCCAGGACACTCTGAATTCTTTAGTTTCTGAGTAGCTATAGCAGATAGCATAAAAGACGTAAGTGCATGTGTACGTGTGTGTGTGTGTGTGTGTGTGTGTGTGTGTGTGTGTGTGTGTGTGTGCTTTCGTTACACACAAGCTGCAGATTCGTCTGAGTTGTTAATGTATACCATCTGATTCAGCATGTGGAACTCCTGGCTCTTCAGAACAGAGAGGCCTTCTGATAGGTGAGAGAAAGAAAATGCAGGTGCAGCCCATCCCCATTCACTCCTCGACTTCCCAGGGTGGAGAAGGCTGGGACTTAGGAACTCTGTGTCTCTTGGCTCATGACCTTCTTGCTCTGAGCTCCCTGCATTCTGGGTCTTCTGTTGGTTCAGAAGAAAAAATGCTCAGAGTTAAGTTGGGTCTTAGACCATCCAGGATAGACATCAAAGTGTCCTTGGCCTTTGCCCCAGACTTGGCGCATTGCTGGTTTGATCTTCCCCCTCTTACTTCCATCCTGTCTTGCTTCGGAGGAAGCCTGCTCCCCATGAAGTCAGTTCTCTCAGGCTGTGTGTCAGTCTGGGAGGATCTCTGAGCGTATCTCCTTTGCTCTTATCCAGTAAGCAGAACGGGTGTGACTCCTGTTGGTGTCCACTCAACATCTAATCTTTGGGGTAGCAGCAACAGCAATACTATAAGCTAACACTAATCGAGCATTTGACTTGTGAGATACATATTAATATGTATACGTATCATACATGCACAATTAATTCAAGCTGATGTGTCCTTGCTCCTCCTGTAAGAATGTACTCAAGCACCATGGTTCCCCCTTACAGATGCACTAACCAGGGCTTTCATCATCCATAGAGTGTTTGACTAGTCCCTGGCATCCACACAACAGAGGTGGCACAATTTCACTGTGCATTCAAATGTTTGTAGACTAGTCCCAATACATCTTTCTGACAGGTGACCTGTACTGGTGACCTCATTTCCAAATGACTCCTTAAGGTAGTTCTGTGGTTCAGGGCTTCAGGCGGGGTCCTGTCAGGGGCAGGCTGGAGGAATAGAAAGCTATATGGCCTCCTTCAGACTCGAGTTCTCCCTCCCTCATGGTTTTCCTTTGCATTCTCTGAATTCTTCTTCCTTCTTTTGACAAAACTTCAGAAGGATGTAGACTCCAGGACTCTTCTTTTTCTCTGTTCTCTCCCTTGTCCCTGTTTACTCATGCCTGAGGAACTTCACTGCTTCTAGTGCAACCTGATTGGCTGAACACCAGGGCTGGCCCTTCGAACAGGAGAGTCCCGTTGATTAGCTGGACCTTAGTGAGAACCCAGCAGGTATCTTGGTAGGTAAGGTGGCATTTGGAAGTCAACGCTAGTAGGCACTTATTTGTTATTGACAGGCTCTTGGTATGTAGCCTGGGCTGGTCTTGCCCCACACAGCTCCCATCCCCATGGCCCACCCCTTCTTCCCAGTGTGAAGTTTTGAGAGGAAAGAGATGCTGAGGGATGAAGGTGAAGAATGGAGATACTCCAAAAGGTAGCCAGCACTGCTCCTCATTCACACTCTGCCCTGGCATCCTCCAGATCCTTCTTCTACAAAAGTGCCAAGCACCACAACCAGCTGTGCTCTGTGGACGCCTCTTAGTGCGGAGTTCAGAAGACAATATGAGGCCAGAGGGGTGGCTCAGCCTGGGGACTTGAGTTCTACCATAGGGACTCTATGGTGGAAGGAGAGAGCCTTCCACACGGTGTTCCCTGTGTACATATGCATGAAATAGATAAAAAAATAAACAAGTGGACAGTAAAACTCCCTCAGAGAGTGAGCAAAAGCATACAGAACTGCCTCCATTCTCTCTCTCTCTCTCTCTCTCTCTCTCTCTCTCTCTCTCTCTCTCTCTCTCTCTCTCTCTCTCTCTCTGTGCATACATAGAGGCCAGTGTCAACTTCTGTTTTTCTCCACCTTGTTTTTTGAAACAGGCCACTCTCTGAACCTGGAGCTTGTTTCCGAGAGACGAGCTGGCCGGCGCCTGCTCGGGCTCTGTCTGTCTCTGACCCCAGGGCTGACATTGCAGATGTGCAGCGTTGGGGTGGGTTCTTTCACATGAGTGCTAGGGACTCCAAGCTCGGGTCTGTACTTTATCCACTGCCCCATCTGCCAAGCTTTTGTTTTTGTTTTTAAATCTATACGGAGTGTCACGTGTTTGAGAACATTAACACTGAAAATATTATAGCTATGTAGGAAGAGCTCGTTGACCTCCAGAATCTCAGAAAGGAAATTATCAAGGATATACTTTGAAGATATTATGCAAAATCTTCTGTTTCCCCTCCTCCCTTCTTATTCTTTTATTAGTGTTGTTATTATTATTATTACTATTATTATTATTTCTTACTGAGGGTCTATCTCAAAGCTGATGTGGAACTTACTCTGTAGACCAGGCTAGCTTGGAACTTGGGGCAATCTCTCTGCTTTTCTTTCCCAGGGCTGAGATTACCAGTGCGTGCCACCATGGCAGACCTCAGTCTCCTTTCTTAATGATTAGCACATACTCCCAAGGCCTCAGTGGTCTCCATCAGTCTTTTGCAGAGAGAGGACCATTCTCTAAAGCACATAGCAACTCTCTGGGGCACACATGTGAGTGGTGCTTTAGCATGGTGTTTCATCAACATTAATCAAAATCTGGCCACACAGAGCCAGCCTCGTCATCTAGGAGTGTGTCAGGTTTTTCAACAGCCGCGGCCCTTTGGCCTTGGGACCCCGACTCCCTTTTCATCCTCTCCCTGTTGAGCCCCAGTGTACAGGATACAGCACATCCTATCATCACCACTTATGGTTTTTGAGGTAAGGTTTAAAAATGAAACATGGCTTCTCAGAGGCCCTGGGAAATTGTGTGTATCGATTTGCCTCTAGCACGTGCTAAAACGACAGTTTTATTTATTTACCTTTTGAATCATTAAACCTTGGCATGAAGGGAAGGTGGCAATGAAGTTGGAAAGGGAAAAATCGGGTCTGTAGGTCAGTGAACAGGCATTTGTCATGCCCCCGGGTGATGTGAGGTGGAGGCGTGATGGGAGTTGACACCCTTAGAAAGTCATGGTCACGTCAAGCTGAGGGCAGGGCCAGGCTGTGAAGGGAGAGCCAAGGTCCGATCAGTTCTGGAATATGTTTTGTAGGGGGCACAAGGAAGAACGCCATTCTACCTCCAGGCTTTGTCTATAATGTTCCCCAGGGTCTGGGATGCTGGGCTTTCAGATTAAATCTTTCAGGTTAAGCCCTTCTTTCTTTCGATTGTTACAAGAACGGGGAGAGGAGTTGGTACCGGTCCTGTCATCGCTGACACCTGACTGGGAATATATTCTTCAGCCTTAGTAGCTGAAGATGTGGGAAGAACCTATAAATTTGCTAATGGATAGAGCAACCCCCTATCATTTTTATTTTTGAAACTTTCAAGGTTTTGAGATAGAGTTTCATGTATCACAGTCTGGCCTCTTGCTATGTAGCCTAAAATGACCTCGAACTTCTGATCCTCCTGACTCTGTTTCTTAGTGCTGAAATTAGAGGTGAGTACTTCCATGACTGGCTAATGAGGTATTGGCCTTTGAACCTGGGACTTTGGGACACTAGGCAGACTTTCTACTAATGTGCTACATTCCCAGCTCCAACCTTCTGTCTCTATAAAGAATGCTTTATGGGGACAAAGCACACCCCTTGGGGGATGGAGAGCCATGGCCGAGACTCCCCTCTAATACCAGGGCTGATTAATTGTCGCAGAGTCCATGATTCAGAAAATCGAAAGTCCTTGTGATTTGGCCTTTTCTGGGAAATGATGCAGCCACTGTGAACAAGGTTAACAGTCTAACATGGACCCTCCAGCTACAGATGACTATTCGAAGGCCAACGTCTTACGATGAAATATAATTAAACATCCAGTTTTTCTTTTGTGCTGGCCACACATCAGGTTGTTATTAGCTACACATTGCCAGTGGCTGCCAACTGAACAACACAGATATAGAACAGATTGCAGGAAGTCCTCTGTTTCCTAAACATTAAACAACAACACATCTTATCTGGCTGCTCACAACCCAAACACGTCAATTTTTTTTAAACCTCTATCACCATTTTAATTAAAGAAAAATAAGACAGGGAAAGCCACAAACTGATTGTCTCTGCGCAGTGGGGTACACCTCAGTCTGTGAATAATTATCCATACAGAATTTTGTCTGGGAAAATAATTTTCTTCTCCTATGTGAATCTTAAAGAGTTACAGATATTCTTGTGCTTTCCACATATTTCAGTGACTCTTTTTAAATAATTTATTTATTTTCATTTCATGTGCATTGGTGTTTGGCTGCCTGTATATCTGTATGAGGGTGTCAGATCTTGAAGTTACAGGCAGTTCACAGATCTTGGAGTTACAGATAGTTGTGAGCTGCCATGTGGGTGCTGGGCACTGAACCTGGGTTCTCTGGAAGAACCATCTCTCCAGCCCCTCAGTGACTCTTTTTAAACCTAAATAAACTATTGTTTCTGTGGGTGGGGGTGTGCATCATATCATCTGGGTGGAGCTTAGAGGAAACTTCTGGCTATCAGTGCTCTCTTTTCACCATGTGTCCCCGGGGTTGAACTCAAGCAGTCATTAGGGCTGCTTCTCCCCACTAAGTCACCTTGTCCCCCTTCTCCCAGGTTATTACTCTGTCCTTCCCCTCATACCTTCTCTGGGAGAACTTCCATCTCCATGGTTGAAGCCAGTTATGGCAAGTCCAAGTGTCCATATGTAAAGGGGAGGCAGTATGATGGGGACGAGTCTCTTCCCTGAAAGCTGGGTCTGGAGGACTAGTTCATCAGCCTGCCCATGGTTCTGTGGCCAGACACACCCACCCACCTGTAAAGGACACTTAGGGACACAGCTTAGACCTGTGCCCGGTGGAAGTGAAAAGTGTGTTTTGGTAGACTCGTGGTCCTCCCATCCTGCTTTTGTTTTCTCAGATCTTAGTGGGTTTCTTTTTCTTAATTGCTGCATTGCCTTGCCTTTTGCCTGCCTCCAAAACCAAACCAAATCAACCAACCAACCAACCAACCAACCAACCAACAAAAACAAGACTCTTCACCCACAGAGAAAGTGTATCCATCTTCATTGTCTTCTTTCTTTCCTCTCTGCCTTTCAAGGAACATTAATTTCTCACAATGAAAGTAAATTACAACCTTTTGTGATTGTTTCAAAAACCGACAAGTCCCCAGACACACATGCGGCATTGAAAACATTGCATTTCTCTAGAGCCGTTTCTATCCAGACATTGGTCTCCCAAACGGCAGAGATTTGGTGTGTTCCTGGAGCAGGAGTGGTGTGGGACACTGACCCCTCTCATTATATCTTCAACAGCCAGAAACACAGCCAGCAGCAGAGCGTTCTTCAGAGCCAACCACCCGAGTGCAGGGCTCATCGCTCGTCGCTGAGCTCCTCACCCACCAGAACAACTCCAAGTCATGACAACCAGTGGAGCTAATTGACGTGGAAGGCCTCAACCCTGAGTACCCAAGCTTCTCCGAACAATTGCTAGATTGTTCCAAGACCTGTTGCTGCAACAAAGCTCATGCTGAGAAGTTTGCCCCGTAATTAGCACGCAGTAGCTGTCATGCCCATCAAATGGCTTTCTGTGATGGAGAGAACAAGACAAAGCACCTCTTCTCCCATGCTGGCAGGGTGGGCAGTTGGGTTTTGAGTGGAACTGACACTTTTGTGAAGAGAACTAAGTGAACTTGGCTTCTATTTCACACTTGTGCTTTCTAGACTGATATTGAATCTATGAGGCTCGTACCTGTCCCGGAGTCTAGGTCTGGCTTACTGTACTGAGTGTACAGCAAAAACTAAGTAGAACTCCAGGAAAAATCAGAAGAGCATGGGATACAGGCTCCAGTGGCCCCAGAGAATTGTGGGACTTCTCCAACAGGCAAAAGGTTGTTTCTTCTACATGGAGGGGGCAAGCACAACATGGTTTTAATCTTTCTGTTGACTTATTCTCTGTTAGGGAAATTCTGAGAGGCTGGAAGATGAATCCTGACTTATCCAGGGCTATTTATCCTCCAGGTTCTATATAGCTTACAGCGAATGTAAATTACATATCGTCTTTGATTTGTTCTTAGTGAGAACATACAGGTTGAAAGTGATGCTGTGCAGTGGTAAGGAGGGCACCAGACAAGGAAAATGTAAATGGGAGCTGCTTAGCTTCTGAAAGAAAGCTCAAGTTTATTTCAGAAACACTAAGAAGTGAAGTGAGTATTCTAAGTTGATCACAGGCTAGGTGTGCAGTGTATGTGTATGTATGTGCACGTGGGTGTGAGGTTATCTGTGTGTGCACTCACTGGAGGACATTTTATAAGAAGTGAGTATCTTGAGTGTAGGCTGTGATATGCTATGCAGTGTATGTGTGTGTGCACGTGAGTACGTGATTGTCTGTGTGTGTCTTGGGGGACATTTTATAAGGAGGTTAGCTGGAAAATACCAGAACTGTGATTATTGAAAACAACCACTGCAAAGTTCTTGACACTGTTTCCAGGGAGATTCTCTGTCCTTGGCTCTGGGTGGGATGTTGATTGCAGGCAGCAGCACACTCATGACTTGTATGATTCTGTTGGAAAAGGTGATGTAGTGTTCACCTTATTCACTGGGACACGCAGAACTGGTACTCTGAGCTAGCCATTCCTTCAAGAAGTACAAACCACACGGGATGGATACATGTAAGTTCCCTGGTTGAGGTCCCAACTGTCAATCAGCACCAGGCACCTGACTGTGAGTGAAGTTGCCCGGGAGAGTTCTAGTTCCCAGCTCATGCATCACTCCCAGATGGCAGCTTTTCCAGGGGATGTTGTGGATAGTACTGAGCAGACAAATCTCATTAAAAAAAAAATAAAAAAAAAAAATCTGTCCTAACCAGACTTTCCCATTCACAAAATATGTGACTCCACAGAAACCATTGTTTCAAACAGCCAAGTTGTAAGTATAATTTGTTCCCCAACTGTACTAGGGGGAACACAGGGTGATGGGGACTGTGATGTTGGGCAGACAGGAGAGGAGGCCGCCATAAAATGTTCCCCTGCTCCCCTCTCATTTCCTTTGGTATTACATGCCACACCACTGAGCTTCTCCTCTGAGCAAACGCTGGGGCAAAAGTAAAGAGTTGAAGGGAAGGACTCGAAAGAATGTCAATTTTGTAGGAGATAGAGGAAGTTCTTGTGGCCAGGAGCTCCGGGCAGCCATTTTTTTAGGCAACCCAACTCGAATGCAATGTCAACAAACCCGTGGCTACCTCCACAAAAGTTCCTTTGTAAGAGCCAACATTTCGGAGATGGGGATTCTGTTTTTACAAACGCGGAGATATACATCAGCTTCCTAGCCAAGACTTTCTGAAAGGAATGTTTTCTATATAGACTGTGGTAATCGTTATCCTCCGGAGCGCCTGGCAAGGGAGAGGAATGGCACAGATGGATTAAAGCTGGGAGGCACTGTGCCTAGGTCGATCCGATCCAGGCGGCTGAAAGAGGGGGAGAGCGCCAAGCCTGAACTCAGTGGGACCCAGTCACTGAGAACGAGGGTGGGGGCGGTATTAGGCTCCAGAACCTTCCAACTTGAGGAACAGATCACTCTGATGATACGTTCTTTCTTACGCAAAGAAGATTTGATACTAACTATACCACTGTGAAGCATTCCCTGAGGACACAATTTGTAGATTAAGCTTTTTAAGAACCATCAAATGATCTCAACTCGGGTTAGAGAAAGGCTTTTGACCTGCTAGGTTTCTTAAACAACTCTTCTAAACAGACTGCTTTCTTAGTTTCTTTCCTAAGTGTGTGGATAATATATTATTACACCAGAATGTGGAACTGGCCAAACGAGCCCCAGGAAAGAAGTGGCGCTCCAAAGTAAATATAGGAACTTGGTTAAGACCACACGATCAGATATCTTGCAAATAAGACACACAATTAAAACATCATTGTATATGAGATTGAGAATTACAGATTGGACAAGATAGTCCCACTATGCTGAA
This sequence comes from Peromyscus maniculatus bairdii, assembly GCF_049852395.1. Lineage (NCBI taxonomy): Eukaryota > Metazoa > Chordata > Mammalia > Rodentia > Cricetidae > Peromyscus > Peromyscus maniculatus. The sequence continues at coordinate 68,825,186 of NC_134856.1, read as the reverse complement.
ACGGATATTTGATATACCAGTTGAGCTTTGAGAAGAACTTGGGAGAAATGGAACTTTGAACCTATATAAGGAGGAGAAAATGATTACACAGAAATATGGCTGAAATCTAGGGGCCACAGAGGAACAGAAGCAAATCGTAAATCTGTAACTCTGAGCAAATGTTTAGCAAACTGTTACCGCTCTATGAGGGGCTAGAACATCTATGGGTGTGAGTGAGTTTTCAAGGGTTAGTCAGCAGAGAAAAAGACCTCCAGGCTAAATGCCACTAAACCATAGAAATGCACCTCTATGTTTTTAAAAGAATCTTCTCATGGAAAACAAGTCAACTTCCAACAGTGATCTACTTATTTAAAGCAAAAAAATAAACAAAACCCCAAAACCCTACTAAACAGAAGAGTTAAAGATAGAGTTTTTTGTTTGCTTTTAAAAATTTCATTATGATGCAATTTTGTCATGCAAAGTACGTTCTCCAAAGGATGCATGGGTGACTTTACCCTTTAATAGCATCAAAATGAATAAATAAGTAAGTAAAGGGCAGGGAGAAGAGAACCACAGGCCAAGTCAAAAATAATCTCCAAGGTCGTATACCCTATTATATAGCTTGAAATAACTCATGGGCTGGGATTGGGGCAAAGATTATTGTAAAAATCTTTCTTTTTTATTTTTATTTATTTATTTACTTATTTATTTATTTTTTTATTTTCAGCTTGGTATAGTATAAATTCTTATCCTAATAGTGAAATGTTTCACTGAAGCTTGCCCAGTAATTGAGTAAAACCAAAACTTATTATAAGCCACAGTCATCCTAGGGTCCCCCCTGCTATATAGCCTCCTTGGTTCTGTGGGTTGCAGTCTGATTGCTCTTTGCTTTATATCTAGTATCTTTCATATTGCTCTATTATTTCACTCTAATGAGGAAGTTTGCACAATATAAGAGAGAGAGAGAGATTTAGCCAAGAAGCCAAGAAGAGGCTTATGTCTTCAGTAAGTGATGGTTGTTAGGTACAGAAGGAGATTCAAAGGTTTCTCTAGAAAGCACTGTCTAATCTTCAATTCTGTCTTCTCCTCCTTCTCCTGCTCCTCCTCCTCCTCTTCCTCCTCTTCTTCTTCCTCCTCCTCCCCTTCCTTCTCCTCGTCTTCCTCTTCTTCTTCCTTTTTGCTGAGGGTTCAGTGTAAATCCTTCCTTTTATGGGTAATGTCCAACTTTGTTGTTTGGGTATGTAGATGGGGCCTTCTGTCAGAGTTTTGTTTTTAATATTTTCATGGGTTTTAAGGGACATTAAGGGTTTTTTCTTTCCAAATAACAACTGACACCAGTCCAGCAAAATCACAGACCTTGGTCTTTAAGGATCAAAGAGTGAAATGAAGCTGATTTCCTACAACAATTCTTTAGTTGGAGAGAGTTAACTAAACAGAGAAAGCTACCCACTGCCATTTAGGGAGCTAATTAAAAATACAAACATGGCTCTCAGTGAAAGGTGTATTGTTGCAACATGATACCAATTAGGTTTTCTTTCTTTCTTTCTTTCTTTCTTTCTTTCTTTCTTTCTTTCTTTCTTTCTTTCTTTCTTTCTTTCTTTCTTTCTTTCTTTCTTTCTTTCTTTCTTCTTTCTCTCTCTCTCTCTTCCTCCCTCCCTCTCTCCCCCCCTCCCTCCCTCCCTCCCTTCCTCCCTCCCCCTCCCTCCCTCCCTCCCTCCCTCCCTCCTTCCCTCCCTTCCTTCCTTCCCTCTTCCTTTTTATTCCCTTGAAAAAATAAAAGTAAATTTGCCCTCCTTTTGAGGAGGCCGACAGCGCACAGTAAATGTCCATTGATTCACTGATTTTCTTATCCTGGACCTATATGTAGACTCTTATTCATACCTCTGTGGCTACGGTTAGTCTTAGTTTATTCTTTTTAAAAATTGTTTTCACTATGGACTAGTAAAAGGAGTCACATCCATATTGGAAGAGTGTGCTGAAGTTTCTCCCTTCAGAGTCTTGTCTTCAAGCAAGTGTTTTTTTCTAAGCCAACAGGCTAAGACCATGAATGAACAGGCTGAGTGGTGCTGGAGTCTCTGTCTTGTTGGCTACTGAACAGGATGGAGCAGGTATTATAGCTTAGCCTCCCAGTGAAAACGCTTGAATATCCACTGTGGTCTGAGTCAGAAGACAAAAACCCAGAGTGCAGGGGTCCCACAGCAAATGGCACCACCACAATTACTCCGACTTTGAGTGATTTGGGTTGTAGACTGATGCCTCCCTTCCTCAGTGTCTGAAAGTCTCAGGACCTTATCTTAGTTTTAGAAGATGTTTGGCTTATACTGTGCATGATCGCACATGCCTGGGATCCCAGTGCTCAAGAGACAGGGGCAAGAAGGGTGTGAGTTTCAGGAGAGCCTGGACCACACAGCAAGGCTAGTTTTTAAAGTTCGATGTTGAGGGGCTGGAGAGAAGGCTCAGTGGTTAAGAGCACTTTCTCTTGCAGAGAACCTGGTTTCAGTTCTCAGCGCTCACAGGGCATCTTGTAACTGTCACTCTAGGGGATTCAACACCCTCTTCCGGCCTCCATGGACACTAGTACATACTTGGTAGGCATACACACACCAAGGCCCATACACATAAAATAATGAAATAAATCTTTGAAAAAAATGATAGTGAGTTAGGAGAGATCCTAGTGAGCCAGGTGGAGTTCAGCCTTCCTCCTGTGGCCTGTCGTTGACACATCATTGAAAGGCTTTGGTGAGACACATGGCTTTGTCTAATAAAGCTGAAGACATCTGGGTAGAGAGGGCCTTGTCAGTTCAACTCTTCTGTGGCTCTTAGGTGAAACACATTTCCACGAACCTCTTGGGTCCTTACCAAGTAATCCCGTCCTGGAGAGGGAGCATTGCTTATATGTCAGAGAGCAAGAAAACTGTAGGGGCAGATTTTATCTGACTCAAAGAGTATTTCTGATGTCTTGGGTAAAGTTGGACTGGGTTTTGTAGGCTTTCCTTTGTGTGCCAGAAAAATTTTCAGCAAGGAAGGCAGCAAGATAAAAGAGAAACCCTGGCCCTGTTTGGAGATAAAAGCCCTCAAACCGGGGCGTGCCAGACTCACCAGAGAACACAGTCTCAGAGGAAATGTTCGCTCTCTTTTGAAAATTCATTACTATAAAGCCGTTGTGTGATGAGGCCAGTGGTGTGATTATTGAGAAACAACTAAAAATAATAAAGGGGTGCTCCCTCAAAGGCATGCTAATGCCGGCTGGTCTTCTCTGGCCCTGTAAGATGCCTGAGAGGCAGAATCTGCACGTCAGCATCTCCTCTCACTTTCTGTTGTTTTCTCGAGACACGGCCTTGCTCTAGAGCCCAGGCTGGCCTTGAACTTGGAATGTCTTCCCACTTCATCCTTCTGAGTGCTGCAGTTTAAGGGTGTGTCACCACAGCAGCCTTTCTCCTCAGAAAACCCTCTGAACAGATTTGGAATTTAGAAACATGGAAAACATTTTACATCCGAGCTTCAGAAGAAAGATCTATTTTTGCGTCCTGTGCTCGGCTTGCCACATGGGTCCTGTGCTTTGATGAATAGCGGAGTTACCTTGTTAAGCAGCATGGAACAGATCTGGCCACTGTTCCTGTCTGGGCTCCACTATGGCAGGAAGTGGTTTGTTCCCGAGGCCTGACCTTATTTTTCATGACTGAATTGTGTGTGAGAGCTCGAAGCTCTAAATCAATACTTCTCATTCAGTGGGTCCTGGAAGGGAGGCAGTGAAGAGAAAGAGCCCTGGCAGGGCAGAGACTGGAAGACGAAGCTGAGGTCATTTTCAAATGGAATAGACTGGAAACCAGTGGGCTTCTCCGACACCCTCAGAGCATCTCAGATCTAGCTGGATGCCAAGCTGTTCCTGTCAGAGACACGAGGTGTAATTTTGTTGCTTGAAGCGGAAAAATGTGACAACATCCATATCTTAGTTACTCAGTCCAAAAGCAGATGGATCCTCAAATAATTGCGTACGAGAGCAGAGCATGAAAAACAGCCTAGAAAGACATGGGAAGGTCTTTTCCAGAAACAGAGCACTTGTCCAGCATGCGTGCGTTCCTTCCCTAGCTGTAAAAGGACATCATCCCCACCACCTCTGTGGAACAAGGGAGTCCAACACAGGCACCGAGTTTTTCCAAATATAATAAAATTCCTATGATAGAACATGCAAGAAAGGTATTCCTGAGTTGTAATGAAAATGAAGAATTGTGACTAAGGACACAGCTTAATGGTAGAGTGCTTGCCAAGTATGAGGAAGGTCTTGAGTTCAATCTCTAGGACCACAAATGGGCAAATAATGTACTGAAGCAACAAAAGCAGAAAGACAATTCTCCCAAGAAATGGTCTTGGGTTTTGGACAAATCTCTTTGGGCCTCCCATGCCACTGTGTGCTCCCATTGGATGCTGAGCATTGCGGCAGAGCCCATGAAAATGCATTAAGTGGACTTTGGTTCAAAGCTCAGGTCTTAACATAGCAAAGAAGAAGTATGCCATGTCCTTCAACAGGCAGGGGGTTATCAGACTCTACTCACGTGGATAATCAAATTTCCCCACCCAAACCAGGCCAATGGTGTTTTTCCATACTGTACTGAGGGTACTGGGAAGGTGGCCGAGAGTTTCACGTCAAACACTTGGGCTCCAGTCATATTGTAAATGACTTAGCTTTTAAAATGATGTTCTGGGATGAATCCTTCATACAGAGGAATATTATTTTCCGTTGTACAAAATTACCTCTAAATGACACATGTTGGAGTTTTTACGTTCAAAGCAGCCTCCTCCACACTGAAGCCATGGGATCGGTGATTGTCTCTCTGATACAAAGTCATTACTTTTTCTAGGTTCTTTACACTTAAATACTGGCTTTTCTTTCACTGGTGTCTAAGGCACATCTATACTGTGGAGGGGAGGCAGGAGTACCTGTGCTACTGAGGTGTTTGGGAATGTTCTAGAAGCCATAGAACTCCACCTTTTGTCTTCCCTTTACGTAAGGCATCTGTGCAGAAGACACCATTTTAGAAGTCGAATTTCACTCTATCAATTCAATTGAATAAAAATTCACATATAAGGTGGCCAGAGAGATACCCCAGTGGTTAAGAGCACTGACTGCTCTTCTAGAGGACCTGGCTTTGATTCCCAGTACCCACATGGCAGCTCATGACCATTTATAATCTCAGTTCCAGGGCATCTGACACTCCTTTCTGGCATCTTTGGGAACTGCATGCATGCGTTACACAGATATACATGTAGACAAAACAAAAAAAAAGTACATGCAAGATTCAACTGTTAGATCAAATGTATTTAAATACGCATGTGTATTAAGTTTGTTTAGATTATGCTAAGTCGTTTTCAAGGATTTAGAAATCAGAATAATTAATTCAAGAGCCAACAAAATCAAATCACTGGAAACCAGAAGCAGCTCATTCCTCAGTCAGTTAAAACTTCCAGCCTAGAGAAGAACCCTTCAGAAGCACTCTCTGTGAAATCCAGTGGCTTGTCTGTTGTTCCAGAATGCTAAGGGAAGAGATTAGAGGGGGAAGGGGCCAGGGTCCTCTCTGTGTTGGGGAATTGGGGTTGGATGCCACTGCCAGGGATACAGGCCTTTGGGGTCTCTCTGGGATGAAACAGCAGGTCACCACACATCCTTGGCCTCTCAAGTGCCTGCACTCTGGGACCTGCAAGGTTTGGGTACAAAACCAACGCTTTGTCATAGTGCAGAGAGAGGTCTCACATAGAGTCCCCCCTGAGCGGAAGCTCCTTTTCTTCACCCCTTGCAGTCATAGCTCTGACTAGGGAAAGAAACCTTGTCACCTTTCAGAGAATCCTGGGGAGAGTAAATTCTATTCAATGGAATCTTTCAAAAAACAACAACAACAACAACAAAAAATCAAGATCCCTGTGGTAGGTATCAGTCCTTGGCTTCCAGTTACTCACCCTTTTTACAAGTCTTAAGGACCCTATAAACTTTGAAAGTTGCAGTAAAATATTTATAGGGCAAGTCAAAGAAAAGCATAAAACAGTAGTCTAGGTGAGATTTTGACGTGACTGCAGTCGTCTTGACCTCTCTTGTTTCTCGATTCGGAACAGTATAGGTCTGAAGTCTAGTGATGCCTCGGCCCCTTTCATTCCGCGGACTTAAACTGCCCCAGTGACCAGAAGGTTTCTTTCTATTTTTCCTCCTGATGTTTACTCTAGACATGAAAGAGGCTATTTTGATGAAAGGGGGGAGCCTGAGGCCACGCCAGCAGTACAACTGAAATTTCCTAGGTCATTACCTCTTCCGAATTTTCCTGGGAAAAGGGTTGTGGAGTCACTTTCCACCACGCAAGAGAAAAATGTAGAGCTGCAATTGGTGTTTCAGGATTTTAGGAGCAATATAAAATAGAGGCCTGACTAGTAAACCCTGCCACCCGGAGCCCCAAGACATTCTTTATTCAAGCGGTGCTGGGGCCCTGGTGGAATTCCAACAGGAATGATCGCACACTCCTTCGTTTTTTCCCTTCCTGGTCAGGGCAGTGGAATTTAATGGTCGGATTCTGTTTGGTGGCTGTGATGATGTCACTGGACAGTGGGATCCGCTTCAGGTAGAAAGCACCAGGGTTAATAGGCATGGAGGGGGTGGGAAAATGATATCGCATATAAATGCACGCAATATCCCAGGGAAGACGTGAACGTTTCAGAAGTAATATGGTATTTCCTTGGGGACTACAGTGCATGACAGCCAAGAGGTTTTGCTCAAAGAAAGTTCGAGATCATAACAAAAAGCATATGATGAGGCAGGAAAGGGTCCGAAACCACAGGTGAAAGCAATGTGTCTTTTGGTCCTTGCTACAAACCCTCTGGGGGTGAAATTCACATCATGTCGTTGTACCCAAAAACATTATAAATAAGGGAGTAAGCATTTCAATAGAAATATTAGAACATGCACATAAATATATGTTGTGGCCTTTAAACTGGCCATGGAGAACTTTAGTTACGGTGGCTTGTTTGCATGGAGCTCTTCAAAAAATTTTATTTATTATTATTAGGGTGGTTGTGGCTGTGCAGACATATGTATGCACATGTCATGGTGCATGTGTGGAGCTCACAAGAGAACTTCCAGGAGTCCTATCCTTCTACCATGGCTTCTAAGGATGGAACTCAGGTCACCAGGCTTGTGTGGCAGGTGCTTTTCCCTGCTGAGCTGTCTCACAGGCCCTTGAAGCACTGTGGGAAACCTCTCCTCAATGTGTGACCTCCTCAAGGGTTATGCTACCTACTCCCCGTGGCCCATTTCAGACTTTGTGTGTGTGTGTGTGATCACTGTGGGTGTTCCCATGCAGCACTGGAATTAGCTGGTTTCCGGGTCTATATCCTGTATAGGATTGTAACCTGGCATGGAGCAAAAATTAAAAAAAAAAAAAAAATTTCCTGGGAATGTAGCTTAGTGACAGACTGAATGCCCAGCCCCCATGAGACTCTAGGGCCTGCTGTCAACACCAACAGGAAAGGGAAAAAAAAAAAAAAGAAAGAAAGAAAAGGAAAAAATTTAAAAAGGAAAGAAATAAAGAGAAAAAGAAACACGCAAAAATGTAGAGTGCCCAGTCTTCAGAGAGAGTTTGTGACCTGCTTAAGACCTGAAGTCACAGCCCTCCCGCCCCCATACCAAAGTAATGTCCCACATCGGAGCTTCTGTAGCTGCTAAATCTGCTTTAGAATGCTCTTTGGTTGACTTTTAAGAATCAAGTGCACCTTCCTGGTCTAAAGATTTATAACTACTGAAGCTATTCTGAAAGAATGTGCTCCTGGCTCCGGCGGCCCTTCTAGAAGAGGAATTTCCAAAATACTTCACACTCTGACTGCATCATTGTGAGGGAGCACAGTGGAAAAACATTGTCTACCGCTGTCGGACTGCTCTGTGAGATGGCTGGAGGCAGAGCGGTAGACTCGCTGTTTGCCTGGGCTTCCTCTGCTTGGGGAACGCTCAACAGAAGCACCTCAGATTTCTCAAGAACCGTGGGTTATGTGGTGATCATAGATATTAATGTGACTATGTACTGCAAGCTGAAACTCGAGGTGCTATCTAGTCTTCATAGGAGGCTGTTCTTGGCGAGTCTTTGAATGCAGATTTAGCTTTCAGCGATTTCTTTCTGCAGTAGCATGCATGTATATGTGCATGTATAGGCGTGTTCTATATCCATATAATCCCATGCGTGTTTTGCTTACTTATTTGTTAGACCTGAGTGAACCCAGAATGTAGTCCAGTCCTCGCTCTACTCTAGATTGGATGAAAAGTTAGGACAGGACAGTGAATAATGCCTGGCCTTATTCATGCAGTCTGGGCCAGAGTCTCCGCTGCGAAGTTATACAGACCAGCAGATGGAAAGGCACTCATGAGCTTTGTGGTCAGTGGTTACTTTTCAAGGCTACCCTGCTACTGCTCAGAGGTGAGAGTCCTTGGAGAAAGCAAAGTGCCTCTATTTCAGTCATCTGGGGTTGAAGCCAAGCAGGTCTGGCACACAGGCCTGGGGCAGACAGACTCAAACTGGACTCACAGGTGAGAAGCAGGCTGGTGGGGAGGAGGCTGAGTTGGCTCTGTGGGATTAGGTGAGGAGTAAGCTAAAAGAGTCAAAGGTTAGCTTCTGGAGCCGGAACTCTCTATAAGAGCCACCGTTAGTAAGCATGGGAACGCTTCTCTGAATTGTAATAGTGTCAAGCCTCACTCAGCCTTCAGGAAAATGTTAACAACATATTCTTTGCTCTACTCAGGGAAATTAAATGCAGTGCTGTGTTTGTACTTGGACAGCTTGTGTGGGCAGGCAGAGTGGCCAGGAAAGCCAGTCTGCAGTCTGCTCCAGGGCTCCTCTGGAGCCCTCCAGCATCAAATAGCCCTGGGAGTCAGGTAGCTGGTGGGCTAAGAAACTTCTTCCCAGATAGAGGGGTGGATAGCACTCTGACGACTCCCAGGAATTCTCCAAAATTGAGGAGAAGTAGGGAGATATTTCTCAAATCATAAGGTACCCTTAAATACCACTGTCATATGGATAATTAAGAAAACATGGTCTTTTGGTCATCACGATAGGGGAAGGATGTCTGGGAACATCTCTCTCCAAACTGGAGTGAGTGTACTTCTTTGAAGGAGACTGTGGAAGAATGTAAGATACCTGTGGTTCTCCATTTATGTGAGTTTAGACATTCTCATTTCATATGAGACAAAGTCACACTTTAACTGGAACATCTATTTTCAGTGGTTCTTTTGAATTCTCAAGCTATAACCTCTCCTACCACATCCTGGATGCTTCTCACTCTCAGATATTACTCATCCGTGAGTCTGTGTGGGCCAAAGAAGATCTCTCTCAGTTCTCAATGTAATACCCTAAGTTAACCCGTAAGCCCCACCTGCCCAAAGGCCAGCTAACTTCCCGGGATTCTGGGAGTTGTAGTACCTTGGAAAATAACAACAAAGCCTCATGGGAAAGGATGGCAGCCTGAGGGTTTTGTCTTTATAAGCCACAACAACACATGCTTCAGGGCCACTCAGCAGAATGTTCCGGAGAGTGGGCCTGACCAAAGTCCATCTTGATCAGAATTTACTATTTTAATAAGGCTTGCTTCAAATTTGGCCCCTAATGGTGGAACTAGTTTTCCTCGGGCGAGTGTCAGGATTAACACTTTCACTCTGGCCTGAGTCACACACTTCTCTCCAGGCCCTCTTGGTCCTAACAGCACAGCATGGCAGGACAACTAGAGAGACCCTTTAAAAGTTAAGACTCAGATCATGTCTTTCGACACCTCCATGGCTTCTTGGAGACTTAGGAAAAAGAAAACTACCTGACTCTGTTCTCGAGTGTCTCCTGCCTGCAGCAACTTGGGCCATTTGCTGCTGTCCCAGTACCAGGGAACTCTGCTTGCTTCCTACGGTTTGAATGGCAGCTCTTCTCAGTTCAATGTCACCCTCTTGCCGTGTCCATTCACCTCTCTGTCCAAAGTAATCCTTCTCCAGTCTCACTCTTTCCCATTACTCTGCTTATTCAAAAAACTTAGCATAACCTCAAAGAAGAGGCTAAGGTCTGTGTGGGCCAAGCTTGTCTGTCCAGTTTGTAGAGGTGATGTCCCTAAGACCAGGCACAGGAGAAGTCTAATAAATAAGCACCAAGCAGATTAAACAAAGAGTGCCCACGTGGACATGGGCAACACACACACACACACACACACACACACACACACACACACACACACATCTGCTTTGGGTCAGGTTGTCTTCTGAAAGCCGCTTTGGTAGGCATGAAATAGTACCACCTCTGTTTCCATGTCCAGTCGCCTCATCCGTGGGCAGTGTGGATCCTGTTTCTCTACCCCTTCTTGTGGACTGTGCTCCTTAGTATCCATCACATAGACTCTCTATGTATCTTCTGGCATCTAAACCTTTTCACCCCACAACTGTCTCCTACTCATGGCTGTTCATTGAATTATGTCGGTCTTTAGCCTCCAGACTGAATTCATAGCTGTAACACGAATTGCTAAACGATCTTATTAGTAGAAAACCTGGAGCCAGATATTGGGGTGAAGGCTGAAAGACCAGAGAAGCAGAGTAAGCCAGCCACAAGTTCTTACCTCTATGAAATCCTCAGTCTAAAGAGAGTGAGTCCCTGTTTCCTCAGGCCTTATATACCTTTCTCTGCCCAGCTATGTCACCTCCTGGGGTTAAAGGCGTGTGTGCTTCCCAGGACTAGGTTAAAGGTGTGTGCCACCACTGCCTGGCTCTGTTTCCAGTGTGGCCTTGAACTCACAGAAATCCAGACGGATCTCTGCCTCCCGAGCAATAGGATTAATGGTGTGTGCCACCACTGCCTGACCTCTATCTAGTGGTTAGTTCCGTCCTCTGATCCTCATGCAAGTTTATTAGGTTACACAATATATCACCATAATAGCCATTATGTCTCATCTCTAGTCATTTCTCTGGACATGACTCTCCAGCCTCCTCAGATTTGGTCCATCTAGCCTTATGACCTTGTAGCTGTCCTTGGAGATACCTCTATGGGAGATTGTGGAAGAATCTGTCTCTGTACTACGGTTCTATTGACTCCATCTTGCCTCCAGATGCTGGGATTGCAGTCTTGTACAGCCATATCCACTCTGGAGACACTCTTGGTTGTGAAAATTCTGTCTCTGTTTCTTTCATCCCCATAAGCCACATTACAGATGATCTTGCACGAGCCTGGAGAGGGACAGACAAACACGTCTCACTACATCAATGTAAGCACAGAAGTCTTTCAAAGGCGACCACTGGGTCTTTACTTTTAAAAATTTAAATAAGCATTTGACACAACCAAGGTGTCTACAAGCAGTATCTGGTTCAGTTGATGTCACCTTTTTTTTTTTTCTTTTCAAAATCAAGCGAGACAGTGTCAATCCTTTTCTAAGGGATAGATCTTCAACCAGGACATAGTTTATGTCACCTTATTGTCTGGCTTGCTTATCCTGACTATTTAAGAATAAAAGAGAGTTTAAATGCATTAAAAAAATTTTTAAGACACTCTTTGAGAATGTTCTAGAGGATTAGGATGCCAGGCCTAGAATTAGGCCCGGTTCCCACTGACCAGCCTGTTCATGCGGTCCTGCTGGGACAAACAACCTACCGTGTGGAATGAGGTGGGTGGAGAGGCTCATTAGTGGTGATGTCACACTCGGGGCTCGCTCCTGCTGCTGTGTTCTGATTCCCAGGAACCAGGACTTTATAAAAAACATTCCTCTCACTCAAACGGCCCATTAACCTTTCCAAGTTGGCTAATGATTAATGCCATTAGCTTAGGTGGGGATGAGAGCTTCCCCAGAGGGGATGGTATCCACAAGGAGATAGGCTGTGGGACCCGGGCAAACCTAGCCGGCTGTTGTTAGCCAGTGTGGGTGTGGAGATAATGGTTTGACTCTTGCCATCAGCGGCTTTTATTACAATCATTATTAGGCATCTATTCGCTTAGCACCTGCCTTAGTAGGGAGGAGAGGGAACCCAAATAATAGCATCAGTTTTACGCAGACCTAACTATGTGGATGTCACCAATGATGTTCTGGATCTTGTGGTTCTCAAGGCAAAGGTCTCCTGCAGTGAGTTTGTAGGACCTGTTTTGTTTTCTCCTTGGTCTAGATCTGCCAGGTGAAACTTTTATAGCTAAATTTTCCACTGTGAAAAATGGCCAAATACCATCTACTGATTACCCAATATACTTTGTTCATAATTCTCGGATAATACAGAGGTCTCACGTAGACGGTAACAAGCAAAGAAAATAAACCCACCATTGAGAAACTTCCAAAAGGTAGGGATCATCTATGATAAATTCTGAAGTGCCCCAGCAAAGACTGTGGTTACCATCCACGGCCTTATTAATGTTACATGCACGTGGTTAATGACATATTCTAGTTATCCCCAGAGGTCTCTAAGGCAACTAGGTCATGAAGTTTCCTTCCTTTATGGTGCTTGAAATTGTTTTCATGGTGCTTTCATGAAGGTCTGAGGAAGGAGGTTGTGTTAAGAAAGAAGAAAGGCTGGTCTTAGTAGTCATGGGGAATGTCATAAATAATAAAGGCAGGTTACAGTCGGGAGGCTTTAATTAATAGTTTGTGTGCTTCAAGCAGCACTGCTTGCTCAGTGCTGGCCCCAGCTGGTTAATGATGACTAGATGAGAAAGGAAGGGCTACTCTGCTTCCCTCGGGTACCACATGGCTCTGTGCTCCAAAAAGACTGCCACAACTGGCATGTCATCCATCACCATCTTATGATGGCCGAGCAGTACGGAAGACACTGCCCAAGTCCTCGTCTTTGGATGATGGCAGAACCAGAATCCGTGGGCAGCTCCATCCTTTCCTTATACCCCCAAACCCAGATAAATCCACATTAGCTGTGTT